>NC_134213.1:7952272-8255303 GCF_965140235.1 Caretta caretta | reverse complement strand
CAAAAATGTGCCATCAGAGTATTTCTTGAAGGAACTTTAGCCCCTAGCAACCTGTCCACATCATATAGCAACATTAAAGCCTACTTCTAGAAATAAGAACATATAAGGTTAAGAGAGGGGAAGAATCACAGGCGTGGAAATAAGGAAATTGAGGAGAGAGGAAGGTCATCTCATTTACTTTTATAGTTTTGAGACGTGTTCTGATGCTATAAACCAGTAGTTTTCTGTGACTACCTAGAAAAAATGGACTACAACTGAGTCAAATTGTTGATTAAGAAGAGCAGAGAACTACACAGAAATTAAATAATCACAAAGATCTGAGACCCAAAAGTCTACCAAGAAGTTATTGGATAGATTAGACGTTCACTATCCCCTCCCCAAAAAGTCACTTTGTCATTTAAACAAAGTTTGCTCTACATAGCAATTATTGTTAAAATCACAGTGTACGCTTCTTTCAGACGTCTGACACAAACAGATATAGTTTGACCACTGAACGTATGTTCCAGAATAGAAAACCGTAACAAGCTCTCACGTACCCAGCCACATAAAACGCATGATATGGAGCAGTTTCCTTGTGAAACCCTTTAACACTTTTGCTACTTTTCATAAATCACTTGATTAGGCAAGAGAATTGGCTCTAGTGAAAGATCTATAAAACTGTAAAGGTCTGAGCCTATCCTTTGAACAAGTTTCATTATCAAAGACAAAAGCATAACATATGTCAAATCTGTTTGCAATGTTCTCCTCTTCTAAAAATCCCCTTGGTCCTCTCTTTAAATGTTAAAAGCCTCAAGTAAGTTCAAATGAAAATCACCACTGAGCTACAGTACTTAGTGGTCTGTTACAATAGTTAAAATAGAACGTGCCTGTTCTGACTGAACTTGCTCCCAATCTACCCGTAAAAGAAGCTATTGTTGCAACACAGCTACCCCTACGTGAAGGAACACCCAGTTAATTTGAATTCATAGTTATCATAGCACATGAGATGCAAGTTTTAAGGACAAAGTTCAACACATTTTAAAAATATATACACTATACGAAAATTAAGTAAAAGAATTATGTTATTAGGTATAATAGCAAAGCAGCTTACCAGCCCATCACAGTTGCTTATAGCAACTGAAGCGTTAGGCAAATCAGTGATATCCCCAACATATAGGCAATTCCCATGGAGTGGTTCAATATGAGTCACATTAGAATCCTCTTGCCATTCAATTGTTGCTCCAGGGGCAACCAGCCTAGAGTTCAGTCTCAGCCTGAAGTGAAACTCTCTTCCAAAAACAGTGACATTATAAAATATTTGCTCATTTGAAGCTTCATGTTGCAAATCCCCAGCATCTCTTCGGAAGCGCCCCCTTGGAGGTCCAGACACCAGATTAGATAGGAACCTGCCCTCTGAATCTGTGCTGATTGGAACGACAAGTCTGTATTCCTCTATATTCCTCAAAATAGGATCTTTAAAGATAAAAAAAAAGTATTAAAACTAAAAATTGGTTTAGAATTACTAGTCCATGATCCATTACCCCATCAGACAATTACATAAGGGAGATGGCCACTGCATTCTCCACAGCCACTTCATTCATGAGTGTGGCGAAACATACTGTGCAGAGGTCATTTTTCCTAACATAGAGCAAAGTGCAATTATAAGAGAATGTAAGACAGCAAAGTTCCCCTACAAAATAAGCACCCTGCATCTCCTTTCCAGATGTTTTATGAACTGAAGTCAGTTGAGACAGCTGAGCTATTCAGACTGTTGCCATTAATCACCTAGGACGTTGAATTTCTGGGGACTGTTGGCACAATCCTTGGGAAGGCTTCAGTGTCTATTAAACGGACCTCTGACCAGAGCTAAACACAGAGGTTAGAGGAACGAAATGTTTATAATATCAGCATTTGCAGGTCATAAATTTAAAAGGAAAATAAGCTTCCCCCCCAAAAAAAACAACTGTGGGAGAAGCTGATCAAATCCTAAACAAGCTGAAAGCGTGTGATGAGCAGACACAATATACAGCTGGTAACTCGGGCTGGGACCAGCACGAGTGTCTCGGCGACTTTTAGAGCTTTAAATTCATATTGTTTGAAGAAAAAAAGCTGCTACCGTGTGTTTTATTCTATACATGCAATTCCAGGAACTGACACACTAAACTCTGATCTGTCAGATGTGCTACATTGAAACCAGAGTTCATTCGAGGTTCCCACTTCCCACCCCGTCTCTAACTACACTCTCTCTAGCGCGATCTGGGATTTAAACCGCTCTCCCCCAGCCTCCTTTCTTTCCAGAGGCTTATCCTCCCACTGGGGCTGCCAGAGGGTGGCTATGGGTCTGCAGAGATGCCAGAAATCCCTTCCCCCCTGAGGAGGCAGCTCCATCTGCCCCTGTTCTGCTGCAGCCAGAAGAGGTTAACGGAGCACAGGGAGCAACTGCAAGTCTCGCAAAAAGTGTTAGCAGAAGAAGTTGAAGGGGAGTTGAAAGCCCCAGGGCGAGCTAGCTGGGACTTCAGAGGGGGAGGCTGCAGGGAAGCGGGGGCTAAGCCAAGTGAATGGCAGCCGGGGGTGGGGGCTCAGGGATGGAGCCACCTCCCCCCCAGGACCTACCTCTCTCCCTGGAGCTCTGCAGGGCGCTCGCGGGCAGGAAGAGCGCACAGCAGAGCAGCAGACAGGCGATCGCCGCGGGAGGATCCATTGCAGCTGAACCGCAGACCGAGCCCAACACTCGGAGCCAGCGTTAAAGTTCCCCGCCGCTACCCAAAACCATCTGAGGGCAGCCCGGCGCCGCCCGGTCCTCCGCACCGCCGCCCGGAACGCGGCGGGGACGCCCCAGCCCCGCTCCGGTCCCCTGGTGCATGCACCCAGCAGCAGCGGCGGCCGCTCTGCGGGCTCGCAGCGAAGCAGAGACACCAGGAGGCGGCTGGAGCGCAGCACCAGAGAACACAGGGCGTGCGGGAGTGAAGTCAGGCTGATTGACAGACGCGCTGCCACCCAGCGCAGCCCGGCTCCGCAGCTAGCCCTGGCAGCAGTCCCGGGGCTCCCCTCCCTCCTGGAGCCAACTCTGGCTGCGGGACACCTCCCCACCCACCGCTTCGACAGCCACGTTTCTTTGCCCTTGACTCTTCGCGAGCAGCAGCCCACAGAGTAGTGAGCGCCACGCTCCCTCCAGGTCCTAATGCGCTCAAGTTTCTGTCCCAAGACGCCCCGCTCGGACCCTCCTTCTGCGCCAAGCTCTTGTTAGTGGAGTCCTGACATTATGCTAGACCTTGTGCAGCAAGAGGAGGGGCGCGCACCCTCCTCCTCCCAAGGGGTTTACATCACTCACGGATCTAAAGACGTGCAGCAGACCCCTACACCTAGCACATTCGGGGGAAGTTGGGCCCACATCTCAATTTGGCGAGTCAGGCCGCTCTTTGGAGAAGCCAAACTTGACCTCCCCTTCAGGGAAGCTTAACCTTCTTTGGGCCTCAACTTTGCCGCACAAGTCAGCTCCCATCTCAATAAAATGCATCTCAAACACTTTATAAATTGAAGGACACGTCTAATTTCTGGCCAAGTAGTCTAATTAGCTGCTACATCCGCTAGAAAATCTCAGTATTATTACATAAATCTAAACACTCATTTAAATACACATCCACACCCCTCTCCCCAACACATTTGCCTCCCCATTTGCAGTTTATCAGCAACAAGTAGAGTTGTGCAAAATGTTTGCATCAAAAACGGAGAACAAGCCAGTCAACCAAGGTTAGTCTAATGGTTTGTGACTCTGTCATGCAGACCCGATCCCACCTGAGAGCAACCCTGGAACTAATCCATGGATTTGCATGAAAAACAAGCAACTTTTCCATGCAAAGCCAGGTGAAATTCAGGTGTTTTGACTTGAGTCTCAGATTCATTTAGAACTGCAAAGATCAGAACTGAAGAAAATAATGACATGGCCTAATGCAAATCAAAATCAGAGTTTCACCTGGATCTAATACATTTGGAGCAGACCAAGAAATTTAGATTGTAAATTATTTGGTGCAAGGACAGTCAGGAGAGCATCTAGCAGAATGGAGGCCTGATCTTGCAAGGAGTCTCTGGGTGCTATTGTAATGCAAACAACAATTAATTATTAACTGTTTTTTTTTATGTAAAGAAAATAAGTTACATTTTTTGCCATAAAAATTTTTCCACATAGATACAGACAGCCTTAGGGCCCAATGTTTACATGTGACTTTAATGTAGCTGTTGAATAAAGACAAAATGTTTACTTTTTCAGGATTATTTGCCATTTTCATCAGTTTACTGGCCAATTTTGCAGTATCCTAGAATGCTTTGCCTCTTTGTTGTCACTGGTTTGGGGTTTCACTCATAGTAGATTGATTCATAGGTGTATTTTCATGTTTTCCATCCCAAGGATTCAGAGTAACAGCCGTGTTAGTCTGTATTCGCAAAAAGAAAAGGAGTACTTGTTGGCACCTTAGAGACTAACCAATTTATTTGAGCATAAGCTTTCGTGAGCTACAGCTCTCTTCATCGGATGCATACTATGGAAAGTGTAGAAGATCTTCTTATATACACACAAAGCATGAAAAAATACCTCGTCCCACCCCACTCTCCTGCTGGTAATGGCTCATCTAAAGTGACCACTCTCCTTACAATGTGTATGATAATCAAGGTGGGCCATTTCCAACACCTGTTTGCATCTGAAGGTTTCCTGGAGCAAGGTTTCACAGGGGGGGAAATTGCATGGCAGAGCACCAGCTATCCCTGTTTATTGCTACTCCTGCATGATTAAGGGTGTAGGACCAAGCCCCAAAGGTAGAAATACTGGAGTAGAATAAGACTGTAAAAAAAATCTGGTACTGGTCAGTGTGGGAGAGAGAGTACAGGAAAAGATGGACCTCACTTCTGATCCAGTCTGGCAATGTCTATATCAGTGGTTCTCAAACTTTTGTACTAGTGACCCCTTTCACACAGCAAGCCTCTGAGTGCAACTCCTGCCCCCTTATACATTAAAAATAAACACTATTATAAATGATGGAAGTGAAGTAGGGTTTGGGGGTGGAGGCTGACAGCTCGTGACCCCCCACATAATAACCTTGCAACCCCCTCAGGGGTCATAAGCCCCAGTTTGAGAACCCCGCTCCATATCCCTATGTTCCCCCCCCCTCTACTTTTGGGTAGTCTGATCTTTAAAGCTGGTAAAAAGAGAAGGGGGTTTTGACAGATATCTATAAGAGCAGAACCACTTATAAACTGTACATATCAATCTTCTCTTTGGTGTTTTTCTTGGATGCCCTTTTCTTTGGGGGAGGCTTTTGCAATAGATTTCCCTGTTTGTTTGTGAGCTAGTATTCAGCAGCTTCTCTTACTGAAAATCCTATATATGCTCATCAGTACAGCTCCGTGGCTAGTAAAGCTCCAGCTTTATTTTTATTGGGCTTGTATTTTAAACTGATATGGCTCCTTTAGATTCCATGGATCCAGTCTTGCTCTGACTTAACTCAGCAGGTGTTCTGCCATTGCCTTTGAGGGGAGCATGAACAGGCCAAATGTTTATTACTAAAGGTCTCACGTGCATGTGCCTCAGAGAGAGAGAATACAGTGACAACAGTTGCTGTGGATATACAACACATGGACTGGCCAACAAGAGGGTTGTGTTAATTGAGATGGAATCTAATTGGAAGAGTTGGAGGTTAGCAAATCTGCTTAATATGGATAACAGCTGCATTGAAGGGTGATGACATAAGCAAGGAAGATAGAGAAACTTGTGGAAGGTTTATTGCTATGGAGAAAATGAGTTTCACATGCAGTTGTTATTGTCTTACCACAGCCAAACAAGATCAAGGGAAATCCACTGGTTCCTGGTACCTCCAGAACTGCTTTGCCTATAACCTTCTCAGTAACCCTCCCTTAGGAAAAGGGAGAACAGAAACAAGTCAATAGTTGGTAAGATTGTCAGGTCTGGTCTACACTACTGAGTTAGGTTGATACAAGGCAGCTTACATCAACCTAAGTATGGAAGCGTCTACACTTAAATTTTGCTCCCACTGACGTAACTGCCCAGCTACACCAATTTAATAACTCCACCTCCTCAAGCAGCGTAGAGTCAAAGTCTATGTAGCTAGGTCAACGCAGTGTCAGCACAGACACTGTGTTGCTTTTGTCAAGTGTTACTGGCTTTCAGGAGCCTTCCCACAATGCCCCATGCTGACAGTACAGTTGATACAAGCACTCCTGGTGAGGATACACATCACCGGCACAAGGAGCAAAGTGTAGACATGCACAGGCGATGTAACTACTGCAGCGGCTGTTTGCCGGCAAAAGGTAGATTGACTTAATTTTGTAGTGTAGACATGGCCTCAGCATCAAGTGACGAGGCCAGAGCTTTAGCTGCTATAAATCATCATAGTTCCACTGAAGTTAATGGGTGAAATCTTGGTCCTGTTGTAGTCAATGGGAGTGGCCCCAAACTCGCCCAACACCAGAGCTTCAATGACTGACACGAGCTGAAATGCAAGATGTTGTTGCACTTGTTCCATTAAGATTCTGTTCTGACACAACAATAGCAGGTAGCTCTGTCCAAATTGATGTGATATCCTCCACTTACTATTTCCACCTCTGACGTGAAGCCTTGCAGCAAGAAGCACTTGACTGAGTAATCCAGTGTAGGAAGTCCAGATTAACCAGACCACCAACCACTAACAGCTCCGCTGTGTCTAATGAAGGTAGAGGCTGCTTCCTTTGTGGCTAGGCTCCAGCATAAAACCTTTTTTAAAAATTTATGACAGAATTGGCCAAGTTCAGCCTGAGACTTGCACCCCTTGAGCTTTACCTCTATTCAAAATCTAGGCTTAATTTTTCATTAAATGAAATCCTTAAGTCTTTGTTCAGAAAAGCTACCATCAATTTCAGTTGGAGTAAAGGCCCCAATATTCAGCCTATTCAAGCTCACACCTCTAAGAGTCCTGGTAATACTAATTTTTCATAGGAGTGGAAGGAGGTGGTCGGGATACCCTGACTATGCTCTGGTGACTGGTCTGAGGGTGCAGGGCACTATTTCTTTCTTGTAGTACATTTTACTTAGCTCAGTGAAATGCAAGTGTCTTTAATTTATGGCATTAGGTGCTGCTTTGAGAGAATGTTTTAAAATATAAATATATTATAGAGCATTCTGCAATTAGAAGCCCTGTTCCTGAGAGTTCAAAGACCTAATTTGTTATAGAGGAGAATCCTTTCAACAACGTAAGAAACTGATGATGGAGGTGGGGGTGATGTCTGTCAGTCATTATATGGCATTTGTTTGCCAGAAGCTGGGAATGGGCGACAGGGGATGGGATTCCCTCTGGGGCACCTGGCATTGGCCACTTTTAGAAGACAGGATACTGGGCTAGATGGACCTTTGGTCTGACCCAGTATTGCCATTCTTATGTTCTATACCTTCTCCAAGGGGCATTAGTCCATCAGTTTTTAAGTAGAATTCCCCACAATGAAATTCCTAGGGGGAGTTCTGCTTAAAATCTAATGGTATAACATGGTCTCTAGTTCTTACTCCAAAGATTCTCCTGTGAGGGTGGGGAGAAACTTTATTTCTGACCCTGTTACTGGTGACTTTAGTACTTTTATGTGAAAGGACTGTATATCAGCTGCTTGTGGTTTTCATGCAGATCATGGTTTTCTGCTTTCACTCCTAGCCATATGTATACATACCAGTAATGTAACATTATAAATCTTAATTAAAAGGAAGAAAATTTAAAGTTCTGTGCCAGTTCATTTCCTCCACGCTTGAAATTTCCAGGCCCTCTATTGTTTGAACCCTTTTTATCCCTGATACGTGGCAGTATTATACACTACCTAACGTATTTAAAACGTATTTTGCAGCACTGCATGCCAAAAAGCAGCAGCTAACACTGAAACATCCCTGTCCTCCTCTCCCCCTCTCCCCTCCCACTAGCCGGAGTTCAGTGACAAAAGGAAACATAACTCAAAGCAGGGCCTGATGCAGAAATTAGTACATCAGTCTGAATGTTCAAGCTCTTTTTCTGATAGGCTCATTTCCACTCATTTCTAAGATAAGGTGACAGCAGGACTAACCATTTCCAGTGCCAGAGAACAATGTTATTGAGAAAGAGATAACTAAAGAAACCCTCTTAGAAGCAACAATAGTAGTGAAAACAACTGGCTGGAGGAGTAAAAGAAAATTACAATATTGAAAAAAAAACCCTAAATGGATGAAGGATGAAATTCAGCTCAGCACAGAGGGCCCACACAGGCCCTTAGGTACCAGTTGAGCCCAATGTCAGGACTTGGGTGAAGCATAGGCTATACGCTCTGGATGGATTTTCCCTTATTAGCAAGGATGGACTCTTTTATGTAGGCATTTGATGGTGCCTCCTAAGTCCAAGACCTAAGATTTAGTGCATGACCTCTTCCCACTTCATCTGCCACAAACTCCTTTGCAGTGCAATCTTTTAGGGGGCAATACGCCAAGCTGAGAAGTAGAGGAGTGAACAGATAACATGTCTCCAAGGGCATGTGCATTTGTGGAGCGGGTTAGGGGAACAATGGATTGTCGTTTCCTGTTAAACAAGAGGAGGAAAGAGCCCATGATGTGCTCCTGGCAATAATACATCCCAATTCCTGTGGGGTCTCAGTTTGTATTCCACACCATGGAATACTGCAGCATTAGTGGTAAACTTAACACTAGAAAAGTCCCCTTTGGTTGCAGCTTTTGTGGCATTGGCTGAATCAGCTCTGCATAGCAGAATAGTCTTATGTTCATTTAGCATAGATCATACTGGTGTTTCTGTAAGACTTTACTTTCAGCATATCAAGGGCCAGACTGAGCCAGCACTTCCTTGGTGGTTTCAACTTTTCTATAGAATTTAAACGCAAGTTATCTGTTATGCTTACATGGCTCCCCTGGCTGTAGGATCTGAGCTCCTCACTCTAATGTACTTATCCACCATTTCCCATGGGTGTTGTGGGAAGTACTACCATCTCCATTTCACAGTTGGGAGCTGTCAGTTAAGTGACTCGGCCACGGTTACACAGGAAGTCTGTGACCAAGCATGGGCTTGAACCTATGTCTCCCAAGTTTCAGGTAGTGCACCAACCACAGGCACAGCCAGAATTTTCTTAGGGAGGAGGCCTAGAGGTCTCCCTTCCCAGCCCACACCTCTCCCCCTACTGCTCCCCTATACCCAGTCCTGAGCTCTCTCATCTCCTTTCTGCACCCAGCCCCATGCCCTTGCACAGAGAGATAGTCATGCTGAAGAGCACAACCACCACCAGGGGCCAGGTAGTTCTGGGAGCCCCAGACCCAATCCTCCTCCTGCATCTCCACTTCCCCAGAAAGTACCTAAAGCCTAGATCCAATACTCCCACCCCTCTGGGAACTGGAGATTTATGGTGCCTTCTGCTCAGTCTTCCCCAAGAGGCTGTGGGTGCCTAGCGTCCATGGGCACTGGAAGGACTGTAAAGGTGGGGAGGAGGGGGACAAACAGGCAAATGGGGTCACAACTTACCAAAATTTGGCCCAGCAGCCCCTCTGTCCTCACAAAGGGGTGGCCAGGGCAAGTTTCAAACTCCAGTCAGGGGTCGGGGGGCACTAGCCCCCACCACTACTGAGCCCCTAGCACTAGCCCCCCAGATATCCTTCCTGTCTCAAGTTCCACATGGTTAAAGACAGCCTTCCAAACATTAATCCATGTAATTCTGTCTTAACTGAATCCACAGAGCAAGAGAAACAATTGAACAGATCTTTATATGCATTGTGCAAGCTGAGAGGCATTAGAATGGTGTAAAGGTGGCATAAAGATCACCCTTCCACTCCTCTCATCCTGCAGCTACTTAGTGCAAGTTAGTCTCCATGTGCTCACTTAGAACATCCACCTACTCTGGGATTATACAATTGCATAAAATTGTTGTCTCCCAGGCTTTCGTGCAACTTCCTGCTTGAATACAGCATTGGGAGTACAATCAATTCCCGATTGCCTACTCCAGAATTCTGTGCTTAGCGCCAAATTCCTACATATGACCTCCTTGTCTGTCGATGCCATGTCTAAAATTGCTTCCCCTTTAGCTAATTTGTCTATCTTCTGAAGCTTCAGGTTAGCATTCTTTAAGAATTTTTTTTCAAATGGTCTGTCTAACCAATATCCAAGTCACTAAAATACATCGTGAGGATTGAGTCCTGTAACTCTTCATCATCTTTGGTATTTCATTCAGCCATTTAGAGGGTCTAAAGTAAATGCTTAATCTTAATCCCCCTTTACATTTTCTCTCTCATCATAATCCATGAAATTTCATTGTTACCACACCCTTCATTAGCCATCTCCATGTAACTGCTAGGATAATTGGGGGTTATTTTATATAAATAGTACAACCTCTCCACATTTTCACCTTGGTTCCTTCGGTGCTGATTTAGTGCCTCACTATTAATATTCTCATCATGTGATTTACTCAGCACGTTCCCAGAATACCTGCCTTTTCTATACAAGTATTTGGGTGATCTTAGTTTTAGCTAATTAGTATTGGGACATTTGATTTCCCTCCTGAAAAACTCTTGTTCGTTACTATCCAATCCCTTTCTAAATTTATACGATACCTATTTTGAGAGGAGGAAACAGGAGTCAAAGGGCCAATCCTTGCTTCCTTTTTCATTTTTTTCTTTAAATGAAAATTTAGTGCCAGATTTCAGTACCCAGGGCTGTCAATCTCTATTACTCCACTGAGTGGGCAGCAGCAGTACAAGTGTTCCCACACTATCTGCTGGCAGGCCTGTAGAGGAAGGATGATGCAGTGGATAGAGCACTATCCTGGAATCCGTGAAAGCCAAGTTGCATTCCGTGCTCTGCCACACCCTAAGGGTATGTAGACCTCTGTTACCTTCCACCTCACAGGGGCGCAGAGCCTGGGTGCTAGCCTGAGCCCAAACATCTATACTGCAATTAAACAGCCTTTTAGCCTAAGACCTGCAAGCTGAGGTCAGCTGGCACAGGCCAGCCCTGAGTGTCTAGTTACAGTGTAGACATACATTAAGTGACTTGCCCAAGGTTATGTCTACAGTGGAATGGAAGGTGTAATTTCCAGCTCACGTAGACATACCCACATCGGCAGATTGTCCTAGTGCACTAAAAATAGCAGTGTAATCACAGAGGGATGGACTAGCTGCAATGCCATCAGAGACCCTTCATTTTTAAATCTCCTTTTTGCAGCCCCATGTCCGATACAGTTTTTTCATAAATAGATTTTTTTCCTCTACAAATAAATCCCCCCTTTAAAAAAAAAAGTATTTTTGAGATTCTCCAGCTGCAGAATATTTTTCTGTAGTACAGGGGTGCCTCCAAGCTGCACTGGAGATAGAGAACTCATTGTGTTATACATTGTATATATTTGTCCCTGCTGCAAAGAGTTTACAGTCTAAATAGGCTAGACAGACAAAGGAGGGAAGGGAAAACTGGCACAGAAGGGTAAAGTAATTTGCCAAGGTGGTAGAAGAGGGAATAGATTGACTTCCAGTCCAGTGCCCTACCCATATTGCTGCTCATATTTTATGTCATCCTGCAATTCTGAACAATTTTTTTAAACACACTTTTTTGAACTTTTTGTTCTTTATATTTACAGACAATGAGGTGAATAACTTTTCATTTCCCCTAGCAATGAGAGACAAGCTCTTTCCTTTCTCCTATTCTCACCACCTTATATTGCCAGCTCAAAGGATGTAGGTGCACTTGCAACTTAGAAATTGAAGCTACATGTTTTATTTATTTATTTTTTTAAATCATGCCTTTTGGGCTAGTAAGAGCCTTAACACTGAAAGGGAGAAAACTGTAACTAATTGTATCTTCAGAGAGGAGTTTAAGCCTTAAGCAGAAGCACGGATATTGAGTTCATTTGATGGTACCCGCACTTGACTCAGAGATAAGTCCTTACAAATTAGATTAAGGAAAATATACTGCCAATCAGAAGCTCATATTTGAAGCGGTTTTTCTTTGGTCATGGAGGGGACACTGTCTGTGTAGCTCGCTGTTAAAGTACTCTAGGTGACAGGAAAGAAGAAGGTACAAGAGCATCTGAGCCAAATAAATTCTGGGAGTTCATGGAGTCTGACTCAGTGAGAGTCACCTGCTCTGGGAGAAGTTCAATCTGCCGCAGAAGCACAATGGCTACAAACAGAGAAATGTTTATTGATGACCAGGGGAGGGGTGTGTGTGTGTCAAAGTCAATTGGTGGATATGTGCCTCACTCATCTCCCTCTTTCTCCTCCTCTCACAATACCAGGCACTAGCTTTGCTTAAGCCCATTGCTATCACTACTGCCCATGTAGAAAATTGAATTTTCTTTAGCTCCAGTCTCTGCATCTGTGTGTGCAGGGGGTAACATTTGGGGAGTCTAAAATTGCCTTAGCTCCTAATTGGCCCTTCACTGGTTGGGATAGAGGACTGTGGGGAAGGGAACTTTTCAGTAAAACATCTACTAAGGTAAGCAACATGCATCACTGTCATTAGGAAACTAAGTTCTTTGGGAACACTACAGAGTGGAGCTAGGATCATTTCCATTCTCCTCCGTAGGGCAGAAGGTAGGGCCCAACCCTTCATTCCTGGTATACCCAGTACCCCAACTGATTGCCGTTGAAGATTTTGGTGTCCTTAACATGCATGGTAGGGTGACTGTGAACCTAGTGCTAATGTCAGTAATGAAAAGCGCTTGCAAAATCTTTAGTAAAAAATGGGCCATTATTGAAGTACATGTAGTAAAACAATATTGGCTGCTCCTCAGTGCATTCTATAAATGATGCATTAGGGTCTCATCTGTAATATGAATAGCCCTTACTTGAGTGGGCACATTGTATGCTTTCCTTATAAAGTAATAAAACTTGAATCACACACAAAAGAGAAGAAAAAGAGAGAGAACCATTGTGGTTCAAGAGAGACTGCTGTTGAACTGCTACTTCCAGTCTGGTTGAAATAGTAAGGCAAGTGGATATAAATGGAAGTTAAGGAAACAAATTCAGAAGGCATAATAAAACAATTCACATCTGGAAACAAAGCTGTGGAAAACCCTGCTTTTTCCAGCAAATACAGATCATACATTAAGCATTCCAGTGCCCCTGGGGCCCAAAGAGAAATATGGATATTTCTAATTACCTTTTCTCATTTCCACAAATGTAATAAAATCACTTTCATGCAAATATTTAACATTCAGCAATTCTATGGCTGATTTCTGCTTCAATTTTAACCAACAGTGACAAGTAGATCACAGGGTTCATTTTGTAAGCTGAAAGCTAGTTAGCAGCCTTCCTGGCTATCTGGTTCTTTGCATTGATTTCAGAATGTCAGAAATATTTGATTGTTCCTCCCTTTTATTTAGTGTAAATCAGGTGTAACCCCAGTATACTCAGTGCAGTGTCCCCACTGGTGTTGATAATATCAAAATCAGAGTCAATATCTATACACCAGATTAAGTTTACAAGAATGTTTTCCCATTATTTTAGCTTTCTGTACTTAATGTCTGATCCTCTAATATGGAGCTATTGAAAGTTATTCAAGGGCATTCCATAGTCAGACAGAAAAGAAATCCTATAATGCAGAAAGCAAAGTAAGCAGTGAAAAAATGTGAAAATCTACCTACTGAAATGTCATGTCCTAGCTGTTTACTTCCCTGGCTGTTGTGAATAACTTTTTGGTATTGTGCTTTTTGAAGTTCAAAGTAGTTAAACTGAGATATAGGGTTTTACTGATGAGTTTTCACTTCCATAGAAATGATGTGATGTTACATAAAAGACGGCATCTCAGTGATCAACCAAACCCAAGCAGGTTTAAAAACAAACAAAAAGGAAGTATTTTTTCCACACAACGCACAGTCAACCTGTGGAACACCTTGCCAGAGGATGCTGTGAAGGCCAAGACTAACAGGTTCAAAAAAAGAACTAGATAAGTTCATGGAGGATAGGTCCATCAATGGCTATTGGCCAGGATGGACAGGGATGGTATCCCTAGCCTTGGTTTGCCAGAAGCTGGGAATGGGCAACAGGGGATGGATTACTTGGTGATTACCTGTTCTGTTCATTCCCTCTGACACCTGGCATTGGTCACTGTTGGAAGATAGGATACTGGACTAGACGGACCTTTGGTTTGACCTAGTATGGCTGTTCTTATGTGTTTCGCATTTTCAAACAAATGTTTCCACTGGTAATAACTTATGGGGTCTGTCTTCCTTTGGTGGCAGCTTATGAGAACCACAAAATCTGCGAGGGAGGATGGTCTAGGCTACTTGTCTGTGTCAGTCAGAAATTCTCTCTTTGGACAAGAATAGCTTCTTATTATCAGTCTATGTTCACGTGTGCAAGGAGTATTTCATTCTCCAATGCCGATTTGAAGACAGAGCAGTAAACCTCGGGGGGCCCTCCTGCGGCTCGCAGCTCTGGATAAGAGGGATATTTTGATTGAGTGGATAGAGAAATCAGTCACGAGAAATAGCTAAGCTTTATACCCTGCTTATTTGATGTTAGCATTCCTATTTGGAAAAGGCTTACTGAGATGGTTACATCTATTTCTTCCAGAGTGGCGCATGAGTTCACAGATGTTCAAACTCATCTAGCCCAACAGAAAATGTTAGTTCTTAAGAGGAAGCAGTTGTGCCAGTTAGCATGTATCTGCAAGATACCTTACAGTTTTATTAAACTACATAAAATACTTATTAGGAGAAGGGCTCAAACAGTAACAAATTCTAAACCACCTCCCCATTTTGAATTTTGGGCAAGATTAGGCTCTGGTCAATCGTTAATGATAATTGTGTACATTGGCCTTTTATCTTCTGGTTGGAAAGGCCCAAGGTGCCCACTGAGTCACATCACATCCTCTTGTTCAGAAGAGCTGGCAAAATCCCATGGTTAGTAGGACTCAGCGAGAGCCAGGGGAAAGAAATGAAGGGGCAACCCACTCCCTCTACCCCATCACAGGTCTATAGTAATCATTTCCCAGGTGCTTAGTCATATGAGTTGATATGTCCCAGTCATCTAATTCCTGGTGAAAAAGGCATCCACATTACAAAACCAAACTACCACTGGTATCTTGTTTCTGGTATCAAGACCAAGGACTGGATGGCATTGACTGATACTAAACAAAGCATTTCACACCTGGTCAGACTTAAGACACTATAAAGGGGCAGTGCACTAACTGGGCTGCACTGGTTCAGTGGGGACTCTGGCCTTCAAGCCCCTTCGATAAACATTAAATTCACTACCAAAGCAAGTTAAGCTTTTTTTAATCCAAACCTGTGCTGCTGCTACTACTACACAAGTTTGTAATCCACCGGGCGACTTCACAACATATACACATCTGCATAATCCTCCTGAAGCTGCATAACTCTCCATCTGTCTTCATCAGGGGGATTTCATTCTACGCCTGGAATGGGTTACAACAAGTACCTGTTCTGTAATATACATGCACTGATGTAAGTGATATATAGAGGGAAGGATGGGAGGATTCTTAATGTTAGTGGTTGTTTAGTCTCTGTTCCCCCTTTCCCCCCCCATCCCTTATTTCACCCTGACTTTACACACGCACACCACCAAGGAACTGAAACCAATACATCAGGCTTCAAAAGTGAGCTCAGTTTGATGCTTTACTAAGGACCATGTCTACACTGGGAAATGACACTGTATTAGAACAAATGTTAAACACATGCCATAGTTAACATGTCAGGTGGCTGTAGTTAACCCTAGGGTTATTCACAACTGGCTGACATGATGTTAAGCATGGTAGTCCTTATATACTAGTGCTACGTTATGTTAACTAACATGAAATGACAAACACAAGCACTACAGCAATTTTAAATAAATTAATAGCAAACATTTTTAAAATCTTATCATTTTTATTCACAGGAGTCTTCTGTGTCATCCAGGTCAATACCAACTAACAGCTTCCCTTTCTTGGCCAGTGAGCCACAGTACAGGATCCACCAGGTGGATAGTCCCAGAATACTGATATAAGCAGGTAATTTCTTATCTGCCAGTGGAATGTATAAATATCAGTGGATCAACTGGAAAGCCAGCTGTAGAGCAAGTTCTACACAACAACTCTGTCCTCAAGGACAGAAAAATTTCTTCTTCAAAGATCTCAGATCCCATCTCTTGGGCCCCAGTTCTTCTTTATGTTTTAACCATGGATCTTTTATTCACCAGTATTCACATGAGTTATTTTTCTGTCACAAACTGATTATATTATAAAAAGAAGAGCACTTGTGGCACCTTAGGGACTAACAAATTTGAGCATAAGCTTTCGTGAGCTACAGCTCACTTCATCGGATGCATTCAGTGGAAAATACAGTGAGGAGATTTATATACACACAGAACATGAAAAAATGGGTGTTATCATACACTCTGTAAGGAGAGTGATCACTTAAGATGAGCTATTACCAGCAGGAGAGCGGGGGCGGGGAAAGAAAACGTTTTGAAGTGATAATCAAGGTGGGCCATTTCCAGCAGTTGACAAGAACATCTGCGGAATAGTGGGGGGGAATAAACATGGGGAAATAGTTTTAACTTTGTGTAATGACCCATTCGCTCCCAGTCTCTATTCAAGCCTAAGTTAATTGTATCCAGTTTACAAATTAATTCCAATTCAGCAGTCTCTTGTTGGAGTCTGTTTTTGAAGTTTTTTTGTTGAAGAATTGTCACTTTTAGGTCTGTAATCGAGTGACCAGAGAGATTGAAGTGTTCTCCAACTGGTTTTTGAATGTTATAATTCTTGATGTCTGATTTGTGTCCATTTATTCTTTTACGTAGAGACTGTCCAGTTTGGCCAGTGTACATGGCAGAGGGGCATTGCTGGCACATGATGGCATATATCACATTGGTAGATGTGCAGGTGAACGAGCCTCTGATATTGTGGCTGATGTGATTAGGCCCTATGATGGTGTCCCCTGAATAGATATGTGGACACAGTTGGCAACGGGCTTTGTTGCAAGGATAGACTCCAAGGAGAGACTGCTGAATTGGAATTAATTTGCAAACTGGATACAATTAACTTAGGCTTGAATAGAGACTGGGAGTGGATGGGTCATTACACAAAGTAAAACTATTTCCCCATGTTTATTTCTGCCCCCCCCCCACTATTCCTCATGAAAGCTTATGCTCAAATAAATTTGTTCGTCTCTAAGGTGCCACAACTACTCCTTTTCTTTTGCGAATACAGACTAACACGGCTGCTACTCTGAAACCTGTGATTATATTATGGAGATCATAATTCAACTAATCCCCCTCCAAAGAAGAACAAGAACAAAAACATAGTTAGCACAAATTTTTTTGGTGCACTTAAGAAGTCTACACTATTTTTATCCTCTGAAGGCACGGTACCATAATCACTAGCAGCCCATGTTCCAAGGGAGAAAAAATAGAGCAGCCCATGATCCTTACAGCCTGGATCAAGCAAAGCGTTTCTAAATCCTTGTCCTTTTCAAAGGCTGCTAAAACAATGCAGCAATTCATTCCGATCCATAATTGTCTAGTACTGAGAAGTTCCTAGTGTTGAGTGTTATTTGTCTCTCACTTACTGTGTTCCACACTGCCTCATCTTTTCTAATGCAATTTTACCACAGACATTGACATGTCTGCGCTGTTACACCAATCACATGCTGCTGCTGGTGCTCTCCCATTCTGCAGGTGGGGAGTTAAAGCAGAAGGGGAAAAGGGAGGAAGGGAAATGGGTGTTTGAGAAGAGGGTGCAAATCATATGAAAATGAGAGGGCTTGACAATAGATGGCAAGTTCTTATAAATTCTACTCTCAAACTTGAGAGGATTGAAACGCAAGCTGAGCTGCTGGTGACCACTCTTATTAGTTCACTTAAACCACTGCAAACTAAAGCAGCTTGTTCTTCTGACTTTAACGGGGGGTGGGGGGGTGGGAGAACGGGACGTGACTTCAATTCAAATACCCCTCAAAGTTTGAGGCAATTCAAGAGCTAGATTTGAATTTTGCAGCTCAGCCACATCTCACTTTGACATCATTAACAGAGTATCAGAACAAAAGAGGAAGAAAACATAACTGGAGAGGAGCATTAACTAATAGCTGTGTAAAACAGGCAGCTTTAGTTTGCAGTGGTTTGAGTGAACTTTTTACTTTTCCCTGCAATCCACATATTACCACAATACCTGGTGGCTTCAAACAAGATCAAGCTCCCATTGTGCTAGGCCCTGTACAGGCACATGATAAATGAACAGCCTTGAAGAGCTCATGTTGTAAACAGACAAGATAGACAGAAAGTGGGAGGAGAAAGAGGCAGAGAAAGATGCTGTGACTTACCCAAGAGCTCCATGGCAGAGCAGAGAACAGAACCCAAGTCTTCTATTCATAGTCTACTGCCCTATCCACAAGAATATGCAATTTCTCATCTCTCCCTCAAAACATCATTCAAACCACTGTAAGATTTTGCCTGCTTGTATGTTGAAGCCACTGAATTTCACATGACTGTCTGTCCAAAACCTTAAATCAGCTCAGGCTCCTGAACCTGGCCTGGGTTTTGACTTTGTAACAAGACCTCAAACCATCCAGGCTTGTTGTGAAAGTTAAAATAACCCTCCCATCTAGCTATTTGCCCATTTGAGAGCTCAGCATGTTGGCCACTCCTCAGCACTTCACTAACCTGTTGAGTGATATGAGGGAACCAAACTTTTTTTTGCCTAGCAGTGATGAATGCTTTGATACTCTTTGATACTCTTACTATCTAAACTAGGAGATTATTATTGTAACCAATCTGTGGCCACCTAGGCATTTCACAGGTGTCACTCCGCTGCATGAGTACTTGGAAACTCATAACAGTGGAGATAGAACCCAGATTTTTTTTACTCCAAAACCACAGGCCCCTAACGCTTGAATGAAAGGAGGAGCTCCTTCATGCACACTTAAGCAGTTTAATTCCATCCATTAGAAAACAGGTGTAGACACTCTGGGGGTCACTTCCCAGAGGAAGCATCATCTGCCACTGAGCATATCCACAGGTTGCAGATAGTGTAACGCCATCCAAATATGAAGAGTAGCTGCAATGGAAGCATGGAAACCATTCAAATAAGCAGTCACAGACAATCTGATCTCAGTCCCAACAGTGTGTGGTGGAACAGCAGGTGGCGCTGCTGTCCCTCTAAAATGCCACAGATGTCCAGAGACCTTACCCGACATGGTGAGTGTAGGCCACCATTAAATAAGCCTCCAGTCAATTACAACCAATAAGGGAACATTATTGTCTTTCAAGAAATAACTCTGGAAAGCTGGAGGAACCATGAGGGGTCAATGGCATTTGCTAGAAGAAGCAGCACCAAACTTAAACCTGCACCCAAGGTTGTTGCCCTATTTGTTGCAATTTCTGCACCAGTATGACACATGGCTTGTGTGAACAAGATAGTGTGACTGAAATTGCACACACCTTCCCACTATAATCTAAGAACAGTGCCAGTCTGACCTCACACACACACGTTCACCTATAGCATTTGCTAAATCCTCATATGTCAACACTAGTGTGAGATCCCATCATACATACACATGAATTTGTCCCATGATCATTCACCTGCCACCATACTTTACACAAGTCCATTGTTGGACTGTCCAGGTAAGTGATTTCAGGAAAATAAATCGGTCCAGGGACAGGTGATGAAAGTTAGAGATATGGAAACACTTTCACATGTAGAAGGAGAATTAAAAAAGAGTAGGACTTTCAGCTTAAGAATCAGGTAAGAGATGTTATAGTGACGTATACAATAGCTAAAGGGAAGATAAACCCCAACTCTTATTTACCCTCTTATAATGCAAGAACAAGAGGGATGTCAATAAACAAAAGGCAGAAAACTTAAAACAATTAAAAAAGAAATAGTTTTTTACATACAGTCACAAAATTAATCAGTCAAACTCATTGCTATAAGAGATCATTGTGACCAAGAAAAATAGGGTTCAAAAATGGCTTAGACATTTATATGAATAAGATAAAGATCCTCAGTTACATTAGATAGGACAAAATCCTCACATGCTGCAGAGCTTAAGCAAACTACTAACTGCTTGGGTTTCAGAAAGTAGATTCCTAGTATAAGCAGTTTATTCCCTAAGTACCTGTCACAGGGATTTTACACCTACCTGTGAAGTATTTAGCACTGGCCACTGTTAGTACTGGACTAGATGAACTCCAGGTGTGATCCAGTAGGATAGTTCCTTTGTTTGCACTTTCACACATGCAGTATATTAGCCTGCAAAAAGAAAATTTATGTTTAGGAAAGCAGGCTTGTGCAGTGGAAGATCAAGATACAGTAATTGGAATTTCAGAGGAATCTGAGCAACAGGTAAGAATGAAGTGATAGGAGCATTTTATGTTCATCTCTCCTTTAAATAAGGCTATCTCCAAAAGAAAAGTGACAACCAAGGACATTTTTAAAGAACAAAAAATGCTTAGTTATTTAAAAAGGATATCAAGGGAAGTGAAAATCAAGCTGAAAGTGCAGTGATCAGTTTAGTTTTTAAATACTAGATAGTTTGAAAGCTTAATCCACTTTTTGCTCTGCAAGATGAATTTGCATGTGCTCATTTTGATTTCACTCTGTACACTCAGTGATATCTACTGAGTCAAGGATGCCTCTTATGTGAGCAGTAGTCTACCATGTGCACTTCTCTAAAAGAACTAGAAGTAATTTTATTCAAAAAAAAAGAAGAAGAATCAGGACAGAAGAGCAGATGTTTCTGATTGAGACACAGCAAATGAATGCCAGAAAGTGGTAAAGAATTCAGGAAGATGAAGGGTGTGGCATGGGGGCTTTGGAAAAGATTCTACGGCAAAGAAAGGTGCCTAGGATCCTTGGAGGTAGACAGGCAAAGCCTTGCATGAATGGCTGATAGCGGTAAATAGGTGTAGGCTTTCCCCTGTGTTTGCTTTTGCCAACTCCCTCTTGGTCTAAATGTACTAAGCTTCCCACTGCAGATTCAGTTCTAGACACAAGCACTGCACTTGGGCAATAATTTAGCATTCCACATATGACAAGGAAATGTGTCGACAAGCACTCAACTATGGCCTTGTTGGCCTTTTTTCAATAAAATTGTAATTGGAGCAGTATTTCCTGGGAAAGGTAGCCTTATTCTGCTACTGTAGTTCTGCAAATACTTTTCTTAATATTGAAAACAGTTTGAATTAGAAGGATTTATAGGATTCCACAGGAAGCTGTGGAACTTAAGGAACGTTTTATTAGTGGTACTAACAATCTTTACAATAATAATAGGGAAAGTTAATGTTTCCATAAGTTGATGGTAAGAAGTGTTGATTGACAGTGTCTTTTGAAATATGAGTTATTGTAACTAGCACTTTCCTAGGAATTTATGATTGCATGTTTTCTCCCCCTGAAAACTGTCGAAAGGGTATTTCTGAGGTTTCCATGATAAGAGAATTTTTATATCTTTAGCACTAAAGGACTGTGGTAAAGGGTTAGTTTTAAAAAACCAAAACACATTGTTTATCTGCAGTTTCTGAACAAGATGTGCTCAGACAACACAGAACTGCACAAAGTTGGTACTTAGCTCATTTAAAAGTATATTACTTGATTAGAGATGGTGTTACAGTACATTGCAATCCAAGGAGTCTCCATGTAATGGCCAGATTTTTTGAAGTGTTCAGTACCCACAGATCCCATTCTTCTCACAGGTAGTTGCTGGATACGTAGCTCTGTTACTAATCTGGCCCTTTTCCAATCAAAAAACAACTGTTAGAGACATTCCCCACTGACTACAGTTCTCAAACCATCCTTACAGTAAATAAAACCAAATCCTTTGAAATATTTTAATGATTTCAAAACAAACAGTATTCCTCTAAAATCAAAAGCTCATTTGAGTATCTTAGTATTTCTTAATTTTGAGATAGTTAACCCTAAGGATATCCGCAGGTAGACTACATATAACTTGACAGGCAATAGTCATATAATTGATTATAAAGACTAGCATGTACTGAATGCAGAGGACAGTTGTTGGAGAAGTCACTCATTATAATAATGAATCAATGCAGGGGTGTAAACTACCAGCTTTCTTCACCAGCCTGGGGAATTATCAGCCACGCTCCGATCAGTCTTTATCCCTTCCCTCCAGCCTCCATTTATTGTTTTCAGTTTGTGGTTGTTTGGACAATTTCCAGATAGGGTTTTCTAGTTTAGCCATGACTCCCAAAGTGCCTCACCTTGACTCCCCCTTCTTCAGAAACTACTGCAAAAGACTCTCCCTTTCTGCAGCATACACACACTCCTTGCCTGCCTGCAGCCCTTTATAGGGAACACCTGTTCCCCCTTCTGGGCTACATCCAACTAGTGAACAGAGCTGGGCTAGACCCAGGCTTCTGGCCCTTAAGGGGGCAGGCTGCCTTGTTACAAGTGTTCTAGGCTTATCAAACTTGTCAATTGCATTGCCTCACACAGGCATCTCCTAGTCCATCATGATTACTTAGAGGACCTCCTTTGCTATATACACAATAACAATACTCCTGTGGTAACTGTAGCAAAATACTTACATGGAAAAGTATTGCTATATTGTTAGCGGTCTTTTAAATGCAATTTAGTATCTGGATACATGGAAGAGAGTAAATACCATATGACCAGCCAGCTCTCCACAGGCCACCAGAAAGTGCTCCATCAACCACAGTTTGGGGACCCCTGCCTTCTACTGGTTGCATGTGAATGTCCTGTTCTGATAGCAGCTAAAGGAGAGAGCTCTTTAACTCAAGTGAGAGGGGCATGTGCCTTCTGAGGATTAGGATCTGTGTTTTATTCCTGCTCTCACTGTGAAGTTCTGAACAAACTATTGTGTACAGCTGAGTAGCAACAGCTAAGTCACCGTATTTGCCATACTGTAACAATACATACTGTAACAATATGAGAGGGCAACTGATTCATGGGCACTCTACTGCCTGTTGTAAGTCATCCTTGTATGAATTGTAACTTTGTCCAGATATGTACTGAAGGCAAAGTTCTACTCTGCTCCTTCCACGCTGGTATGGGTTTAAAAGCATCCTTTGATTCTAAGCCTAAAGACACTCCTTTGGGATATAGAAGGGGATCCTCTATGCATAGAGCCAACCTCTCACATGAAAAGGAGAGGGTAGGAGTGGGTGGGCAACTCTGAGAAATGCACATATACCCCATGGAGATTACTTTTCCTCTGAAACACTGTCAAAGGCTGTATTACTTTTCCATAGTTCCTCCCATCTACACACAAACTACTCTTCTCCACCATTAGAAACATGCCGCAAGGGAGCAAGCAGGAGAGGGGATAGGAGCTTAGAGCTGATGTAGAGGCAAAGGATCCCATGGCCTATGATTTATAGGCCACACCCTTACTTTATTCTAGAGGAGGCTTGAAAGGAGGGAATAAAATACCAAACCACCACTATCCCTCCCCTGCCTCCCACCACCATATCATGGAACAATGCAGAGAAAAAATTCCGCAAAGAGAACCTGTCTTTGCTTCCCGCTGTATAGGGACACAATCTGAATCTGGTTCAAGATTTATATTTGCATCTCAGTTAATTTTATAGAACAAATCAAAGCAACTCACTCAGACTGTTTTCTTCCAAAATAATTCATATTTGCTGCCCCGTCTTTCCAAAATATGACAAAAAAATCCATTGTTAATTAATGCTCATTTAAAATTAAGAGAACAAATCTGCAATTCAAATAAAAAAATACAGCCCCTTCCAATTCTTGCTGGGATAGGCTACTCCTATAGAGAAGTGTGATTGTAACCAGTGGCTTTTAGGAGGCTCAATAATCTTTCTCACAAGCTAAGAAATATTGTGAAGGACTATTGGTAGTGCTGCTTCTGTATATGAGTAATATTGCCCTCTAGTAGCTGGCACATAGACAGGACAAGGAACTACTCCTCGTGCTGGCTAAGGTAGTCCTCCTTTAGCTCAAGTGGTCGAAGTCTGTGTTTTTGAAGTTAAAGGATATATGACTTATATAGCAATTCCGTCTCTTGACTACAGCACATGCATACTGTGACTACTTTTCAACAGCTGGCATAATCAGCTTGTGGCAGAGGATTTTAAATGAGCCAACAGCATGTTTCAAATGCTTTTGTGCACCGTCTTGTCAAAGAAGCTATTTTTCATCACTCCACACCAAACGATAGCCAAACATCAGACAAGAAGTCTGAGAATAAAGAGACCAAGACAACAAGAGATTAGCTGCCATTCTGTTCACCTACAGAACAGATGTTCAATTTTCCAGTCACCTAAAATCATCTTCCAAGATCGCATAATTTACATCTAGCACTGCTTGCATTTTAAACATTAAGTATGGGCAACAGAATCATTAACAGATTCAAATGGTTCATAGCACAAAAAGTAGCAATTATAATTTTTGCATCTGCTTGTTAGCAAAGAAATAGTTGAAGGCCATGCTGGCCTTGAACTGCTAGTGGTTTGCCGTACCATTAGTACGGGCACAGTTAATTTTTAGGGACAAAGAGGGTAATGATAGTCAAACACATATACAGCATCAAGAAACTTGACTGATACAGCAATTTTCTGCCGTATCTTAAAAAGATGGTATTGTATTAAGTTTACCATTAGTGTGGGTTGCATTGTATGCAACCTCTTAGAGGCAGAAAGGGCAGGTGGGGAAGAGATGTGACCTGTAGAAGTTCAAAAAAGACTGGTAGTTCAGAATACTGCATTGAAAATGTGCCAAACAAGTACAGACTTTGGGGACAACGTGTGTTAAGTAGGATTCCTGGGGAATCCCTAAAGAGAGGTTAATGCAAAAACCCAGCCTTTTGAAGCTATGCCCTGAGGAGGGGATCTGCTGACTACCTGCCACAGAAGGCCAAGATCAAAGGCCCAAGTTGTATAAAGAAACAGCTGATCTGTCCAGCCTGTGTTTTGGTTCGGGATCTAAGACAGATGAACTTGTAAACACGGAGAAAACCCAGCTGTGTGGGTTTTCAAGGACTACCAGAGCTTCAGGTTGGAGTAGGGGTGACCTCTTGTAAGCTTTTTAGCATGTGTATTGTTTTTCCCTTAAGAATAAATATGCTTGCTTAGAAGGACCTGCATGATAACTTATAACTGTGGGCAAGACACTGGTCACAGCCCTCAGAGAAAAGACATAACACAGATGCTGACCTTTTAGGCTTTCTGGCTTGCTGGGCTGGGAGGATATCACAGTATAAGGCAGAGAGCTGTAAAGCCTTAAAATCCCTGGTCAGGAGAGAGCAAGGGATGGGTCTCTGCCCAAAAGAGGATGCCTGGGTGGACCAGGCATGGGGAGGAGAATACAGATGCAGTTTCTCTGAAAATGGGACAACATGAACTGAAAAACATATTCTACACGTCACTATTATCATTGCAGGCTGACTTGGCCCATCACCTGGCTGGGGGAGGTGATGTTGCAGTTGAACCCTTTTCTTGCGTAAGGAAAAATCAAGTACCTGTATCAACAAGTCCAGACATCTAATGCTAAAAAGCACCCATTTTATAAGGTCTCGCTTATTAACAAAACGTTCAACCCCACATCTTAGCTGGGAGACCTCGTGGCTGAGACTAAGCTCCTCTCTGGTGCCTGCCAACTGCAGCCCTTCATCTAGGAGGCTCCCATTATCTAGGAGCACCTCTTACAGGCTCCCCATTCTGGTAGGTTCCCTGGAGAGCTGACCCTCTAGGAGTGTGAGGGGGGGCTCAGGGCTGGGGCAGGGGTGTGGGAAGGGGTGTGGGGGGGTGCGCTCTGGGAGGGAGCTTGGATGTGGGAAGGGACTCAGGGCTGGGACAGGGTTTGGGATGTGAGCTCCGGGTGGTGTTTACCTCAGGCAGTTCCTGGGAAGTGGCAACATGTTTCTCCAGCTCCTAAGTGAAGGGGGGGGACCAGAGGTCTCTGCACACTGCCTCGTCCACAAGCACCGCCCCCATAGCTCCCAGTGGCCACAGTTCCTGGTTGGCTGCAGTGGCCAGCTCTGTATAGCTCCTGGAAGTGGTCAGCATGTCCCGCCAGCTCGGAGGTGCAGGGGCGGCCAAGGGGGCTCTGCACACTGCCCCTGGTGCATGCATCACCCCCAGCACCGGTTCCGCAGCTCCTATTGGCCAGGAACTGTGGAAATGAGAGCTGTGGAGGCAGCACTTGCAGGGGCAGAACACAGAGACCCCTGGCTGCCCCTGCGCCTAGGAGCCAGCGGAGATGCCGTTCACTTCTGGGAGCTGGCCACTGTGGCCAACCAGACTTTTAGCGGCCCAGCCAGCTGTGCTGACTGGAGCCACCAGGGTCCCTTTTTGACCAGGTGTTCCAGTCAAAAACCGGATGCCTAGCAAACCTAAATGAAACATGTTTGCAGTGTTTGTCCCAGGGTGTTGGGGAGACAAGAGGGTGAGGTCATATCTTTAATTGGACAAACTTTGAGTCTTTCACCAAAAAGATTGGATAGCTAAAGCAAAAAAGAATCACTCTCCTTTGCCATGGTGTCTACAAAAATACTTTACAACAGTTGGGCTGTTGGTGTGCAGAGGCCAATACTGTCTCTTTGTTATCTTGTACTCCCCCATCGATCGTCTCTTGTTTTATACTTAGATTGTAAACTCGAGGCAGGCACCATCTTTTTGTTCTATTTGTACAGCATCTAGCACAATGGGGTCTTGACTATGGCTAGGTATGATGGGGTTGGGACTCACCACAGCAGCACTTCCTGCGGTTGACTGCAGGAATTAGCTCAGTTCATGCAGCACACCCTCTGCCAGTGGTGTCCCGTCCGTCTCTTGCCCTAGATTGGCATCTCAACCCATGTTGCTCTCAGCATCCTCTTCAGGACACTGTCCTTCGGCAGTGCCCACTGCTCCAGTCTCACCCCCTTCCAGGGGTTTGGTGTTATCAGCAGTCCTCCTCTTTGCCCCAACCACACCCCAAAGTCTAACCCCTTCTGACAGGGGTCTGGTGCAGTCCATGATGGCCACTCCTAATGGCCAGGTGGAAGTGCAAGGGGGGGACCCAGGCCCACCCTCTACTCTAGGTTCCGACCCAGGGACCCTTTGGCGGCAGCCTTCCTGCCGGCCCTCCTTCTCTCCCTTTGTCTGTCTCTCTCCCTGGGTCGTTTCCCCTTCAGCCCCTTTGCACCAACTAGGCCCTTTTTCTCAGGGCCCGCAGCCCAGCAGGTACCAGGCGGGAGTTCCCATCTGCTCCCCCTGCCTGCGCTGTCCCTGGTGCTATTTTCCTCACACAGGAGACAGACCTTCACCCTCTGAAGACCTGGGAGAGACTGACTGCCTCTTGCCTGGGCAGCCTTTATATAGGGCCTTCCCTGGCCCTGGGTTGGCTGCCTCTTACTCAGCCTCTGATTGGCTCCCTAGCAGGCCTTCTCTGATTGGCTGCCCACCTGCGCAGCCTCTCTGGTCTGCTGAAGCCTCATCTAGCATAGGAGTGGGGCAGCCACCCCACTACACTCGGGCTCCTAGACTAGAATAATACAAATAATGCAAATTGTTGGGGTGGTTTCTGAGACCTTACCCACTGAGTCGCCTCTGAGACCTTATCCATTTGGTTCCCAAGAACACAGCTCAACTCTGAATTCATCACTGAGGTTTCTTATTGGCATACAATTAAATTACACTTGAGCTGATTAGGCTCAGAAGTAGGGGGTGGGTGGAGGGCACACCAAACATCCAAAGTTACACAACAAAACTCTTCCTTTAAATACATTTACACATTACATTGAATTACATGTTTTGGGATTGGCTTGGTCATTTTGTAGGAACCAATCCCCATGCAGCATGCTCTGTCCATGCACAACTTATTCTTTACCTCATCTTATGTTCCAGGCTTATTTTACCCATTCTAAATAGTTCCCTGGGTATTCCCCCTTATTTTAGCTAATACAGACATTCTGTTTTCAGCCTCCTGATTCATTACCTCTCTAATCCTCTCTTCCAAGAAGTGAGGCCTCACCCATGTCCAATTATTCATGTCAAGCCATGCCTACACTAACCACCAGATTCCTATCAAAACTTAAATTAGCTCTGTATTTCAGAAGACAGGGAAATCACCTGATTGCAATTTAGAGCTGGTCAGGAAAAAAATCTAAGAAATGTTTTGGTTTTGTCTAAATTTTTCAGGTTTTCATTGAAAAACCAACCCAAACGTTTTTCAGAAAAACCAACTTCTTTTTGCTCTTGGTAACCCAATAAAACCTGTTTTAATTTGCTGAAAACCAACATACTTTCTGTTTTCAGGTTTTGGGAGGTTCTGGCACAAAGCCAGACATTTTAGAAGAAAATAGATTTTTCACATGAAAATTTCCACTTAGTCAAAAAGTTAAAAAACCATAAACATTAAAACATTAAAAAAACCAAACATTTTGTCAGTTCTTTTCCCACTAAAGAAGAGTTTAACTCTAGCTCAACTTCTCCCTCCCATTTGATAGGGGCTCAGGAGATGGGATAGAAGGATTGTAGTCTGAGATTTCTTTATGTAGAGACATGACAGGCACACATTATTGCTAAGCATACACATGCAATAATGGGAACAGAACTCCACCCCTTATTCCAAAATCCCATAGTTCTGTCATGCTGCTAAAGAAACTACGTAGCTATCTGCATTGACAGAATATTAATAGCCTCTTCTAGCCTCCAGACAGTAGAGGCGAAATCCAGACTAGCTATTCAACATATGAGCAGCTCTGATGCCCATAGAATCAAAGTAGAGATAGAAAGGATCTATTCTGTCCCATGGAGGATTGTTACACAGAATACACTCTTTCTCAGACCTTTTTGCAGTTGAGTTTTAAACGTTTAAATGAAACTTCCACTGCTTTCCTTGAAAGGCTATTTAAGATCTTATAAGGACTGTTGAGAAATGTCTGATATTCAGCCTACATATACTTTGGGTCAATTTAATCCGCTTCTTTCTTGTCCTTGTTGTTCACCCCATTCAAATACTTGTAAATTACTATAATATTCATTGGGCCAAGAATTTCTATTGCTGAAATCGCACTGTTTTCTCTTGCAATCTTGCTGAGTAAGGGCTTCAGAACTGGGCCCATAGCTCTATTAATCTCTCTTCACAAGTCAGTCCCCCCTTCCCCTTAATCATTTTTGTTGCTCTTCTCTAAATTCCCTTCACATTTCCGCTACTGAGCTAGCCAGAACTGATTCTATTGTTTTCCCCAGGTATACTTGCACTTTTCCTGCTTGAATCTCATTTTGCTTCCTGCCCCTATTTCTGAACTCTTTAGGTCCCTTTACATTATTTCTCTCTTCTCAGTTGTGTTTGCAACACCTGCCCGTTTAGAGCATGAGTGCACCATTAATGCACACCGATGCAGGCAGTACAGAGCCACAGGGCCCTAGGGGAGCTCCAGGAGGTATTGTGCCTACACACTTTACCTACACAAGGAAATTTGCCCATTGCTGACAATGAGCATCAATAACAGGCGCAACTGAACTGCAAGAGTAGACAGAACTGAACCACATAGTGGATAAAGCATTGGAATGGAACTCAGGATATCTGGGATCTATTCCTGGCTCTGCCATTGGCTTCCTGTGTGACCCTGGCCAAGGCACTTCACTGCTCTGAGTTTCAGTTTCCCTATCTGTAAAACGGGGATGATGCTGGCGCTTTTTGTAAGTGCTTTGAGATCTGCTGATGAAAGCACTAGATACTAGCTAGGTATTATTCCACATCATTTCCTGGGGAAACTGGGAGTGTCCAGGCACACCTCTTTTTCACACCTGCTGCTGTTCCCCTGCATGCAGTAGCTCCACCTGAGGTAGCAATGATGGACATCTGAGACTGGCCACGGACATTTTAGCCACCATGTTGTCCCAGTAGCTAAAATGCCTACAGTTGGTCTGTCCTAGCACTCCCACTGTCGCTACCACCAAAGGAGCTGCAGCAGTGAGAGAGAGTGCAATAGCAAAATTCAGTATCTTTATAGTGTTATATTCTATGGACCCACCTGTTACCATGTTGATTTCAAGTACCGCATTGTCATTAGCACCAAAGCCCCTTCTTCTGTCCAGTAGAAGCTAGTGGTACTGACTTGTGCTGTATTGTGGCATCCTGCTACAAGTGATTCAGCTTGTTGTCTAAAGACATATTACTGTCTTTTCATTAGGTGGATTTATCTGTAATGCATCAAAGAATTTGAGGATATTCAGACTTGGCTTCATGATCATAATATCCTGAGGGCTTGATACTGACAGTTTGAGCTCTAGTACCCATTTACATCTGAAATAGAGACAAAGTGATACAAAGTTCGGGAAGCTCCTCTTTAACATTCATACTAGGTGAAAACATTCCTTCCGATTTGTGAACTTTTCTACTAATTTTTAACAGAAGCCTGGTGCTCAGTTTTTCATGACATTTTAAAAATAATTAACTATTCTCTGCATGTCCTACAGTTTTCCACTGAGAATCCCAGCCTGATTAAAATATCATCCTGTCAGCTAACTCTGGGGAACACATTTTGCAGCACTGAGCTTGTATACATATGGCTAGCCAGTCATTTTATCTAACCAGCTATATCAAGGAAGAGCATGCTTGGCAGTGCACTGAATCATGTTTACCTTTGAGGAAATATTCAGTTAGTTCACAAGATACCTATTATCTCTCCATAAGGAGAGATGGTTTTTCAATAAATTGATGGTTTTGAATTGTACAACTCCCTGAAAATATGCATGCTTGCCTGTTTCCTTGAGAATCGGACAGGTATGTTTTCCTTTCTCCATATCTTACTTCTGTGAACACAAATATAAGTTACTGAATGGCTTTTCTAATAAAAGTAATCAGCTTTGGCCTCCTTTTTCCCACAGTAATAAAACGTTAGCTTTATAAAAGAAAAAACACTAGACTATAGGAATTCTCTGTGAGTAATGCATTTCAGAAGCAACACTTGTTCAGAAATATAATGATGGGCTAGATTGTGCTCTGCCCTTACACAGCCACGCAGAAAGCAGTAAGGGCTCTTCCCCCGTTCTTTGTGCTGGCTACAACTGAGGCCTGATCTAAAGGAAATCAATGCATTTTAGCCAACGATTTTAGTTTATTGTTCATTTATTGCATGATGTTATAATTAACTGACATGTTATGTTATATATAATCATTGTATGCTAAATAGAGTGAAACTGTAGGATTATAGAAGCATAAAATTGATGAGTATGTAGAGGGAATAATCATGTATTAGGTTTCTAAGTAAGTGGGGTTGAAATGCAAGGCTTGTAGGCTGAGGCCTGCAAGATTTTAGCTTAGCTATTTTAGGCCTTGGAGCTAAGAAATGCTGACATAAGTAAGTGACCAAAGAATAACCCAGTGCCCTGAGATTATGGGAAAAGACGTACCAAGTGGTAATATTGCAAAAAATTACCCAGAAGATTAATTTTAAATAATACAAATGCTGTAAAGGCACATGTTTCCAACATCTGCTTTAACCACATGATACAGGTTGTGTGTCAATGCTAATGAGAATAAAGAGAGCCGACACAACCTACAGAAATTGGGGTCCCTTAAGTTTCTAGGGGACACAGACCAATAAGGAAAAAGAAGATTGCCACTTTTATGGACATGCGCAGAATGTAGGTATAGACAGAATCACATTATAAAAAAGGGTGCCCAGAGGGGGATTGAGCTCCCTATGGGAAACTCCAGCAGGAACCATCCTTTTACTGATTATCAATCCATGAGAGACCCATCAGACCAGTGGAGGGCAACTTGCAGCCCATCAGGGTAATCTGATTGCGGGCAGCGAGACATTTTGCTGACGTTGACTGTCCACAGGCACAGCCCCCCACAGCTCCCAGTGGCTGCAGTTAGCTGGGAACTGCGGGGGGGCGTTGCCTGTGGACAGTCAACATCAGCAAAATGTCTTGCAGCCCACAATCAGATTACCCTGATGGTCCGCAGGTTGCTCACCACTTCATCAGACCCTAACACTATTGTTAAGGATGTGAGTATAACTATATTAGTAACTTGTGCATAGATCTGTATAGAATTTCTGTATGCTTGGGTAATCATAACTTTAAATGTAACTTTAATAAAACTTGTAAAAGAGACTAGACTTGTACTTGTGAATGTATGTGTGGTCACTACCCTTGGTCTTCATGTGTTCCTAGAGACACTAAAACCAAAGCAAGTAGCAGAGGTGACTTCCACTCTGTTAAGCTTGAAACTGTAGCTTCCAGAGCTGAACCCATGGTGGTGTAATACCACATTACCAAATTTACTCTAAATAAAATAAAAGATTACAGCATCTATCCATTGACTACAATGAGCTTTGGATCAGGCCCTTGTGGCACAGGGACTGTGCCCCAGATGCCCTCTCCCATAAGCAACTGGGCAGGAAATAATTGGAACCATAGCCCTTCACCCTTCCCTGGGCCAACCAGTAGAGCAGGCTGGCTGTGTGTGAGGAAGAATATGCTATACCCTTTGAATGGGCTTAGTCAATTACTATTGGCTATGCACTGAAAACACAATCAAACCCTTCAAGTTTTTTTTAATCCACTTAAGCTTTTGTGAATAGCCCGGGGGGGGGGGTTGTTTTGTTTTTACAAATACTATACTTTTAAAAAGCAAAAATACTCCTCATGAGAGGTGCTGTGCTGGTAGACTCAGAGGACACAGAACAACAATTTATCTGGCCCTTAATTGGATCTAGCTGCAGCATTTAGCTCTGGATCTGGACTGCCAAAGAATTCAGGTGGGTGTTTGGATCAGGCCTATGTCCAACAGTAATAATGTAAAAAACTGAGTATTAACGAATTAATACTCAATATCCAATTCAGAAGGGTGTCTTTCAGTTCCATGTTCAGAACACCAGCCCACCATGCTTGCTTAACATGCATTCTACAACGAGGGTGTCATTTAATTCAGAAAAAATACACTGGGATGCTAAAGGTCTCTTCAAGCCTTTGTTCAAGCCTGTGGAATTTAAGGAATTCCTAAAAAGCTCTAACTGCTCACATGTCTCTCTCTCTTCTCACAGTTTGGATGACAGCTTTCATAAATAAATTACCTGATTAAATAGTTAATTGGATCACCTACTGCAATTAAAGTATGCTACAAGATATGTTACACCTGCTGGTAAATAAAGATGGTGAATAATGCTAAGAAACTTTAAAATGATGCATCTCCAATTAATTTTTGTATCTGTAATAGGATAAATCTCTTTATTGCATTTATTATGCTAGTGTATAATGGCTTCCTTCTCTTTCCTTTCAGTAGCAGTCATTAATTTGCTACAGAAATTATGTTCAGTTTGAAAATATAGTTCTCTAATCAATATTAAACTAAAGGAGCAGTTATTTTATACCTGCCCCCTTTTCCATTAGCTTGACTTCCCAATGTGAGATTTTTTTTATTCTTATAACTCACACTAGTTTTCTATTGATTTTTCTTTTAAAGTCATGTCGATTGAGAGGGTTTTCCTAAACCACAGATCAAACAAAGAACATTTCAACTTACGTTTTACCTCTTCCACCCCCTCCAACCACACTTTCCTGCACAGATCCAAATCAAAACATCCATTCATTTAAGGACTCTTAATTTTAACCCTTTGTTTGTGTTAAAGAAATCATGTGGTAAGTCAATGGCACTCCATAAGGACCGCCATATAGTCATTGCAGCATCAGGGCTTTAGGCATAAAAACAGAACTTCTGATTAATCTATAGAAAAAAGTGTGGCTTAACTGAGAGGACAGATGGCCTTGTGACTTAAGGGGCTCAGGAGATCACAGTTAAATTCCCAGCTCTGCCACAGACTTCCAGGCAAGTCACTCTCTGAGATTCAGTTCTTTAGCTGCAAAATGTGAATTTTACTACTTCCTTTCTCCCCCTCTTTGTTAATCTGTTTAGACTGTAAATTCTTTGGGGCAGGGACTTCCTCTTGAAAGGATAACGGCTGAGAGAATAATCCACTATGAATAATCTGACAAATTTAACCTCTTACTATTCAAAGATATTCCATGAACATACTGTCTTTTCTTTTGATTTATTAATTATTTAGAATTATTAGATGACATTTTGGCAATTAAAAACCCCCATAGATTAATTATCAACACTTCTCTGCAAGTATTTGGTATTTGTCATTCAAGCTGTGATGGCTAGCTGTGGTTGTTCAGATAAATCATATGGTACTGTTCCTGTTCCCTGACTAGATGAATGCAAATACTTCTGATACAAATACCCCTGAAAATTTAAAATTCAGTTTCCACATGCGCTTGCACATGTCACTCTGAAACTCATTTTGTCCAGACATTTGTGCCAATAAAACAAGACTGTACAAGTCCTATCCCTTCCTCCTACTTTACTTCCTAACAGGCGGATGACTTGCGAGTATGTTGTTCAGCTGAGTTTTCCGCCCAAAGAATTTGGGCACGGTGCCTGCCTAGCGGCTTTCAATGGCACATTTCCCCTTTTGTCCCAGTATTTGCTTATGCGCACATCTTGATCCAAAATATTTTACATCTGTTAGGAATTCTGAAATATTGGAAGCTTGCAGTACATATGGGGAACAATTCAGAATGTATACCCTTAAGCACGAGATTCATGAAGCAATAGAAGTGTTTATGTTTTACAATTGTTTCTGCTCTATATAACTGGGCGGTTTGAATCATAAGAGCAAGCTTAGTTGTTGAATTCCTACCCAATTTGTAATGTATCAAGATGATTGTGGTGATGCTATGTAATGAATGAAGCTGAAATGCATAAGGATGAAGACTAAAAAAAAAAATCCATTATTTTTTTCCAAACTATTTACTAAGGGCTCAATACTGCCGCCCTTAGGCATGTTAAGTAGACCCACTGAAATCAATGATGTGGTATTGCAACAAATAAATGTAGGGTGACCAGATGTCCTGATTTTATAGGGACAGTCCTGATATTCAGGGCTTTTTCTTACATAGGTGCCTATTACCCTCCACCCCCGTCCTGATATTTCACATATGCTATTTGGTCACCCTAAACAAATGTTACATTGAGAAGTACTTTGCAATGTGAGTACTCCCATTAATTTCAACTCAAAGTGAGTAAAGGTGGCAGAATAGGAACCTAAAACAGCAAATGGCCAACCATTCATTTTCTTCCTTTACATTCCAGGATCATGTCTGAGAACTCTCTTAAATAGTATCCCTGATACTGTCACCGAAAACCTGGTGGCTGAACTTTGTGACTTTTGTCCTCACCCACAGCTATTTCAGATTTGGGGACAATTTATACCTTCAAGTCAGTGGGACTGCTATGGGTACCTGCATTGCCCCACAGTAAGCCAACATTTTTATGGCTGCCTTAGAACAACGTTTCCTCAGCTCTCGTCCCCTAATGCCCCTACTCTACTTGCGCTACATGGATGACATCTTCATCATATGGACCCATGGGAAGGAGGCCCTTGAGGAATTCCATCAGGATTTCAACAATTTTCATCCCACCATCAACCTCAAAAATGTTGGCATACTGTGGGGCCATGCCGGTACCCATAGCAGTGCTGCTGATTTGAAGGTATACATTGTCCCCAAAGATCCATCGGCGATCTTCCTGAAAACGCCATCCTGGCCACTATGGATGTAGAAGCCCTCTACACCAACATTCCACACAAAGATGGACTACAAGCCGTCAGGAACACTATCCCCGATAATGTCATGGCAAACCTGGTGGCTGAACTTTGTGACTTTGTCCTCACCCATAACTATTTCACATTTGGGGACAATGTATACCTTCAAATCAGCGGCACTGCTATGGGTACCCGCATGGCCCCACAGTATGCCAACATTTTTATGGCTGACTTAGAACAACGCTTCCTCAGCTCTCGTCCCCTAATGCCCCTACTCTACTTGCACTATACTGATGACATCTTCATCATCTGGACCCATGGAAAAGAAGCCCTTGAGGAATTCCACCATGATTTCAACAATTTTCATCTCACCATCAACCTCAGCCTGGACCAGTCCACACAAGAGATCCACTTCCTGGACACTACATTGCTAATAAGCCATGGTCACATAAATATCACCCTACACCGGAAACCTACTGACTGCTATTCCTACCTACATGCCTCCAGCTTTCACCCTGACCACACCACACGATCCATCATCTACAGCCAAGCTCTGCGATACAACCGCATTTGCTCCAACCCCTCAGACAGAGACAAACACCTACAAGATCTCCATCAAGCATTCTTACAACTACAATACCCACCTGCGGAAGTGAAGAAACAGATTGATAGAGCCAGAAGAGTTCCCAGAAGTCACCTACTACAGGACAGGCCTAACAAAGAAAATAACAGAACGTCACTAGCCGTCACCTTCAGCCCCCAACTAAAACCCCTCCAACGCATTATTAAGGATCTACAACCTATCCTGAAGGATGACCCAACACTCTCACAAATCTTGGGAGACAGGCCAGTCCTTGCCTACAGACAGCCCCCCAACCTGAAGCAAATACTCACCAGCAACCACACATCACACAACAGAACCACTAACCCAGGAACCTATCCTTGCAACAAAGCCCGTTGCCAATTGTGCCCACATAGCTATTTAGGGGACACCATCATGGGGCCTAATCACATCAGCCACAATATCAGAGGCTGTTCACCTGCACATCCACCAATGTGATATATGCCATCATGTGCCAGCAATGCCCCTCTGCCATGTACATTGGTCAAACTGGACAGTCTCTACGTAAAAGAATAAATGGACACAAATCAGATGTCAAGAATTATAACATTCATAAACCAGTCGGAGAACACTTCAATCTCTCTGGTCACTCGATTTCTGATCTCAAAGTGACTATCCTTCAACAAAAAAACTTCAAAAACAGACTCCAAAAAGAGACTGCTGAATTGGAATTAATTTGCAAATTGGATACAATTAACTTAGGCTTGAATAGAGACTGGGAGTGGTTGAGTCATTATACTAAGTAAAACTATTTCCCTTGTTTATTCCTTCCCTTCCCCCCCCCCCCCCCCGCCCCCGTTCCTTAGAAGTTCTTGTTAACTCCTGGAAATGTGCTGGAAATGGCCCACCTTGATTATCAATTCAAAAGGTTTTCTCTCCCCCCACCCCACTCTCCTGCTGGTAATAGCTCATCTTAAGTGATCACTCTCCTTACAATGTGTATTTTTTCATGGTCTGTGTGTATATAAATCTCCTCACTGTATTTTCCACTTTATGCATCCGATGAAGTGAGCTGTAGCTCACGAAAGCTTATGCTCAAATAAATTGGTTAGTCTCTAAGGTGCCACAAGTACTCCTTTTCTTTCTGTAGAAACAATGTTAGCTATTAGGAGTGGGAGAGGAACCTTGTTTTTCTGAGCAAATAATGCTGTTTGTTAATTTATATTGTGGTCTGTATGTAACGCACTGATGTGTTACAGGTCTTTCCTTTCTGTTCAACCTACAGAGGATGAGTCTTACAACCCAACCTAGGGAGCCTTGTCCTTCTAGTTCATGCTGTAGAAGCTCATGCTTTTAGCTCTAAAAGAGCCTATTTCAATCGCCAGTGTGTCAGCCATTACATGTACTCACGCCAAGCTTAAGGAACCTCACAGGATCCCTGGGGGAGAACCTCACTTGTCTTTTTTCGTGCTCCATTCTCTTTAAGGTATTTACCTCCTTGAGGAGGGCATGTGCCAGCAGCAATTCTGTGTCCTAGTGACACCCTTGGCTATGGGTGCGATTGCTCCTCCTGTTTCTCTCCTTGCTTATTGTATTGAGCTAGTGCCTAGAGGCCCCAACAAGGAATCAGGGCCCCCTTGGGACAGTAGCTGCACACATGTAATGAAAAAAGGGTCCCTGCCCCAAATGTACAATCTAAATCTTTTTACATTTATTTTCCCCATAGCACTATACTAAGCCTTTTAGTAGATAACAGCTCCACTCTTTGAGCAGTGAAAAAAAATATACAACCACTAATTAGGCAGTTCTCTTACTCCTGGCAAGCTTCTACCATTTTCTCCCCTAACATTCTGACAAATAAGGATAGTATTTCTCTTTAAAACCTTATTTAATTTTGTTCAGACCGAGCTTCTCTCAGATAGGAACACACCTACATTCCCCAAACGCCACCAAGAACAGAGAGTGTTAAAACAGGTACAGACACACAAAACACTCAGAAACCTTGTTAAAACTAAATGGAACAACATTTCCACATGCTGCTTCCACCCGCCGCATTTTCCCCCCTTCTTCCCAGTCTCAGTTTCCCAGCAACAGCATGCACACCAGATCCCCTGGCTGACAAACAGCTCTGAAACCAGCAAGAAATTGCTTCAGATGCTTCAAACAGGAGCCCAGAAACAGAACAGTGAAGCAGGTTAGTAAAGATGTCACCCTTGACTATCACTCCTTATAAAAAAAAATGATCAGCATCTCATGCTATACAGTTTTTATTTCACACTTGGGACCTTGTCACCTTCCTTGTACAGAACACTTTCTAACCTGAGCACAGTGGCCTGGTTCACCCCTGATTACAATGGAGTTATCCTAGGGATTAAACTACACAGCTAGGAAGCATCACAAAAAAGAGGCAGAATCACACAGGTATCTGTGTACATCAGCTGACCACAGAAATGAAACCGATTTCACGACTTTTCTTCTGACTGCTTTGGAAACGATCTTCACTGCTAGGTTTCTGGAGCTACAATCTAGTTTTTTACACTGGCCTAGGGTTTTTTTTACATTTGGTGAATTAGTATATACTTTCCCAAGGAAATATCTGGTTCCATAAAAGCTCTTCATTGCTACAGCACTGGACAAATCAACATGTGCCAAATCCTGAAAAGCACTGAGCACCTGCAACTCCCACAGAAGTCAGCATCTCTCAGGATTTGGCCCTATGTTATGTAGGAATTGCCAGACTAGATCAGACCTCTAGTCCATCTACTCTGGTATCTTGTCCCTGACAGAGGTCGCCACCAAATATTTCAGAGGAAGGTGCAATAGGCAGATCTGGGGTAACATTTGTTGCTATTAAATAAGGATCAGTTCAGTTATTTATTTTTATAGATTAGATTAATAGATTTTAAAGACAGAAGGGACCATTAGACCATCTTGTCTGACCTCCTCGATAACACTAGGCATAGAATTTCACCCAGTTATTCCTGTATTGAGCCCAAAATTTTGTGTTGTCTAAAGCATATCTTCAGAAAGACATCCAGTCTTGATTTGAAGACTTCAAAACTTCCCTTGGTAGTTTATTCCACTAGTTAATCACCTTCACTGTTAAAAATTTGTTCCTTACTTCTAATTTGAGTTTGTCTGACTTTCGTACCTTTGGTTCTTGTTATACCCTTCTTTGTGAGATCAAAGAGCCCTTTAGACCTGGTATTTTCTCCCAAGTATTTGAACAATATTTGCTGCACAGCAAACAAAGCTAACAGGAAAGTCCTACCTAACTTAATAGACAAGAAAATAATAAGGTTCTATATAGTATTTTCTATGGAAGCCACCCGAATTTCTCAAAACAATAGAAGTTAGAGCATTCTATGCTTCTTGAAGGTATTTTTAACACCCTGGAGAAATCAATAACAGGGCTATAATTCTATATTAAAGTCTATGGGCTGGTTCAAAAACCTATAGCAAGGCCATCATTTTTCTACATGACTTTTCCATAAAGGAGAGGAGCAGAGCAGATACATTTCTATTTAAGTCAATTATCTTTCATAGTCTTTGCTTCAGTGAGCATTATATTTTAACAGTACAGACAGCCTGCCAGTCCCTGATCTATTAACCATCTTTTGATACACAGATGAAATATGATCATTTAGGGCATTGGTTTTCAAACTGGAGTATGCGAGAAAAATCCTGTAATGACAGACAACACATCGTGTTATCCCTTACAGACCATTTCCCCCCCACCTTTTTTCCATAGGTATATTATGACTCTATCTCAGATGAGGGTATACAGTAGACAACATTATTTGGAAAGGGGTATGCAACCTACAAAGTTTGAAAACCACTGGTTTAGGGCCTAACCCAAAGCCTATTGAAGTCAATTGAAAGATTCCTGTCTACTGAAGTGGGTTTTGGATCAGGATCTTAGGGTCCAATCCCTCTTCCATTCTGAGCAATGGCAAAACTCTTATTCGCAAAAAGAAAAGGAGTACTAGTGGCACCTTAGAGACTAACCAATTTATTTTAGCATAAGCTTTCGTGAGCTACAGCTCACTTCATCGGATGTGAGCTGTAGCTCACGAAAGCTTATGCTCAAATAAATTGGTTAGTCTCTAAGGTGCCACTAGTACTCCTTTTCTTTTTGCGAATACAGACTAACACGGCTGCTACTCTGAAAACTCTTATTGTTTTTGATGGTTGCACAGAGACAACCCATGCCTGCCAACAGTTGGGGTTGTGGGGTAGAGTTAGAGCATCTGGCTTCAGCAGTGTTACTGAGCATGCTCGGTACAAGCCAACCAGCAAATTCAGAGGGGACACATGACCCGCATGCCTTCCCGTCCCCCACGTCATCTCTGTTTGCAAGACTGGGATCTTAATTCTCTTCTTCATTGTCAGTAGATTTGATTCTTCTGGAGCCCACTGTAATTCCCACTGAAGTCACTGAGAGTCTTTCCAGTGCATTCAATGACTGTGGGATCTGGCCTCTGGCTCTAGGTCTGATGGGATCACTACAGGAATTACTCTTACATTCATGGCAATTACTCACTTCTTTGTCTGTAGCATTTCTCACTGATCTAGGGCCTGATTCTGAAAGGTGCTGAGCACATCCTGATATCGCTGACAGACAAGTGTCCTCAGCACCTCAAAGGACTGGTCTCAGTGGAGTCTGTGTTTTGTAGCATCTTCATCACATTTTGTGTTGTGAACACCTGTCCATTGGGAAATGAACTAAGCCTCAAAACTCATTGTACAAAGGCCAATAAACAGCTTTCAGTCACACCCAGGCACATCCCTTACCCAGACTGAGGAGGCCTAGGCCTAAATCTGCTTAAGTATACTGTGTTTTGTTCCCTTTCACTGCAGTAATCATTATTTTCATTATAGGTACTGCTGTTCTGACTTCAACCATCACTTTGGTATTAATGAATCTCAGACAGGGGGATGTTTTCTGTGAGAGCTGCTATTCAACTGTAAAATAAAAAAAGTGTCTTCACTGTGCTTTATTACGGTCATGTCAATTGTGGCTGTCACTTTTAAGTTTTTACTTCGTATTTAAAATCTCAATCAAGTGTGAGTTTAAATGATATCAGATAGGGTTTAACTAGGGGGGAGGAGAGAACCCTTCTTTTTTTCTGACTGGAGTAGACCTGACAGATACACTCTCCTGATTTGACCATAACCTTTTATCTTTTTTTTTATTGAAATATATCTGAAGGTATAAACATGCTCCTCTGAGGCTTTTTTAAATTAAAAGCGAATAATAAAGTGGAATGATCTGATGGTGAAATGGACAGAAATTCCAACTGCTCTGAAACCTACATAATATCTCTCCTAGTGTGCTCTCCTATGGAGCTTTCTTAAGTGCAGCATATTCTTCCTCCTTTATATTTTTGGTTTGCATAAATCCTGCATCACCCTACTCATTCCTTTAAATTTCTCCCTTTCCTTTCTCCCCCAGCATCCTCAGAAGGATTTGAACCCTTCCATTTGACTATTATGAAAAAGTACATCATAGTGGTGGCCAAAGACCAGAATGAGGGTTCCTTTCTGCTGTTCAAAAACAGAGAAAGATACCATCCCTGCACTGGAAGGTTAGTAGTCTCAGGGACACATGTAAAAAGACCAAGGGTTGGGGACTGGAATGGAACATGGAAACAAATGAATGGGATGAGGAACTGGCCCTGTTTTGTAAATTACATGCTTGCTGTTTTTTATTGAGGATGCAGTGGGGTTGGCAGGAATGAGGACACTAGTAAGAACAAGGGAATAGGAAAAGAACGAAAGTAGAACAGACGTAGTCACCAGCTGATTACCTGACTAGATATTATCAGCAAAGAGGGTTCTTCAGACATCATGGCAGAGGAGAATCTTAAGGAGCGATTTGGTGGCAGTGGTGCAGATTTTTAAAAGAACAGGAGTACTTGTGGCACCTTAGAAATTAACAAATTTATTGGAGCATTAGCTTTCGTGGGCTACAGCCCACTTCATCGGATGCATAGAATGGAACATATAGTAAGAAGATATATACATATACACATACAGAGGGGGTGGAAGTTGCCATACAAACTGTAAGAGGCTAATTAATTAAGCTGATCTTGAATTAATATGCAAACTAGATACCATTAACCATTAACTTGGGCTTGAATAGAGACTGGGAGTGGCTGAGTCATTACACATATTGAATCTATTTCCCTATATTAAGTATCCTCACACCTTCTTGTCAACTGTTTAAATGGGTCATCTTGATTATCATTACAAAAGTTTTTTTTTCTTCTGATAATAGTTCATCTTAATTAATTAGCCTCTTACAGTTTGTATGGCAACTTCCACCTTCTCTGTATGTGTATATATATATATATACATATACCTTCTTACTATATATTCCATCCTATGCATCCGATGAAGTGGGCTGTAGCCCACAAAAGCTTATGCTCTAATAAATTTGTTAGTCTCTAAGGTGCCACAAGTACTCCTGTTCTTTTTGCGGATACAGACTAACACAGCTGCTACTCTGAAACCGATTTTTAAAAGGAGACCTTTCCGTGCATAAGGGGCAGAGGTGTGGGTGAAAGCATAAAGGTGTCTGAAAGTGCACTGCCCAGTTCATTATATGCCCCAATCCAAACATGGTAGCAGTACATGTAAGGAAAGCTTTACATGATTCTGACATGCAAGACAAACAAAACATTAGAAATCAGTTTGACCCTCCTTAATGACTTGTCTAGAGGGGGAAACTGACTTGTATAGCTACAGCAGAATAATTATTGCACTATAGCTAAGACTCTATAATTCTTCCATGTGGATATTCTATTCCAGAATAAGTGATTTTATTCCAGAATAATTAATCCCCTTCCAAAGTGGAACAGAGTGTCCACACAGGAGAGTTTTACCTGCATAGCTATAGCGGAATAATTAGTCCACTATAGTTATGCTGGTCAATTTTCTTCTGTAGAGAAGCCTGAAATCTTGCCAGGCTTTATGCCAGAATTCAAAGCTCCTGTGGAGCCAAATAGAGGCTCTGCTCCCAGGCAACCTGTGTGGTTGATCCCTGGTTCTTTGGAAGACTTCCTTCACTGTTCTACATATCTAGCTACACTGCTGGCACCATACACCGTCCTTGGCAACTCAATGGAAGAAGCAAAATTCGTAGCAGAAGACCATTTTGACTGAGTGACTCTAAGAATATGCACAGAATGACCAATGTGACTCAATGTGCCCCTGTATATTCATTCTAAGGTGACTCAATGTGTGGTCCTGAGTCACATGTCCTGGGGGACTAACTTGAAGGGGAAAGGAGTCCAGGAGAGCTGGCTGTATTTCAAGGAATCCCTGTTGAGGTTACAGGGACAAACCATCCCGATGAGTCGAAAGAATAGTAAATATGGCAGGCGACCAGCTTGGCTTAATAGTGAAATCCTAGCGGATCTTAAACATAAAAAAGAAGCTTACAAGAAGTGGAAGGTTGGACATATGACCAGGGAAGAGTATAAAAATATTGCTCGGGCATGTAGGAATGATATCAGGAGGGCCAAATCGCACCTGGAGCTGCAGCTAGCGAGAGATGTCAAGAGTAACAAGAAGAGTTTCTTCAGGTATGTTGGCAACAAGAAGAAAGCCAAGGAAAGTGTGGGCCCCTTACTGAATGAGGGAGGCAACCTAGTGACAGAGGATGTGGAAAAAGCTAATGTACTCAATGCTTTTTTTGCCTCTGTCTTCACTAACAAGGTCAGCTCTCAGACTGCTGCGCTGGGCATCACAACATGGGGAAGAGATGGCCAGCCCTCTGTGGAGATAGAGGTGGTTAGGGACTATTTAGAAAAGCTGGATGTGCACAAGTCCATGGGGCCGGACGAGTTGCATCCGAGAGTGCTGAAGGAATTGGCGGCTGTGATTGCAGAGCCTTTGGCCATTATCTTTGAAAACTCATGGCGAACCGGGGAAGTCCCGGATGACTGGAAAAAGGCTAATGTAGTGCCAATCTTTAAAAAAGGGAAGAAGGAGGATCCTGGGAACTACAGGCCAGTCAGCCTCACCTCAGTCCCTGGAAAAATCACGGAGCAGGTCCTCAAAGAATCAATCCTGAAGCACTTGCATGAGAGGAAGGTGATCAGGAACAGCCAGCATGGATTCACCAAGGGAAGGTCATGCCTGACTAATCTAATCGCCTTTTATGATGAGATTACTGGTTCTGTGGATGAAGGGAAAGCAGTGGATGTATTGTTTCTTGACTTTAGCAAAGCTTTTGACGCGGTCTCCCACAGTATTCTTGTCAGCAAGTTAAGGAAGTATGGGCTGGATGAATGCACTATAAGGTGGGTAGAAAGCTGGCTAGATTGTCGGGCTCAACGGGTAGTGATCAATGGCTCCATGTCTAGTTGGCAGCCGGTATCAAGTGGAGTGCCCCAAGGGTCGGTCCTGGGGCCAGTTTTGTTCAATATCTTCATAAATGATCTGGAGGATGGTGTGGATTGCACTCTCAGCAAATTTGCGGATGATACTAAACTGGGAGGAGTGGTAGATACGCTGGAGGGGAGGGATAGGATACAGAAGGACCTAGACAAATTGGAGGATTGGGCCAAAAGAAATCTGATGAGGTTCAATAAGGATAAGTGCAGGGTCCTGCACTTAGGATGGAAGAATCCAATGCACCGCTACAGACTAGGGACCGAATGGCTAGGCAGCAGTTCTGCGGAAAAGGACCTAGGGGTGACAGTGGACGAGAAGCTGGATATGAGTCAGCAGTGTGCCCTTGTTGCCAAGAAGGCCAATGGCATTTTGGGATGTATAAGTAGGGGCATAGCGAGCAGATCGAGGGACGTGATCGTTCCCCTCTATTCGTCATTGGTGAGGCCTCATCTGGAGTACTGTGTCCAGTTTTGGGCCCCACACTACAAGAAGGATGTGGATAAATTGGAGAGAGTCCAGCGAAGGGCAACAAAAATGATTAGGGGTCTAGAACACATGACTTATGAGGAGAGGCTGAGGGAGCTGGGATTGTTTAGCCTGCAGAAGAGAAGAATGAGGGGGGATTTGATAGCTGCTTTCAACTACCTGAAAGGGGGTTCCAAAGAGGATGGCTCTAGACTGTTCTCAGTGGTAGCAGATGACAGAACGAGGAGTAATGGTCTCAAGTTGCAGTGGGGGAGGTTTAGATTGGATATTCGGAAAAACTTTTTCACTAAGAGGGTGGTGAAACACTGGAATGCGTTACCTAGGGAGGTGGTAGAATCTCCTTCCTTAGAGGTTTTTAAGGTCAGGCTTGACAAAGCCCTGGCTGGGATGATTTAACTGGGAATTGGTCCTGCTTCGAGCAGGGGGTTGGACTAGATGACCTTCAGGGGTCCCTTCCAACCCTGATATTCTATGATTCTATGATTCTATTATTCAGGGGCATTATTCCTGATTTACACCAGTGTGAGAAGAGAATTAGACCGCTAGGTTCCCTGGAAGCAACGCTTTCAAACCTGGCATGGTAGACTTAGTCCCTCAGACTCAAACTGCCACACAGCAATTTACTACACTTATTTCACTTTAATCATTAATGTTTCTAGTATGAAAAAGCACATGAATTGGAGCAAGCTATTCCATAGGACAAACAGCCAAAGTCCTTAAACAAGATCTTCTTTATTCCTCTCTTTGTGCAAAGAACACAGTACAGATTGAGTCTCAAGTCATAAACCCCCCAAAAAATCTATAAATCCTCTCAAATGGAATTAAAATGGACACATACAAGATTTAGCTCAGATCATGTATCTGCAGTTATGGCTAGGTACAGACCTTGTTGAGTCCAAAGCAAAAATAACTACATGCAACCTTTCAGGAGTTTTTTAAACACAGCTTTTCCAATTTAGGTTATCTTCTGCTTTTATAATTTGCACAAGAGATCACAGACAGCTAAACATTGGAACCTGAATAGCTCTAACAACAAGTCAGTGAGTCTTCAAAACCATCCAGAAACTGAACAGGAATTTTGACTTAGAATGAATATACAGGGGCAAAATGAAATATATATTGTACAACACAAATAAAAATGGAAAAAATATATCAGTTGATGAGGAGGAATCAGAAGTAATTTCAAGAATATTATATGTGAGCCAAATTGCATGTGCTAGTCGACAGATTTGCCCTCTACCTTCTGTAGTCATTCACCCCAGTTCAAGGTGAGTACAAAGCAGAGGTAAGATACTATTAAATCACAATGGGAATAATTTACTCCCCAGTACACTGGTTTATCTTATAACACAAGGTGCAAGGCAATGAAAAATCCAGCCCACTGATTCAATACACAGTATTCAACAATTTGATTCTGAGCTCCTTTCAGATTGTTTGGATCTGCAGCATTGATACTGCAAACTGGGCAGTAATTTTCAGGAGATGACAATTCACAACGAGTATTTTGTTTTGCTTTTAATTAGGAGTAAAGTTACTCACTAGAGCCCAGTTTATTTCCATATGACAATTTAAAAACAACTCCTTTTGTTCTGACCCACCTCATCTTTGCAATTTGCTTGCCAGCTTTATAGAATTTTCAAAAGGCTAGGAATTAGATAATTATACCGTCTACTGCTGTCAGTATATGGAAAAGCTGTTTATCAAGGGAGAAGAAGGCACTAAAGATAGTGAAGTGAGCATTAAAAACCAAATGAAAGCAAATGCAACCATGAGTTGGTTAGTGCCAGCCAGGGACAAGTGTTGCAGCAAGTAGTATGGGGGGTGATTTTCAAAGGTACTCAATCCCATAGGCATCAATTCAACTACATTTTTGTGGGAGCTTGTTTTGAAAACATTTGAACACATTTAGTTGAATAAATGGCTGAAGTTTTTCAGAAAAAACAAGACTTATTGAAAAAGTCTCCTTTTTTTAAAAAAATGCTTATTTTTCCAAAAAATCAAGTTTTTCAAAACACTTTTTTTTTTTGAAAAATTTGGGGCAGTATTTAATCAAAATTCTTAACCAAAACATCAAAATGATTATTGTATTTTTTTTCAGTTTTAAAGAAAAATTAACAACATTTTAAATAAAAATTTCTATGGGAAAACATTCATGAAAAATTGAAAAAACCAAAAAGTGGTTCTGTGTTGTATCCCACTAAATCAAAACAAATTTTGAAACTTTTCACACAATTGTTCTTCTGGTTTTTTAACAAGCTTCCTGCACTATCTGCTGTCCAGCATCTAGTCCTGGTTACATTTTCTAGTTCATCACAAATGACTAGGCTTTGTATTGTACCAAATAGGTTTATAAACACTACATCACTTAAATGAGGAATGATGCCTGTTTTAGCAGGCATCTAATTGAAACTAATCTAATCTCTTAGCTATTAATGAGCTGCAGTTTTTGACACATAATGTAGAAAAGAAAAGAAACTTAGCTTAATTTGGTTCTGAAATAAAAGTAGATTGCTTCCAGCATCAAAGGCAACCTTGCAGAATGGGAAGGAAGCATTAATGAGTGCTGATGCTTGGCAGTTCAGTATGTGTGTAGAGAAGCAGTAATTATGCCAACATTTGACGCAGCCAGAGTATGTCAGGAATCAGATGAAGCCACATCACTGTGTGGAATGGCAAAATAAGATCTCAGCAGTTGCCTGACTCCAGCATGGGGTTCTGGTTTTGCTACAGAATTTATCGTCTGACCTTTCCTATTAGGGATGGAAAGAGATCAAGGCAGCTAAGGTCTGAGATCATGCATCTTGCACTTTTAAGGGTAGGCTCTTCTCATAGGAGTCATAGTTTTAAAGTAGAACTGAGTGAAGTTTTTCAACCCAAACTTCTTTTTCCACTGGAAAAGTGCAGAGTTGGTGACACTGAAATATTTCATTGATTTTTGTCAATTTTGCCCAATTGTTTTGGTTGGAAAAAAACTTAAAAAACAAATTTTTAAATATTGAAATGAAAGATTTCAGTTTTTTCCAAATGAAATGTTTCAATTTTTCAATTCACAATTTTAATTTTAAAAAATTAAAAACCCCTAAAAATGCTCAAAATAAAAGTGAAACATTTTATTTCAGGTCAAACGACTGGGTTGTTTCAACCTGGAATTGAATTTTCTTCAAAATTTTTGGCAAATCAAAATGTCTGAAAATAATTTTCAGTTCAGAGGTGTGAAATCCCCAGTTCAACCCAAAGCGAGGTGTTTTGGTTTTACTTTTTTGTTTTTTCAGAATTGCCAGCACACTAAGAATTCCATTATTCGCACAGCTCTATTTTTAAATCTATTCAAAATGTCCATGATCGGGCTGGTCAAAAATTATCCAATTCCATCCATTTTTTCAACAGTAAATTGGGTTTTCGATTATACAGATTTTTCATTAAAAGTGTCTGCTTTCCATGGACTACTTTGATTTTTTGGTTGAAAACTGAATGCCTAAAAACTGAAATAGTTCTGTTTGAAATGCCACCACAAGTGCCTCGTACAGATTATAGTTCAGGTCTCTTGTTCCCGTTCTCCACTATGGGCCAGGCTCCCAAGCCAGACTTCATCTCCCTTGCTGCACCAGTGCCATGTGACTGCCATGATGCAACTGCTTCTCTTCACCAAGACGGGAGATCAAGGTACATCAGAGAGATGTAGTCTGACCATGGAGCCCAGTCTATAGAGAACAGGAGCATGCAGGACTGACCAGGACTACAACTCCCATGAGGCACCACAATGGCATATCAGAATAGAAATTTTGCTTTTTAGATTAAATGTTTCGGATTTAAAATTTTTGCTGCCACCATTGTCACTTCCCCAGCCAGGCTCTCTCTCAGGCAGCTGCCACTCTACACAGAGCAGTGACCCGGAGCAGCTGATGTGAGATGTGGCTGTTCCCAATCCTTCCACTCCCCGCCTGGGCCTGGCTGCCAAGGACAGGGGTCGAGCGTGCCAGGGGGAAGGCACAGTGGCAGAAGGACAGAGGTCCTTTCCCTTTTCCCCCCTCTGGGCAGGCCATGCAGAAATCTGGGGGGCACTTCACTCCACATAGCCTCCCCCATGTCTCACCTATGTTCAGGGGGTTGTTTTTTTCACACCCCTAAATGACAAAAGTTTTGCCAACATAAGTGCTAGTATAGACATGGCCTTAGACTTACTCCTGCCTCAGTGCAGGGAATTGGACTAGATGCCCTATCAAAGTCCCTTCCAGTCCTACACTTCTATGATTCCATTTCACATCAGCTCCCCACATGGACATTCTTAGGCTTGGTCTACACTTAAAAATTTATACTAAATTGGTTGGGGGGGAGGGGGTAAGAAAACCCACCCCGTACCAACATAACTATGCTGACAAAACCCTGGTGCAGATATAACTAATGTCATTTGGGGCGGTGGTGTTCCTACAATAGCAGAAATACCGATTAAAGGAGTTTACACTGCATCTACAGTAAGAGGCTATGCCAGCATAGGCTCTGTTGTGCAGACATAGTCTCTTCCTGGACTAAGGGCTTGTCTACATGGGGACACTCAGGAAAGTTAAGGCAAATGGTGTGAAGTCAATCTGCATAAGTTAAAGTGCAACCCCTTGGATGCTCTCATTCAGGTGTAAAATGTCCTTAGTTCACTGTAATTTAATCCTTCTCTACTTTGGAAGGGGATTAACCTAAACTGCAAAGCAGTCAATATGGAACTAGAACAGCCATTCTCAAACTTCAGCAACCCGAGGACCAGAGTTCCCTCTAATTTGTCCCACCCATGTGCAGAATGAATTTTGTTATGTGCACCAATATGGAGGCAGGGCCAGCCTTAGTGAAAATGGCACCCTGGGTGAGCTTGCATTTTGGTGCCCCTTTTGCGTTTTGGTGCCCCACTGCCCATGGCCCCCATGGACTCCCCAGGCTCTCCACCCTCCCTTCCCACCTAACCCCTGCATTGTGCTCCCTTCACCCCTAACCTCTGCACCCCTCCTGCATCCCAACACCTGTCCCCTCCTGTGCCCCAACCCCTGCACTGTGCCCCCTTCACCCCAACCCCTCACCGTGTCCCCTTCATCCCAACCCCTGCCCCTCCTGAGCCCCAACCCCTGCGCTGTGCTGCTCCCTTCATCCCAACCCCTGCACTCCCATTCTGTGCTGTAATCCCTGCACCCCCTTCACTCCTACCCCCTGCCTCTTCCCTCCTGAGGCCCTAACCCCTGCACTGTGCATACCCCCTTCACCTCTGCCCCCCCTGCATACCTCCAACACCTGCCCCCTCCTATATGCCTAACCCCTGCACTGTGCCCCCTTTGCCCCTAACCCTTGCATCCCCCTCCTGCACGCATGTGGGGAAACTGACCTGGATGCACAAAGCAGCCGGCATTGCTGCTTGCTCCCCCACACGACTCCCTAGGGGGCTGTGAGTTGGGGAGCAAGGAGTGATGTCAAGGCTTCCTGCATCCAGGTCACTTTCCCTGCAGGCTGCGTAAGGAGAGGGCAGGAGAGCAGCAGCTCCTGATGCCTCAGCACAGCCCAGGTGGGGAAGTGACCTGGATGCAGGGAGCCCTGGTATGTGTGTTGGGGGGACTGTGTGAAGGAGTGTGTGTGTGCATGTATTGAGGGGAGTGTGTGGGTGCCTGAGTGAGTGCACTGTCTCTTCAAGAAAGCACTCAGGGTCAGGAGCCTGAACTAGGCTTGTTCAGACACAAGCAGCTGCCAGCCACTCCAGACCCAGAGAGACAGCAGCACACACAGATTCCCCCTGTCCCATCACCCCAGCTTAGTGGAAATTAGATACAAAGGTGGGGGGAGAGGGGGACACCCCGTCATAAGCCCCTGCCCCGCAGAGCAGACAGGAGGACGCTCCCAGTCCAGAGTGGCCGGGGCAACTCCAGAGAGGAAGCGGGGATGGGGGGCAGGAACAGCAGCAGCTGCACAAGTGGAGCAGGGCGGAGTAGGGGCACCCCTGCTCCGGAGGAGTCACCTGGCTCTGATAGCTGGTCGTCCAACTGCCCCCTGCAGCTCAGGTCTCTCCCCCAGCCCTAGGCTGCTGCTCGCCTGCCTGCCTGCCTTGCCACCTCTGTCAGCCCAGCTGGCCTCTCAGCAGCTACTCAAGTGGGAATCCAAACCCTGCACACAGCGCCCCCTTGACCGGTGTTGTTTGTCATCACTGATACACATCCCCCACTTAAGTGGGCTCAGAAAGTGTGCCATGCCAGGCGTACTGCTCTCAGCTCTCTGACATTGATGTGGAGAGTGAGCTCTGCCTGAGAACAGAGACCTTGTGTCCTGAGGTCTCCCAGATACGCCACCCAGCCAAGTGCGATGCGTCCGTAATCAATGAGAGAGTCAGCTGGGGACTGGTGAAGGGGACCCCTGCACACACAAGCTGTGGGTCGAGCCACCACAGAAGGCAGTCAAGGACCAGGTGAGGCAGAGTCACAACCAAGTCCAAACTGTCCCGAACCGGCCAATACACTGAGGCTAGCCATGATTGGAGTGGCCAGAGTCTGAGCCTGGCGTGTTGCACCACATAGGTACATGCGGCCACGTGTCCCAAGAGTTTGAAACAATTCCTTGCTGTGGAGGTGGTGAACTGCCTGAGGCTCCAAATGATGTCGCCCAGGGCCCGGAACCTTGATTCCAGTAGATACGCCCTGGCCTGGGTCGAGTCCAGCACTGCCCCTATGAACTCTATCCTCTGAACAGGAGACAGAGTTGACTTCCCTGTGTTCAGGAGAAGGCCCACTTTGTCAAACGTTGCAATGATGAATCCGACTTGCACCTCCAGTTGAGCCCTGGGGTGGCCCTTGATCAACTAGTCATCGAGGTACGGGAACACCTGTACCTGGCGCCTGTGCAGAAACACAGCCACAACTGCCATGCATTTGGTAAATACTTGAGGCGCCACTGACAGGCTGAACAGAGGGACTGTGAACTGGAAATGGTTGTTGTGCACCACAAACCTCAGCTATTTTCTGTGGGACGGTGTAATTGCTATATGAAAGTACACGTCCTTCAAGTTGAGGGTGGTATACCAGGCCCCTGTATCCAAGGAAGGCATGATGGAGGCCAAAGAGACCATGCAGAACTTGAGTTTCTTCATGAACTTCTTGAGCTCTTGCAGGTCTAGGATGGGCCTGAGCCTGCCTTTGGCTTTCGGTATTAGGAAATACCAGGCATAGAAGCCCTTGCCCTTCTGCTCCTGAGGAACCCCTAGCAAAAGAAGCGAGTGCACCTCCTGTATAAGGAGTTGCTCATGAGAAGGGTCCCTAAAGAGGTATGGGAAAGGGGGGTGGAAAGGTGGGAGGGGAGAGAATTAGAGTGAATATCCCCTCTCTACCGTGCAGAATACCCAGTGGTCCAGTGTATTACAGGCCCAGGCATGGTAGAAAGGAGATAGATGGGACGAAACGATAAGGCAGGATAGATCCAGTCTTTCTGGTGCATCACCCCCAGGCACACCTTCAAAAGGCCAGTTTTGGGCTGAGGAGGGTTTAGATTGGCCAGAGCCCTGGCCAGAGGAGGGCTGAGGTCTCTTCCTTGAGTTCCTGTTTCTCCTGTGTGACCCGTCCTGCCAACCCTGAAGTTGATAATTCCTCGGTGGGGGTTGGGGTCTAAAATGCCTCCTTTGGTGGGTCAAGAGTCTTTGAGGCTGTGCAGATGACAGTCAGTCTTCTTGGAAAACAAAGACTGACCCTCAAAGGGGAGGTCCTGGATTGTCTGCTGCACCTTGTATGGGAAGCCAGAGACGCTGCATCCAGGGCCGCCTGCAGAGCTGCATAGGAGATTAATTTTCCCTCCTCTACGAGTGCGGAAAACTCCGCAAGAGTCCATAGGGAGGAGTTCTGCATATTTTTGGATGGCCCCACAAGTATTATAATTGTACCTGCTAATCACCGCCTGATGGTTAGCAATACGGAGCTGCAAACTCCCACCTCACTCCCCCAGTGGAATATATTTTCCTCCCGAAGATGTCCATTTTTTTGGCCTCTCAATTCTTGGGAAAGGATCCCTGGTAGCCCTGGCACTCATGCTGGTTGACCATGTCCACTACCAGCAGTCTGGCTGGAGGTGCATGTAAAGATGCTCATAGCCCTTCAAGGGGACAAAGTATCTCTGCTCATACCTCTTGGCGGTAGGCAGCAATGGGGACAGGGTCTGCACAGGGTCTTCGTGGCATTGCTGATGGTTTTAAACAGTGGCAGCGTGATATGGGATGGCCCTGGAGGGTAAAGAATGTCATCCGTCGGGTCGGCCTCCTCCACCACCTCCTCAGGTTTAATGTTCAGGTTCTGGGCCACCCATCTCAGCCACTGCTGTAGGACCCTGCTGTCCTCTAAGGCTGGAGCAGTTGCTGAGCCAGCCACCGCCTCATCCGGAGATGAGGAGGACAAGATGGCAGCTAGTACCGGAGCCTGCTCCCTGCCCTTGGCCCCTCTGGGGTCCCTAGGAGCAAGGCACACCAGAGCCACAGTCAATGTCGCAGTCGGTGCCATGGTTGGTATTGCAGTCGGTGCCATGGACAGTGCCGTGGATGGAGCTGTGATCGGTGCCGAGGATGATGAAACAGTCGGGGCTGAGATCATCAACATCGCAGTCGGTGCCGAGATCATTGACGTCAGTACAGCTGCCGGATGGGTCCCCTGCAGCGGTGTGGAGGGAGTGTGGTGGCCAAAAGGACGCCTAGGCCACCGACGCCGCTCTGGAATCCTGGCTCTGGTGCTAGGCCCAGGGTGTCCAGAAGGGCCACTGAGGAGCCTGCCACTGGTGCAGCTAGCCCTGTAACTGTGACAGTTTTGTTCAGAGCAAATGGCCACATGAGAGCAAGTTGTCTGTTGTAATTTTTTCTCTCTCTCTCACTGATAGACAAAAGGCAACAAAGATTTCAAGTGTTTTAACTGAACAAATGACCTTGCTTACTAATACTTCAGTGCACTGCCAGACCCTTTCAACATTTCTATTACACCATAGCTCCTCTCCAATGGGAAAATCTGGGTCATGCTGAAGTGAAGGCAATGGCAAAACTCTCAATGACTTTAATAGGGTCTGAATTTCACCCCTAACCTTTGGTGGCCTCTGGACTTAAAATGTGTGTGTATTTGATACCACAGAGGCACATAACCAGTGGTGAACATGACAGCAATGCTTGCTGTCCATTCTGTTCCTTTTCTGTGAATAAACGGACCATGGTCTCCAGCACTATCAATCCAGCACTACACAAGTTACTTTTAATACCAGAATCATACAAGCCAGAGATGCTTGAGCAGAGAGGTGCTTTAGAAAGAAGGTGTTGCTGCATCTGCATTTTTACAGAGATGTACACTAAAGATTTCTCCATAAATATGCTTAGGTCTTCAGTAGAGCTAGAATGTCTTAATTCGGGCTGCCTCTGCCTTATTATATGGCTGGGATTCTCCCAAGATACAATGTACGGTTCAAATTGAGGAATATATCTACAGTGGGTTTTAAATAGTTACATGAATACAGAATCAAAGAATAAGAATGGTTTGGGGATACTGTACAGCAAATTTTTGGCATACATGCTCCCCATGGGCTCAGCTGTAAAATTTTAAGCAGCGGATGGGTATGCTGATACTTCGCTCCCTTGCATGCATTTATTACAGTGGGAACTAGTTCAGCATAGAATAGGAAAGGAAGCACTATTCCTTATCCCTTTTATTCACTGTCCAGTACAGCCTATTTTTAAAGTATAGTTGTCTCCCAGATGCAAGAAAATTAAGATATTTAGTCTCCTCTTTATCCATGTGCATACATTCCCATTAGTCTTAATAGGAGCTAGGTATGCAAATAAAGGGAGGACAGACTACTGTGAACAGACTGTTAAGCAATACAATGGTTCACTGCCTTTCTTTTTTAAATATAGCTGACTGTTTTATGACGAAAGTTGGAAAACAGTTACATTTCAGTATATCTTATCCTGCAACATAAAATTTGCAAATTCATAATAAACAAACACCTCCCAAGATGTCCAGTGCACAATATATATTACATGTTTAACCCTTAAATAAGTCATCCCAAAACTCAATGAAATTTTAAAGATGGGGAATACAAAAATTCAATTTTTGCCTGCAGAAATAAATATTTTATACAAGACACAGCTCTAAAATTATGTAATGATTATTCTTCTAAATTATTTTCAGAGTATTTTGTCAACTGTAATTTTTAATCTAATTGGATTTTGTATATAACCCCCAAGTAGAGGCTCTGTCCCCTATTGTTTGTTTTGTCATGGGGTTTTTCAGAGCTGCTAATGAGCTGTCAATTAGGCAAATTAGAGGCAAACACACTGAAGGGCTGTCATATGCAATCTGAAATTTTTATTAAATAAATGATTGCAATTTTAATTAATCTTTCCCCTTATATCCAATTACATGTTTACCTCCTCCTCCCTTCCTGCCCCCCGTATAATTTACCACAAGTAATACGGAAGTTGGTTTAATTATGGTTAAGTACAGAATGCTACAAAGAATTATATCCTTTCTAGTATTTAAAATAACCTGTAGAATTCTGAAGCAGGGATGTAATCTCTATTAAATCCTACAGTCTGGTTTAAAATGTCTATGCTAAAGATGTTACTCTACTAAATTCCATAGGTTTTTAGAGAAGTAGCCATAGAATCTCTATTGGATTTACCCCTATTAAATTCTAATGGACTTTTCTTAAAGACTAAGATTTGAAAAACCTTTGATCTCACTTGTTAACTACATTTATTAAAAAACCTTAGCACTTATATGGTGCCTTTCATTTTCAAAATGCTTCACTAATTAACAACTCTGTGACGCAACTATAGAATATTATCCACATTTTACAGATTGGGAAACTGAGTCACAGAGAAGTTAAGTGACATTTTCTAGGCCTTCAGTGTCAGAACCAGGGTTAGAACTCAGAGGTTCCTGGCTATGTGCGATGCTGCCTGTATAAAACTATTACCACGTAACTGGCCTCTTTGTTATTAAAAATAATGCAGATGCCAGAACTTATTGATGGATCTAAGTATAAACTGATACTTACATAGTATCATAGGCCTGGAAGGGACTTCGAAAGGTCATCTAGACCAGCCCTCTGCACTTATGGCAGGACTAAGTCTAGACCATTCCTGACAGGTGTTTGTCTAACCTGCTCTTAAAAATTTCCAATGATAAAGATTCCACAACCTTTTATGTACTTGAAAACTGTTATCATGTCCACTCTCAGTCTTCTCTTTTCCAGACTAAACAAACCCAATTTTTTCAATCTTTCCACATAGGTCATGTTTTCTAGACCTTTAATCATTTTTGTTGCACTTCACTGGATTTTCTCCAATTTGTCCACATCTTTCCTGAAATGTGGCACCCAGAACTGGACACAATACTCCAGCTGAGGCCTAATCAGTGTGGAGTAGAGAGGAGAATTACTTCTCGTGTCTTGCTTAGAACACTCCTGCTAATACATCCCAGAATGATGTTCGCTTTTTTTGTAACAGTGTTACATTGTTGACCCATATTTAGCTTGTGGTCCACTATGACCCCTAGATCCCTTTCCGCAGTACTCCCTCCTAGTCGGTCATGTCCCATTTTGTATGTGTGCAACTCACTGTTCCTTCCTAAATGGAGTATGTTGCATTTGTCCTTATTGAATTTCATCCTATTTACTTCAGACCATTTCTCCAGTTTGTCCAGATCATTTTGAATTTTAATCCTATCCTCCAAAGCACTCACAATCCCTCCCAGGTTAGTATCATCTGCAAACTTTATACGTGTACTCTCTATGCCATTATCTAAATCACTGATGAAGATATTGAACAGAACCAGACCCAGAACTGATCACTGCGGGTAGGGCTGTCCCAAGCAATTCTGGGGCCCTACGCAGTCCCCCCCCAGACCCCCAGGCCTCTGCGGGGGGGGAGCGGGCCCCAGGCCTCTGTGGGGGGGGGGCTGGCTTGGAGGGCAGGAGGGAACCATCCCCCAGCACTCACCGGCGGTGCAGCTGGGGCTGGGCCGCCACACTTCCCGCCACCGGTGAGTGCAGGCCCGGCCCTGCTGCACTCCTCAGGGGAGTGGGGATGGGGCAGAGCAGGGGCGGGAAGTGGTGGGGCTGGGATGGGGAAGGGGCGGGGCGGGAAGAGCCGGAGCAGGGGCTGGAGCAGCATGCAGTTGCGCAGGGCATCAGGAAATTTAGTGCCCCAAATTTCCTGGTGCCCTATGCAGCTGCGTACTTTGCATATGGGTAAGGACAGCCCTGACTGTGGGACCCCACTCATTATGCCCTTCCAACATGCCTGTGAACCATTGATAACCAGTTTTCCAACCAGTTACATCACTATGTCTTCCCTTCTGGCTTACTCCCAGATCCCCTCAAACACCATTCCTATATGTTACGTCTGGAGAATGAAAGAGTACATCCTTTACTGGCATCTTTGGCAGTCAGTGCTAATTCATGGAATAATGACTCAGGGCAAAGATGACAGATGTGGTTTGAAATGTGCAACTATTCCTTGGTATCTCTAAGCTCCATTTTCAAAAACAGATTTGGACTCCTGTAACTCAGAACCAGCAGAACAGATTAAAATTTGGACCAATACCACAATGCTTCAGATAAGTTTAGTAGCCCTTGTATTATGACAGTGAGTTGGTAACTGTCAACTATTACCACAGTTCCTTCTTTTTCCATACAGTATTTATAATTACTAAGGGACAAAGTGTCAAGTGTTTCTAACCAATGCATGTTTGTCAGATGAGACATCCATGTACATCTATTTGCCAGGAGTTTTGAATAGATTAAGAATTTATTGGGGATCATTTACTATGACCTACAGATTCAGGCTTGTGACAGAAAGGATTAAAATTCCTGTTATAGGTACATTGAGAGTCTAACTCATTAACATGTTGAAATCTCCTGTTCTTTTGCTCAATGTACTATATTGCTTGTTCATGGTTGATTGATGTATAAAACAGATTAACCTTCAATTCTGCAGCGGCAGGTTTTAAGGGTCATTGCAGAATTTCATTGTATTTGGATGGCTTAAGCATTTTGCCTCCAAATGGTTAGTGTCCTAAATTTGAACTCAGTTTTCCCTTCTACAGGAAAAGTATGTGCTGCCCACAGAAAGAGTGTTTTCAGGTATAAACCAGACAAGCATTCATCACAGACTAATTCTGATTGCAGTCCAAAGTTTTATATGCATACATATAGTTCTAAAATGCCAGGGCTTTTAAATTCAGAAGATAAAGTAAATGATGAATAATCCTGAATGGCTGCTTTGTGTCTCTGGCAGGTATGTAATACAATGGCTATTAAACCACTTTTAAATTATGTTGCTAGCTTTCTTAGCAACTTTTAGAACTTTTTTTAGGATGTACATTCTAGGAAAATTCAAGTTCTGTATTATAAAATCTCCACAGGAGGCCATCAGTAAAATCAAGGATAAATGCAGAACTTATTCCAGCACTAACAGAGTAAATGCAAGAGAGCTTATTTCCGCTGCTTTGCTCCGGTTCTTTATAGCAGACTCAAAAAAAATGAAGATAACACAGTCTTCAACAAATATTCCCTTAGGCTGAGATTGTCAAAGGAACCTACAGGAGTTAACTGTCCAACTCTTAGGACTCCTTTGAAAATGCCAGTCTGAAACAGAATCCTGGAGTTGAAAGTAGAGAAAGGAGCTAGAGCCATATAAAACTCCATGCATGCTGTAAAAATTAAAATAAGCACCAGTCACCTGCAACACGTGCAGGACACCTCCATGAACCGCAGATTACGTAGACGGTTGACTGTCGAGCAGGCATAGAGGAAGCAAAGTGAGATTCAGCAGAAGTATGCTGTAATGGGCCAAACTATCCGACTGGCCCATTAGAACGCAACTATTTTAAGGTCTCAGTCAGATCCAGGGGGCCTCACTGAAAATGTAAAAATGACCGTACCAGTGAGAAGAGAAAGCAGTTTTACTGGCGTATTAGTGTGACAGTGAACAAGCTGGTTCTATGACTGGACAATAGTTCAAAGCCTAACGGCATATAATGACAATTTATCGTTTGAAACAATGGCCTCTTTCCTTCTAGAGCCACAGTAAAAAGAGTTCCCTGGAGGAGACTTTAACCTGGTCCTAGTATTAACCTGTTACTCCACACTAGCAGATGTAACCTTATTGCTCTTTTAACTGTTACTAATGAAGCAGCAGTATCATGAGCCCGAGAACCTCTCTGTGTAAAGGAACACTCACCACCAGTGCCACCTAGTGGTCATGCAGGGATGTGGCAGGTAGTCTTCCACCCAGCCATTCCCCTTCCTCATTATAGTTCTGCATTGCAGTGGTCTGTCCTTTTAGCAGCTCAGCCTCTGCCCACATCACATGTTCAAGTCCACCCCTTTCAGGATACACAAAGAGTTAAATGATGGGGAATTTTCAGAAGTCAGTAAGGGCTTCTGGGCTTCCCTCTCAGGTCAGGGCCTTGGGGTCTGTACCCTTGTATCTTCAGGGTCTTCCCTAACTTGATTCCCTGCCAAGGAATAGATTTCTGTCACTGCCCTTCTTTAAAGGTTAGTAGGGGACCCCAGACCCACCCTCTCCACCAGGCTTCTATCCAGGGCCCAAGGATAGACAGCTAATCTCGACACCTTGGGGTGCTATGCAACTGCCTCCTTGGATCACTTCCTATCAGTGCCCTCTCTTCAATCAGGGTAAAGCAAATAACTGCATACAAAAATACAATTTCTGATCTTCAAAAAGTCAACAGTCCCTCCTGTGCAGCCTTGGTCAGATCAGTATCACCAGGCTTCACACAGAAAGTGCTACTGAGGTGCTCCTTCCCGGGACTTCAGAGCACAGACCAGCTCATTTCCCCACTCTGCCTACTAGTAAGCGACTTCTTGCTTTAAGCTCCTCCTCCATCTTATGCAGGCTTTTCAGGTGTGAAGGGGTGGGGCCACTTGGACCCAGAGAAGCTCCTTAACCTTTTTTTCTCAATGTGGGGTTTGTATATCCCATCACATGTCCCACATACTGAAGAATCCAAAGCTAATTACAATGCATTTAAGTCTTACTCCTTAGATGCGTAGACAGTCCCCAAACTCCTGGTTTCCCAGTTTCCACAAAGCCACAAGGTTAGCTAAAAGCTTGCCCCATTGTCTTTCAAATACATACTGGGGTATCCTTATCTAGATCTGTTGTGTTGCTTTCTTGTTTACTCTTACCACAGCCTCTTGTTAAGTTAGATCAATACAGTCATATAGGAAATTCCAAAAACGCACCATAGCTATACAGTAAATTTAACTCACTGACTAGGTCACTTACAATATTCATATCATCATTACATATCAGTATTCATAGATTAATACATAGCCATTACTCATCCAGCACACTGCCTTTCCCCTATCATTGGTTATTAAGAGCCCAGTCCAGTCTTCACTGAAGTCAATAGAAAGACTCCCATAGGCATTCAAGCAAGCCCTGAATCACTAATAATTTCCATAAAGATAGCACATAGCTATTGGCATTTTGACTGCCTTCCCATACTCTTGATGAAATGTGTTATCATTGTGGTATTGGTCATTTATGGTCTGGGATACTGTAATAATTATTATTGTGCATAGACATTAAATTACACACTTGACATATGGTTTTGTATACATCACTCTAAAAAATAGCTAAACATGATTATTTCTTCATTAAGTTTGGTAATATTCCCAATATCTCCATGAACCATATAAGAGTTTAATGGCAAGGTCTGAATACTCCATTTCAGCAAGTACATTTGAAGTTCTACTTGCATTTAGACAAGAAAACAGGAAAACGTCATGAACAGACAGAAAGCGAAACATAAAAAGATAAGGAAAAATGATATAATGACAGAGAAATGAAAACCTGCAGGCAGAGAGAACAGAAAGCTATAAAGGATTGTAATACAACAGCTGAACAATAGAAACATTTCAAACTTTCGTTTACTGACGGTACAATACCATCTGCTGTAATTTTTCATATTAGAGTTGAAACTCCACTGAGTTATTTAATTTTATGACATGTTAATATTCTGCAGTTAGTAACCCACTATATATATAAGCAGGGTCTGAATGAATTCTCCCCTGACAGCAAGCTGGGAAGGGGAGAGACTTCAGGAGCAAACTGTATTTACATGTACACACCTACTCTGCTTAGATGTCCAGCAGATAGAGCAGTGTTGCTCAAAGTAATCAACCTTGGCTGGTGTTGGCTTACAAATCACTTTAGGACTGAATGCAGAGGTAGTGAAATGCTGTTATCAATACTCTTGTCATTACTGTATGAATAAAGGGGAGCAGAACTGTGCTTTACCTGTCCAAATGAGGGGGTCACCCTCAGCTGAAATGACCTCATTAAGCAGGGGCTCTAATACCAGAGCCCTGTGAAAGTAAGAGGGGTGGGGATGGCTGCCTGAGCCAGGAGGTGTGGACTCTTCCTAAGGGTCTCCTATGTGGTTTAACTTGTTCTTCCCACTGTTCAAAGAAAGAGCTAAATAGGCTTTATTAGGAGCTTCTTTGTTATTTTACATGCTCAATCAGAGATAAAGTCAGTGGTGGTGGGACTGTGTTTCTGTCCAGTCCGTTAAGAGCTAAAAATCACTAAGAGACTGACCTGTAGAGGTCACAGCAGAGAGGCAGGTAGCAGCAGAAGGTGACTAACTGATTGGTGGCCAGCAAGAGTGTCGAGCAGGTGGCTGGCCAGAGCAAGTGCTCAGAGGGCAGAGCAAGCAAGGTGCCTTCTTCCTCAGTGGAGGTGAACTCACACAGATGCACCTCTGAACAAGAACGTGAGGCAGAAGACACTGTCCCATGGACACTGGGGTGGGTGTCCTGCTCACAGTTTTATGTTTATGAATCCTGCTTGTGGCATTTTCCATAATTAATGTCGGGTGACTTCTCTCCTTTCATTAAAAGTTTCTGTGCTCACAAGTGAGGAAGTACTGCCTCTCAGAGGCACTCAGGTTTTCCCAGATTACTGGGTCGGGGCTTGAGCTGGTTCTGTGTTGTACTGTTGAAAAGGAACCCCTAGATATTGAACTTGGCCCTGGTTGCTGCTGGCTCCGCTTGGCAGAAGGGTAAACAATTATCACATACTAATAGGATTTTCTAATATTTATGGATTAGTCAATTTTTATTTTAAGATTTGTCAGGATCCTCAGTGAAGGTAGGCAGGACTAGTGGCAGGAGCTTGGGAGCCAGGGTTCAGAGCCAGTATCTGGGTCAAGAGTCAAGCTGAGGATCATCAGTATCAGGAATCAGCCTGAGGGTCAGAGCTGGAGACAGAACTAGGTATCAGGGTCTGTGCTGCAGTTCTAGGGGTCAATCAGGAGTCAGAATCCAAGTCAGAGCCAAAGTAAATACCAGGACATCAGAAACAGGGCAGTCGTGGCAACTAGGTAGGGATCCACAGTGTTGCCTAGACACTTTCTGTTATACCCCTTGGGCTTATATAGGATTCAGAAGCTAATCAGTGATCGCTAAGGCAACTGTCACTCAGATCACTCTAGGAGGAACTTCCCATGTGGACTGTTGGTCACAGGAAGCATCCAGGTTACAGCTGATGTCGGGCAACAGTGTGGGGATGTTAGTTATCTGGCTGGTTGTCTGGGAATGTTGGCTGCCCAGGTTCAAGTCCTGTTTGCAGGGAAAATACATCTGTGATGCTTAATTACGATAGCCGATAATTTTAGATCTAAAGAGCAGTCATGGCTGAGGTGAGTTTGAGGACAAGCTGTCACTACCTAGAAAATGCCACATAAGGCCAGCACAATATATAGCCTCTGACAGCTAAACTTCTTACCTCTTGCATTCTCATGGCAGATGTGTTCTTAACTGGAAGTGGGGATGTGAAAGGCAGGTGTCTGGCACCTTATAAACAGATTGATCAACGCTGATGGGGCTTGTCAGCTGTGGCAGGCAGACCACCTAGGAGAAAGAACTGATCTCAAACCAAGAACATTAGATCTGGCCAGCCGGTATGTAAAAGTTGTGCCAATCACATACACTGTATGGGTTTTCATCTTCAGGAGTATATCAGTACAATGCTAGGGCATCCCCCAGAATCAGTACACAGTGGCTTCACCTGATGGCTGTGGAAAATGGACAAAGAATACTCTATTCTGGGAGTGTGTCACTCAAGTATGACATCTGGCTTTCCTGAGGGAACAATGAGCAGGTAATCAAGGGAAGCAGCCAAGAGACTGAAGAGAAGAAGCGGGCACACTGCCCGTACAAGAGAGACAAAACAGAAGAAGTTGAAATCCATGAACACTGGGAAGGGCTACAAAATGATGTATCATGGCAAAGAAGCATGGAGTATGAATAATGATAACAGAAACATTACAAGATAAGGTAGTGGACATCTCTTGGGATACCTTGACCTTCTTCAGCCTAATCCTGAGAGATCTCCTTATGAAACTGGGCCAGAGAGACCCAGATGACATTGCATCCAATGAAGTGGGTTTTAGCCCATGAAAACTTAAGTACAAATAAATTTGTTAGTCTCTAAGGTGCCACAAGTATTCCTCATTTTTTTTTATTGCCACCTCCATCAGCTTCAGCTAAATCCCAAATACCACCTGGGAAGTGAAACCCTTGTGAGTTGTTTTCCTTCCATAACTTATTTCTTCTCTTTCTTATCCCTCTCCTTTTTCCATTTGTTTAATAAGAGTCTGGCTTAGCAAGCCAAGACTGCATATTTTACAATACTGCTGTAAGTGAGTGCCCAAAAGAGAGGCAGCTAAAAGCAATGCCCTAAACAGCCGGATGCTGGTATGAGTTTGCCAGGTCTTGGAGTGGTTGATAAGACCGTGTGCTGTATCAGTGTTTTTCCAGCAATCAGGTTGCAAGTGAGAGTCAACACCAGAGACAGAAGCTGCATTACCATCTAACAGACTGTCAAAAAAAGGGGGTTTTCCTTATAAAGACTTTCTACCCTTAAAGGGAAAGGGAACAAGGGATGTTGTTAAAATGAAAGCCTAAGGATTTTTAATAACATGTTTGCCATGATACTAAGCAGGCTGAGGTCTCTATATACCAAACCCTGAATCTGGTTTAAAACGATCAATATTGGACAGTAACTGGATTACGTTAACATCCTCAACACTTTAGGACAATATATTCCATCTTAATACATCACTTCAATTTAATTCTCCATGCTGGAAAACACCCAAACAGTGGAGGAGGAGCCCATTGGTCCTTATCTTCAAGCGTAAGAGGAATGCAAAACTGTAGTAATTGCCAATGCACCAAGTGAATGAGTCACACAATAAAATGGTTCAAAAGAATTATCGAGAGAAGTCTCCGTGAGGCACAGGAATGTCATGTAAGCAACAACAAATTGGGGTTTATGCCAAGAAGGTCACAATGGATGCAGTGTTTTCAGCCTGAATACTGCAGAAGTATAGGGAGAAATGCAAGGAATTAATGTTTGTAGATTTACAGAAGGCTTATGACAGAATTCCTAGAGAATTGTTATGGTGCTGCTTGCAGTCACGCAATCTGACAGATACATATCCATGATAGTCTGAATTTATGTATGAGGGTAGTAAAAGAGTAGTGAGAAGGAGCTGTGGCTACAATGAGCCATTTACTGTGACAGTAGATCTACATCAAGGATCAACCTTAAACCCATTCCTGTTTGTGACTGTAATGGACAACTTGACAGAAGGAATTAAAGGAGAGGCTCCATACAGCATGGTTTTCATCAATGATATTATGCTGTACTGCAAAGATAAACACAGACTGGAAAGGGATCCACAGTGATGGAGGGCTGCATTAGAAAAAAATGGTTTACTAATCAGCCGACAAAAGACAGAATACATAGTATGCTTTATTGAGAGGGACAACGAGAAACCAATAGAACTAGATGTTATAGAGTTAAAGTTTGTGAAATAACTCATATACCTTGATTCAATGTTAAGTCATGATGGGAATGTGGATGCTGATGTTAAGGGCCACATGAAGAGCGCTTGGTGCAAATGGAGGGAATTGACAGGAATTCTCTGCAATAAGAATATACCAGGTAAACTGAAGAGAAAAGACCAGGATTAGGCCTGCTATAATGTCTGGGTCAGAATGCTAGCCAGTGACAAAGAGAGAACTACTTCAGACTTCCAAAATAAGAATACGCAGGTGGACACTGAGTAAGAAAACAACTGATAGGCTATACAATGAAACACTACAAGGCATGATGCAGGTACCCCCCATCACAGAAAAGTTCATGGAGTATCAACTGAGATGGCTGGGTCATGTGAGATGTCAAGAATGGGATATGTTGGCCAGAGAGTACAAGAGCTAGTAGTCACAGGATGAAGACAAAGACAATGAGGAAGATCCAGAAAAAAGGTGGTTTGAGACATTGACGGAAGATATGAAAAAGATTGGTGTCAGATTGGAAGATGCACTTGACAAGAATGCTTGGAGATGAAGAATAAGAGCTGCAATCCCGATTGATGGGCAAGAAGAATAATTTTAGATTTACCAAAAAGAATCCAGTTGATGTGGACTGGAAAACACAGGAACAAAATCATCCTTGATGTTATCCACTGACTTAGTAGACTTACACTAGAAATTAATTTGATCCATATTGTACAGCATAGCAACCCCTTGGACTTTCTTACCTCAGTATCTCATTAGTTTTGTCAAAACTTGAGAAGCGGAATATTCTGGTTGTAATTGTTCGCAAAAGAGTTCTGATAACTCACCAATACGCAGGAAAAGAACAGTAATCTTTATTTTCCATACACCTGCTTTTATAGCAGTCTAGTGTTTGCCTCTAACTGCAGTAGTTTATACAGTCCATCCCTACTCAGCTAGGCATTTTATTTTAAGCATGTGTTTAAGTTTCATAGACTTCAGCTGGACTTAAGCACCTATTTAAAGTTAAGCATGTGCTGAGGAGACAAAACTTAACTAATGGAATCAAGAGTTTACTGGACATGGCATGACCATACTGTTCATTTATTGCTAATTTCCACAATGATTTTCATGACCCACGTCATATGCCCAGAGCAATTAGAATCCAATTTCTCCCACCACATGAATCCTAATAAATATTTTGTATTCTTGCTTTATCTTCAAGTACACACCCACAAGCTCCTCTTATAATCTACCTCCCATCCCTTTTAACCACCCTTATTATGTCAAACCACAACCCTGCAGACCTTAACAGTTTGTAGGAGATTAATCTTCTAAAGTATAATTTCTGTTGACTCTGCTAGATAGTAAGTGCAGGAGATTGATATTACTGTCCTTTTTAAAAACACTCTGACCAATATTTGCAAACTTTGTTACCTCAATCCATATCAAGGCATCTAAATAAAGAAATGGCTGAAATTTCATATGTGGCTGTAACAGTGAGAGCTATAATATTTCCACTGTAGACCTTTTTTTTTTTTTATCATCTATAGGGCTTCAATAGGAGCTCCTGGGTCTCAAACCCAGGTCCACAAGACTCATGAGAGCAACCTATGCCAACCTCTTACTTGAATAGCAATGCCTTACCTGGACTCCCCAAAGCCTAGCCCCAGCATAAGGCTCTACCCCTTAGGTCCAACTGGCAGAGTCCCAGAGCAGCTGACTGGCCCTACTTAAGCCAGCAGCAGGAACAGGAAACTATCTGAACAACTGGGCTTCACCCTGCTCTGGACAGCGTGCTGCCTACGCCTTGATTTCCTGGCATTCCAAATCAACTTGACTCCTGGCATCTGATTTATGGTTCCTGATTTCCAGTTTGGGTTCTCCCTCTGCCTCTCAGGTATCCTGACCTAGCCTGATTCTGGTTTCCCACTCGTGGTTATTATCTCCAGTGTGCAGGGATTTCCCGACACACACACCCAGCGGGGGTGTAACCCCCCCTGAATTTTCCCCAACACCCCTTTCCCCCTCAGTGGTCAACTAGTTACATGCAGTGTTGCCAATTTAGTCACTGGTTGGAAATTTGAATTGAAACTGAAACATTAATACACATTTTAAAAGCATATCCTGTGTATAATAAAATACTTGTACCAGAAAAGTGTAATAGGTTTGAAAAGTATGAACAAAGACTAGCTTCCTCACACAGCTGTTGTTTTTTCTGACAATGTTGGCACCTTCGTTTCGGCAATGTTGGCCAACCACATAATTTAAAATTTTGATTTGTAAGCAAGGTCTGAATGAGCTCTCCCTTGACAGCTAGTGATGAGCCAGGGGGACCGGGGGAAGATTCAGGACAGCATTTCTGTGGAAAAGACAGCCCAGACTCTACTTGCTGTGAGGTTCCCACTGAGAGCTGGGTGGAATCTCAAGAGACCAACTCACAGAGGTCACAGTGGCAGGTGGCAGCAGAAGATGATGGCACAGGGCCATTGGCAATGGAGTGGTGGAGTGAATGGTGGCACAACAAACAACAGCCGCCAGTGTGAGCGACCGGAGCAAATGGCAAGCAGCTGGAGGAACGAGCAAGGTGCATTCTCTCCCCAGGTTGGGAGGTGAACTCATGCGAAAGCACTTCTGAACTCTGGGTCTTCACTGACCAAGGACAACAACTATAAGTAGGGTGTGGTGGAGGGAGAAGGAAGGGGCATGTTACAGGAACATTTGTTTGTTGGACTACGTTTTAGTGACTTTGCTCCAGATTACTAGATTTGTGACTACAAAACTTATCGATATAAATATACATTTCCTAGTAAGCCAAGGTTTTTCTTAAAAAATGCATTATTTGCCAAGGTCATTATCTCACATTGTTGCTGTCTCGAGAGGTCATTAACTTAGGGAGTTTCTGTACTAAACATTTTTATTATATTATAATTAAGGGTGCGATTTAGTCACAGAGGTCATGGAAGTCACGGAATCCGTGACTTCCAGCAGCCTCTGTGACTTCAGCCTGCGGTGGTCGGGAGATGCAGGGTCCCCCGCCGCCCACTGGGGCAGGAAGCTGTGGGGTAGCCCCTGGTGGCCCCTGCAGTTCCCTGCCGCTCTCAGCGGCAGGGTAACCCCACAGCTCCCTGTCATTGCGGGTGGTGGGGGAACCCTGCAGCTCCCTGCCGCCTGGGGCAGCAGGGGAACTCCCCAACTCCTGGTGGGTGGCGGTGGGAAAACCCCCGAGCTCCCTGCGACCTGGGCAGCACTGCAGGGGAACTCCAAGCTCCAAGCCAGCGGTGGTGGGGGAACCCTTGACCTCCGGGCCACCTCTATTATATCCCCTCTTAGTCCTCTCTTTTCCAAGATGAAAAATCCTAGTCTTTTTAATCTCTCCTCATATGGAAGCTGTTCCATACCCCTAATCATTTTAGTTACCTTTCTCCATACCTTTTCCAACTCCAAATCTTTTTTGAGAGGGGGCAACCAGAACTGCATGCAGTATTCAAGATGTGAGCATACCATGGATTTATAAAATAGAAGTGGAGGAGCTTCGTTTGCCAGACTGATCAGCAAAGCCAGTGCTGACAAACTATGTGAAAAGTCTGCAAAACACAAATCCTCTAGACTGCACTGACATGCAGAAAGCCTTATAAGCCAGTCATTGTCAAAGCCAATTTTAGAAGTACTTAAGGAGGCTGTTAAAAATGCTCGAGACACAGTTTATTCAAACAAACATGGCTGTCACATTATACTTTCTCTTTAAGCAAGAGATACCACACTCTACAAACTGGAGGCCAATGTTAAGTGCATTGTCATTTGTTAATCCTGAAGTTCGACACTGGTTCTGACCAAGAACAGCAAATGCTCACTATCTTTCTGCAAGAAACTCAACTGACTGGTTAGAAGCATGCAGTGCAACAGTGAAAGATTCAGCAATTGAAAAAGTGAACTCTCTCACCACATTCAGAAAATGTGCACATGGCTGATGCATGACCTGATGCAAATGGTTGTCAAGTATTAAGTCACTGCGTACGTTATCTTGATGTCAATGGTAAACCAGTAGATTAATTTCTAGATGTTCAGGTTATAGAAGACACATCAGCTGAATCTCTGATAACCCACATCTTAGAAGAGTTAAATGCTTGTAAATTGAACCCCAAAGAGGTGGCTGCTTGTGCATTTGATGGAGCTGCAAATTCTCTGGAAGACACAGTGAAGTACAAGCTTTGCTCAGAGAAAAGTTTACCTCAGCTCAGATCTAATCTGGAGCAAAAGACCACTTCCTGGGCTCATCACTACAATATATGGAACACTGGGAATGAGTCAAATATATACACTAACATTTAAGGGAGTTAGGTGTCCAACTATCATTGACAATCAACGGAAACTGGGTTAAGAACCTTTGAGACTCTCAGCCCAAATTATGTCTATGACTGCACTTTTCTATCATAACAATAGGTGCTCCATAGATAAAACTGATGCTATCTTCCCAATATGAAGAAACCAACCTTCTTGAAATCCTCCCAAGCACCCAAGGGACCTCATCCAAACAGGTACCAGAAAATAGGGCCCTTTGGGTTTTAAATTCAAAGCTGATTGGGACAGATCTGGGATCTGAGCATTTGACTGAAAAAATCCCACTGTTGAAAATGAAAGGTTTTAGATTTGAGGTTCCTGTTGCAACCTATTTCTCAATATATACATAGGAGGAAAGAAAAACCCAGATGTTACTACCTTAAAAAAAATTTTTTTTAAATCAAGAAAAGGAAAGAAATTGGGGAAAACCACTGTGATTTCTGAATTGCTGATAGCTTTCAAAAGGAAAAAGTCCATATACATATACTGTAGCAAACAGTGAAAAAGATTCTAAACCAGATGCAAGAATAAACAACACCTGAGTTGCAACAACTCAAAAAAGAAGAAATTCCTGCGAGACAGAGTGTCAATTTCAACTGTGTATAAGAACAGAGCAGCTTTGGTATGGGTATTCTAGGAAATCTCTTAGCCAGTTCCTGCCTTAAGCTTCCCTAAGGGATGAAGGTTAAAAATGCAAGTTCTGCTGCCCCATAAGCTAAGATTTGCACTAGAGATGCAATATAAAGGTCAGCTTTGACCTGGTTCTATCTAAACAAATTCTTCTCATGGTTCAACTTTGATTATATCCAAGCAGCTCTAAAAAGGACACTGTATTAGTGCAATGACTGCTGACCCCCATCTGGGCCATGATGCAGCTAAGCATGAATGATCCATAGCATTTTAAGGGTAGAGGTACCCTAAATTTACCCTGATTTGCATAAAGTATCCAGTAAGCACAACAGCACACAGGAAATCAAAGTTTGTTCGCACAAAGAACCATTCAAGGTTTCAAGATACTATTTGTATTAAACCTAATATTACTAAATGGAGTATTCTGCTGCTCATTATAACTACCATAAAATATACAGTCCTGGGTTTATCACCTCATTATTACTGATTTCGCCTCTTACCTTGAAATTATGTGGTTCTTAATGAGCTTTATTCAAGCATAAATGCACATCCTATAGGTTAACAGCACTAAGACTGCATTTATTGTGTTTCCCAATTTTAATTAGGCCAGTTGGGAGTATTTTAGTGTAACATATTTCAGCTGTAAAAAATACCACCTTTAGAGATGGATGTCCCGTAATAGCCATTTGTAATATTTTACCTTTATGTTTCTCAGCACTGTCGGCTTCCCCATTAGAGATAAACTCAATAACCTTTTAAAAGTTAAGGTCATCAGCCACGCACTGCTTCTAGATCCCTATTATATGCCAAAGATCTTTGTAAAACTATTGTCTCTCTCATATTGAAAACAACTGAATCTACACAAGAAAGAGCCATTACCTGTTTCCATGTAAATATGTATACCTTTGGTCAGTATTCTAACACCTCATACTATGTGGAAGGATGCTTTTGTGCTGTATACTTCAATATTTGAGGTACTACTTTGACTACTGCCACACAGACGCTGATACGATCAAATAAAGGCACACACATTTAGTACCCATGCATCTTTTTCTGTATCTTTTCAGAAACTGACATCTCCTAAAAATGATGTTATTGGGAAAAGAGAATCAGAAACAGCTATACTGGTCATGGATCAGTATTCTTGGAACATCACTTTCCAAATATGGCAATTCCAGAAATAAAGATTTACCCACAGAGTTTAAGGCCAGAAGGGACCACCAGATCATCTAATCTGACCTCCTGGCCACTATCGACAACCCAGCACCCGCACACTAAACCCAACAACCAAAATTAGACCAAAAACACTACAGCCCACAGGAGAACAGACAATTATATACCATAGGCAGAGAATAGAAGGGACCAAGGTGCACCAGTGCTGAAGGCCCCCACTGTGACACTACACTTCATATTATTCATTGAAATATTGTTATGAGTATAGCATACCTAATACATATTTTATGCAAGATGGGTCATGTGAGATATCATTGGAAATCTTATGATTTACTGGATATGATTATCCTATTTGTACACATATATCATTTCTATATCTGAAGTTAGGAATATTGACTTTGTATCAATTACCAGGGGGTTTACACCTGGGGAATGCCCACCAAACAAAATGCAATCAGTCTAGAAGGCTTGCTGTGAGGAAGAGCCATTCGAATAATAGGTATTTGTTCTGATACTAATCTCCCACCTTCCTGGAAAGCCTTCCTGTGAATGCTGCAAATAAATGTTGAGTTATGGCTGCAGAGTCATGTGATCACATCACCTGGTACTGGAATCCATCTGGGAATACCAGTGTTTTTCCTCTGACCGGCTTGGGAACTAAGTTTGGGAAAAAGAGTTCCAGCCATATGCAAAACCTATTTAAGGCAAGGGAGTGACATAATCAATGGTCGATCTTCACTGAATCCTGCCCTGGATGACTGCTGGAAACATCTAAGAAACAAAGACTGAGGTGGGGAGAAGAGCTAAGCCCAGACTGGAAGGGTGTCTAGCTTGTGAATGAAATATTTGAAGTTTTAAGCTGTAAGCAAGAACAGCTTGCCTTCAAGAACCTGTGCAATCTGCCTAAAACAACATTTAGGGTGACAAATTACTACTTATAACCAGTTTCTTTAGTGTATTAAACTTAGCTTGTGTGTTTGTTTCATTTGCTAGGTAATCTGTTTTGATCTGTTTGCTATCACTTATAATCATTTAAAATCTATCTTTTGTCGTTAATAAACTTGTTTTTGTTTTCTCTGTAACCAGTTTGTGGAATTCATACCTGGGGAAGGGTGGGGGGCAAAAAACTGTGCATATCTTCCTCCACATTGAGGAAGGGAGCGAATTTCATGAGCTTACTCTGTGCAGTTCTCTGTGCAGCGCAAGACAATATAATTTTGGGTTTTCACTCCAGAGGGAGGTGTGCACTTGAGTACTGGGCAGTTCCTCAACTGAGTCTTCCCAAGCAGAGATGATTTCAGTGTCTGTGTGTTTCTGCATCTGGGTGTGTCCCTATCTGTGTGTGTTCTGGAAGGGAGCTTGAGAGCCTGTCACAGCAGCACAGTGTAAAGGGAACCCAGGCTGGTCAGTCAGGAGAGCTCAGTGGTACCCCAGTTCCAAGTGGCACCCTGGGTGGAACCCATCACACCCTCAATGGCAGGGAAATGATTAAATGAGATATACCCAGATACTCGGGGCAAGTGACCGGTACGCACACACTGGAAAGGAAAGCGAAAACCCCCAAGGTCACTGCCAATCTGACTCCACATATGGTGATCAACTAAATCCTAATGATGTGAGCAAGAACCAGCCAATGAAGACCTGAGAGAGAGAGAATGGTTAATGCCACCTAAAACCACTGGCCCACCCACACCAGTGTCCCATCTCCAACCACGGCCATCTCTGATACTTCAGAGGAAAGTAATTTGGTTAGTCTGGCAAAATCTACCTTTGATAAGCCCATGTTGCATTACATCCTTTGAACAGAGTTTGCCTCCATGAATTTAATTATTCTTTCCTTCACAATTTGTTCTAAAGCCTTGCATACCACTGAGGTTAAACTAACAAGTCTATAATTTCCCAGATCACATTTTTTCCTTTCTTAAATATTAGATCGCTATTAGCTATTCTCCAGCCATATCAAATTTATTGACAATCCTTGCTACTGAACTAACAATCTCATGTGCCAATTCTATCAGTATTCTGGGATGGAAATTATTCAGTTCCCCCACCCCTGTGATTTAAGCACATTCAGCTCTAAGTTTTTCTTCCATTTCAGATGTGGTAATTTCCATTTCTGTACACACATTTCCATCAGCTGTCCTGCCTTCATGCCCATGTTCCATATTATTATCCTCATTGAAAAATGAGACAAAATATTCAATTAGTTTTGGCCTATACGTAGATTATCTTTAATCTCCTTTCCATCCACACTGCATAGTTGCCCAACTTCATCCTTTCTTCTTCTTTTTATTTATATAACTAAAAAACCTCTTATTATTTTTTACATTACTATTACATATGGTTCGCCTAGATATTTTACAGTTGACTCCCATCTTCACCTATATTCTCAACACTATCAATTAATCAAATTAGTTAATATATTAATTAAAACAAAAACTCACACACTCACTCAGTGTGGTGCTCTGTCCCCCTCTAGCAATTGCTGAGCCTGATACAGCCTAAGCTAACAGACTGAGGGCATGTCTACACTTATTGGGGATCGATGCTGTGGCGATCGATGCACCAGGGGTTGATTTAGTGGGTCTAGTGAAGACCCGCTAAATCAACCACAGATTGCTTTCCCATCGACTCCGGTACTCCATCGGAATGGGAAGTGTAAGGTAAGTCGACGGGAGAGTGTCTCCCATTGACCCAGCATGGTGTAGACAACGCAGTAAGTTGATCTAAGCTACGTCGACTCCAGCTACATTATTCAATTTAGGTCGACTTATCCCATAGTGTAGAGAAGGCCCTAGACTATGTCTACACTACTACTTATATCAGAATAACTTATGTCGCTCCGGGGTATAAATAAGCCACGTCCTTGAGCAACGTAAGTTACATTGACTAAGTGCTAGTGTGGACAATACTATGTTGGCGGGGGAAGACATAGCTACCATTGCTCATTGGGGGTGGGTTAATTAATTAATTGGGGGTGGGTTAATTGGGGAAGACATAGCTACCACTGCTCATTGGGGGTGGCAACAGGAGAGCTCTCTCCCATCAGCTTACAGCAGCTACACTAGAGAGCTTACAGTAGTGCAGCTGTATCGGTGCAGCTGACCTCTTTAAGTTCTCTAGTGTAGCCATAGTCCTAGTTCTTTTAGTTTAAGCATGAGAGGCCTATGCTTTAAGATCCAGAGGTCCCAGCTTTCATTCCTGCTGCCAACATCCCACCCAGGGGTGTGGCACTACATAAACAAAGAGTAACTGACGTGATGTGTATCTACCAAGTTTAGTACGCTCTGATCTTTCACTATTATAAAACTACTTCACTCTTTGTCATCCCTTGCCATGTTGTGTCTAATTTAGATCTGATTTTATAAACATTTAAGCACTCAAGTAACTTTAATCACACAAATGATTCCACAGAAGTCAATGGAGCTACTCGGGTCATTAAAGTCATTCACATGCATAAATCTTTGCAGGATTAGGAGGGACCATACACTGTAAACTCCTTGAAGCAGGGACCTATAATTTTTTTATTATTTGTCTGTAAAGTGCCTATAGCACTATATTAATAACAATTGTGGGTGGCTCTGTAGATGTTTTGCAAGATATTTTTGGTGAAAATGGATATTAATAAAATAAAATACTCACATTTCCCTTTAGCACCTTTTCAAAGGAACATCAACAATGAAAATTAAGGTGATTCTGCAGTTGATACAAGAAGCCAACGAATAAATATTACAGTCACATTAAGTACTGAGTCCCCAAGAGTGGAGAAAGGGGTTGGTTTCTACTGTATTCTTCTTTGATTCTGTTCTTAATTTTAAAACGAGATCTTTTTGAAGGAGGAGGACTGAAGAGAACAAAAAGTTTTGGAGGTTGTGCCTCTTATTTATGTTTTTTGTGGGTTTTTTGTTCTGTTTTTGCAATGCAACAGACAAATTCTTGCCAAGCGCTGGTCTTATTACTCATACAGGGAGGAATTCTAAATGTCATTCCAGTTTAAAACAACATTGAAAAACTTTAGCCTTTTGAATGTAGGCCAACGCATTTAGATAAGTCAAGTATGTAAAGATCATACATTTACACAACTGCAAATGGATTTGTACCATTTTTAAAAAATACTGTTTAAGAAAACAAGAAATTAAGAGACTAGAGGCCAAATTCTGCACCAACTGAAGCTAATGAAATTTTGCCATTGATTTCAATAGCTCAGCCCCAGGAACAGTGTTTGTTCGATACAGCTTTGGTACGTCATATGTCTGAATATCACATTCCTGAAGACCTTACCTCCCACTGAATTCAGTGGAGGTAGGGAGTGCTCAGTACCTTGTTGGAGTGGCTCTTTATTATTTTGATTCTTACTATGGATACATAAAAATCAAATACCTACTGAAGAGCTGATCTTATATTCTTTACAAAGTTTAAATTCTACTTTACTTCTGTGGGGGTTTTCCCTGTGGAAGCTACTCAACTAAGGATTCAAAAATAAGCAAACAACCCTAGCTTTTTGCAGGTGCCCCAGCCTCCAAATTTATTGTAACATTCAGAGCTTTGGAAACCATATTTAATAGTAAACCAGTTCTCATAGTGAATGGCTCAAGAAAGACTTTCTGAAGATTGGTAGCAAAGAGTAAGGGCTTGATACTGTCAGCCTTATTCACAGGAGTATTTTTTGTTCATGCGCATAATCACATCAACTTCAACCAGGTTATTGTGTCAGTAAGGATGACTTACACAAGGAAGATTTGAAGAACTGGGCCATAAAATTTTATTAGTAAAGTTTAAGCCATTCAGTACAATGTTGAATGACTGTGTAGTGATGTCCACTGAGAACTTGCAAAGTGTGCAAGAGCCCTTTTACTCCGACCCTGTGAGGCAGCAGCTTTTTATTGTTTTCTTTTGCTACCTTAAGCACCTGTCACAAACAAACAAATACACATATAATAGAGCATGGTATAATAACGGTGATATTGTCAGAAGACAACAGTGCCATTACTGCCCGGCTTTCTGTGACCTACTGCCTCTGGAAAAATGGCTCATCATGCAATCCCAGGAAACATTTCCTGAGATAACATGTAATTAACACAAGCAGCAGCTTTATGTTTCCAAAACCTTGTTGCTTTTTCTGCATTCTCCATCCCATCATTGCTGATGACTAGAGATGGTTCTGAGCCACTATATCCAAATTTTCCCAAAATTGAGGAGTGTCTTAGGCCAGATCCATACCTCTCATCCTATTTCCATCAGTTTCCAAAGTTCAGTCTGGTCAGAGGGTTAAATGTAAATATGGTAAACAAATAACTAATAATGGGCTCTTCAATCTAGCAGAAAAAGTTATAAACAATCCAATAACTAAAGCTAGACAAATTTAGACTGGAAATAAGACAAAGTTTTAACAATGAGAGTAATTAACCATTGAAACGATGTATCAAAGGTTGTGAAGGATTCTCCATCACTGACAATTTTTAAATCAAGATTGGATCTTTTTCTAAAAGATCTGCTCTAGAAGTTATTTTGGGGAAGTTCTTATGACCTGTGTTATACAAGAGATCGAACTAGATGATCACAATGGCCTTGGAATCTATTAATCTTTATTTCTAATTAGCCTGCTCTTCCTGTCTAGTTCATTCAGTGGCGTTGCAATAAAGTACGTGACATCAGAATAATTTACATGGAGATGAACTGAGACACTAGACCATATTTCCCCAAGGCCTGATCCTGCAAACATTTTCTACCAAGTATTGTGCATATTCCCATGTGTGGTCCCATGCAATATTGAGACAGTGTGAAGATATGTGTACTCTTTCTTTAAATCTGTAGCCGAAAACTGGTGCAAACTCTAGAAAGAAACTGTACAGAGAAGCACAAGGAGAGACAGAGTAGCTTTGGGGATAACAATTTTCCTTAGTCTAACAAAAAATGTTTTCCTTATTTTAATAAAGCTCCTTGTTCAGTGTTAGAAGACAGCAACACTTTCAGTGATTCTGAATTATTGTCACAGGAGATTCAGAAAAAGTACAAGAATTTAATGAGATTTTGGAAACCAAATATACATCTTAAAGTTTGCCTGCGTGTGGCAATGCTTTTTAATGAGTTTAACTATAGGTGTGTAAATAAAGACTCTTCTAGATGCCATCTGTCTAATGTGCAAATTCAAAGTGGGAATGGGTAAATGCTTCAGTGCAAATTTCATCCTTCTGCGGTACAATATTTGTTGTTTAACTTCTGTAGGCAGCAAGTGATCATTATTTCTAGGATGTGCTGAGGGAAATCATGGAATGTTTGTTTTAGATAATGATGTGTAGCATCCATTGTAACTTGTGACTTTCAAAAACTGAAATTACACAGTCAAAAATATGAGGTATGGCATAAAAAACATCTTTCATCTCTCAAGATTTTTGCCAACCTATGATTCATGTAATTCAGAATATAAGACATGTTTTCTTGAACTTTTTGGTACAAGAGTTAACAGAAATTTGTTTAGCTGAAAGGATCAAAATTTCATCCCATCACAGCTGTAACACGTTAAACAAATTCATAACAACCTATTCCTGTGATATACTGGAGGTTCTAGAGTAACAGCCGTGTTAGTCTGTATTCGCAAAAAGAAAAGGAGTACTTGTGGCACCTTAGAGACTAACTAATTTATTTGAGCATAAGCTTTCGTGAGCTACAGCTCACTTCATCGGATGCATACTGTGGAAACTGCAGAAGACATTATATACACAGAGACCATGAAACAATACCTCCTCCCACCCCACTCTCCTGCTGGTAATAGCTTATCTAAAGTGATCACTCTCCTTACAATGCGTATGATAATCAAGTTGGGCCATTTCCAGCACAAATCCAGGTTTTCTCACCCTCCACCACCCCCCCCCACAAACTCACTCTTCTGCTGGTAATAGCTTATCCAAAGTGACCACTCTCCTTACAATGTGTATGGTTCTGTGTCCATACATCACTCTCTTTGAATTCTTTCAAACAACTGAGTGGGAAATAACATTCTTATTTGTTACGAAATTTTCCTCCATTCTCAGCTACACGCTCCAGTTATCAAACAGTTAATTATCTGAGCCAGCTGGGTTGTTTCTGCAAGATTTTGTCTGGAACTTAAAGTGACAATTTATGCAACTGAAACTGAAAATTGTCAGTCTTGCAGAAGTGTTAACTGGTATTTTGACAAGGTGTGAGTGGCTTTAATTCTCTCTTAATAAAAAGGAAATGAATAAATGGGAAAGGGTTTACAACCAAACAAAAATTGAGGTCACATAGGTCATTGACTTAGAACACTTTCTTAGACCCAATTCAGTACACAAATCTTTGCATCTGATGATGACGATGGATTCTCCTGTCACTTCAACAGATGAGTGTTCAGCTAGTATTGACCTGAGTTCTGGATTTATTTGTTTTTGTAGCTTTTCACATGAGAAGTGAGTCCAATCCTATATTCGCAAATGCAGTTGCATGTCTTGCAAGTATAGTCATTGTGGGGAGGGTTTGAGGTGTTGGCTTTACAACATGCTCTTTGCCAGGCGCTGAATAATCTCATCATACATCATGGCATTGCTGGAAAGTTAGCTACCAAGGTAGCAGAATTTCCTGACTGAGTTGAGAGGTGTGTTGTCAATCATGGTGCTTGTGATGCCGATGGTCTGGTGCTGGTTGGTACATGACCTCTGTCTTTTTCTGTCTGATTGTAAAACTGAAGAATTTTGATGCGTAGGCGAAGTGGTTCCTGATAAACTGGATGTCCTTAGTGTGTGTGCAATGAGGGCATAGTCATCAGCAAACCGGAACTCTCTTAATAACTGTTTGATTACCTTGGTGCAGGCCCTGAATTGCTGTAGATTGACTAGAGCCCCCCATCCAGATATGTACACTTCTGTCAAAGTCCTGAAATGCAAATAAAAGCATGGCTGAAAAGACAATGGCAAAGAGTACTGGAGCCATTACGCATCCTTGTTCAGTGCCATTGGTGATAGGGAAGACTTCTGACAAGTCACCAAGCTCTATCACCCTGTCCATCGTGCCATCATGAAATGAGTGGATGACAGCAGTCATCTTTTCTGGGTAACCAAATTTATGAAGGAGTTTCCATAGGCCCTCACAATTCACCATGTCGAAGGCCTTGGTCAGGTCAACAAACAACATGTACAGGTCTTTGTTCTGTTTATACGCCTTCTCTTGTATTTGTTGGGCTGCAAAACTCATGTCTGTGGTGGCACAGCCAGCACAAAGACCACATTATGACTCTGGATAAACTGAGTCGACTGAGTGAGAGATGAGTCTGCTGAGGACAACCCATGCAAGAATCTTCCCTGCTATAGACAGCAGTGAGATTCTACGAAGGTTGTCACAGCTAGATATGCGTTCCTTCCATTTGTATTGATGGACTATGAAAGCATCCTTATTCTCCTGGGGCACATTATCCTGTTCCCATATAGTCCTGAAAAAGCTGGTGAGTTTCCTGACCAAGTAGGCACCTCCACATTTGTACACTTTGGGTGAAATGCCATCAGGGCCAGGAGACTTGCCATGGACAGATGCTTGATGGCCTTAGTAACCTCATCAAAAGAAGGGATCACGAACAGCTCCTACAGGACAGGATGCTGTGGGAGTCAATGGCTTCTTTGGACATAGTGGACAGACAATTCAGGAGACTATCAAAGTGCTCTCCCTAGTGATAGAATATAAACTTTGACTGTAAGCAGCCAATTACCATCTGCTGTGCGGACAGGGGTTGTACCACTGGTTTGGGGCCACACACAGCATAGAGACCTTCATAAAAGGCCTTCATGTCATCGTCAGCCACTTCTTTGAGTTCTGTAGCCTTCTGCTCCCACCAATGGTGCTTCATTAGCCTTAGTCATGTTTGTAGTGCATGTTTGGCCTGATGGTACATGGACTTCTTCATTGCTGATTTCTTCTTAAAGATGTAAGACTTGTGTGTGGCATACATGGCATCCAGTAGTCAGTCTATCTCAGGGTCATTCTCATTGAACCAATCTTGGTAGTTCTGTCTTACAAAGCCAAGAACCTTGGATGCTGTATTATATGTGACATCTCTGAGCTTCTGCCAGGTTATCTCAATGTCTGTGGGTTTCTTTGGGACCCCAGCTTAAGCAATCTTCAGTGTCTGCTCCAACTTTGCTTGTTAGCTGGGGTCTTTCATGGCAGTCACATTGATCTTCTTTAGGGGTTTGAGGTATCCTCTGGGATGCTTTGGTGAGAAGTGTAGCCACATGATGCTTCTCAAAAGCCAATCGTCTGACCAGCATTTGGCGCCTCTCAAACAGCAGGTGCTGTACACATCTTTAATGTCTTTAGACTGTAAAATTAAATAGTCCAGCATGTGACACTGTTTTGACCTGGGATGCATCCATGTCATCTTATATTTGTTGGCCTGTTGCAAGACTGCGTTGGTAATAGTGACTAAACTCAGCACTCTTGGAGACACGTAACTGGCCATTGAAGTTTGACCTTCCAACGCCGTGATGGCCCAGCACCCTGCTGCACATGTCAGATTCAGTTCCCACAAAAACATTAAAGTCTCTAAGGACAATGAGTTTGTCCTGATGTGGCACCCCTCTGATGACCCTGCTGAGGTCTTCCTAAAATGGCTCCTTGATCTCATTTTTATGAATCATTGGATCACATGTAGGCACTAAAAACAACAGTGTGGCCACAGTGGCATGGGCGGTGGCTTGGGCTAGCAACCCAAGTACACCCCATCTGAGATCCTAGGTATGTATCTGTGTGGTTAGCCTGACCCACTGCCCGTGCTGCTGTGGTCACATTGCTATTTTAGCATGCTAGCTGTAGCATACTAGAATGTGTACGTCTTCCTAAGCTGGGAATTACACCTACAAGCTGTACACTGCACAGCCTTAGTGTCTGTATTTCTTTAAGAACATGGCCATGTTACGTTCTCAGTTCCCACTAATAGATTTCAGTTCCAGTATTCTCCTCCCATCATGGCCCTAATTCAGCAAAGCACTTAGAGTGTGCTTATATTTAATATGCTAATATCCTGACATTGGCTTAAAAACCATGTGATTTTTTAAAAATAATTAATTTGGGGTTCTTTTTCATTGCCTTCTGGTTTTTTGAGTCATTAGGGTTCATGTTTTCAGGATTTTCTCCACAACCTCTGGTGCTCGCTGTGTAACCCATGGGAATTACTAAGGCTCCCTTTGAGCAACCGGATCAATGAGCAGAGTTAATGAGGCTCTATACATACGCAAGGGTCCAAACTAGCAGATCCTTTCCCAGGAATGGGGCCTGAGGCTGTATCAACTCACAAGGGTGGCTGTAGGTTAGATGGCTCTTGGCCAGGCCTAAGGTTGGGGATAGTTTATTTTTAAATAATAGTGGAGTTTTGTTATTATTTATTAGTAGCATTGTAGCAGCACCCAGCAGCCCCCAGTCAAGGACTAAGACCCTATTGTGCTAGTCATGGTACAAACACAGAACAGAAAGATGGTCCCTGCCTCAAAGAACTTACAATCTAAGTACATGAGGAGAGAACAGTGGACACAGACAGACACATGGGAGAGCACAGTCAAACAGTGGGACAGTACTGGTCAGCATGATGCAGTGGTCTCAGCACACCGGCTACCAAACTGTTGTCAAGTTTTTTGTAGATATTACAACAAAGACGATTTGTAAAGAGGGATTTGATGGAGTGTTGGGGAGAGGCTTCCTAGAGTTGATTGCTAAAGAGAGAGAGCATTAGGGGGTCCTTACTCCTAACCACCTGTAAAATGTTCACTTTACAAATGTGGATTTTCTCCTTGGAGAGCTTTAAAGTGCTAGTCAAAGGGAGTGTTGTTTTCCATGGATTTATAGAGGAACATCTGGACTTAAGAAATCCTTTCATCTTTGGCACGTCATTCTAACACTTCCCCCTGATACTGGTTTTATCTTCTTGCTGAGATTTATTAATTCCTCAGTAATTACCTTGTGTGTCTCCTAGGTGTATTCACTGCTCTGGTCGACATTTTCAAGGAGCTCTAGCCATTTGGAAACATGATCATCAACGTTTTCTGATTGTTATTTGCTGTAATTCTTTTCTTCGCCTCCTCTGCAATGACTGCCAAGGTATTTCATCTGGCTTTATATGCTCGGCAGGTGCATTTGAGCACCAACTCTCTAGTTTCCTTCTTTTCATCTTTTGGGGTTGATACTCTCTCTTTTTAATTTAAAACTGATCTTTAATAAGCCAGGGCTTACTGCCTGATTCCATACCAAGTGGTCAAGCTGGTTTGGACAATATCCCATTTCTCTGTGAACATTCAGTGGACTTATGATATGGACAAAAGCAAGCAAAACCTCCAGGGGCAGCTTGTTGCAACTGTCAGCAACTGGACACAAGATCGTGACCCTGTCGAAGGAGGAGAGGCAGTGTTTTGGGGGTGTCTCAGATGTTGGACCATACTGCAGTGGTCAGGACTCAGTTTTGCTGTGGATTTTGTATCGTTAACTGTACTTGTGTTACGCTGCATATGGAGATAATCTATAAGTAATGTAGTAAGCCCTCCAAACCCTACAGTGTACTAGACAACCCGGACCCAACCTTCTTGGGCCCGCTATAATGGGAAGTCTGGAACACTAATTGGAATAGGTGTGGTATGCCCATACGAGAGAAGATGCAGGGCACTATACTACACAAGGGGCAGTGGGACAAATGGAATATCGACACCCTCCACCTTGATGCCTGGCCCTATCAGGAAATGTGTCGCCATATGTCCTATGCTTTTCCAGGGATACCTGGGCAGGAGGATCCCAAAAGAAAAAAAAGGGGTGGAGTGTTAGGATATAGATATTCAGGCCTGTCTGCAAAGGCCTGTACTTTAAGAATTTAGGTGTATTCTTATCACTTGGCTAGTTCTAGAGGTATAAAAGAAAGAATCAAAATCACTGTCTGCTGGTGTAAGGGCCTTCTCTTACTGTGACAGTTTGAGGCCCTGTTCTTAGGCTAAGGCCTTTGGCTAAGCAGCAGAGGCAGCCATAAGCTAGGAAGCGAACAGTCACATCCTCACATTCCAAACTAGTCACATTGAAATAAGGTGCTATTGGGCTGTTAGGCACTATCAGGACAGGATTGTATTCCTATCACCTCCAGAGAAAGGGAAGTGCCTAGAAAATGTAAAAGGAAACTTAGTTTGATAGCATCCTGTCTGGCAAGAACTCACTTATCAATAGCTGGGATGTGAAATCCTCACTTCTGTATTGTCTTGTCATTATAGTTCCCACTTTGCTATTGTTTGTCTGTATAATCTCTGTCTGGTTCTGTGATTGTTCCTGTCTGCTGTATAATTAATTTTGCTGGGTGTAAACTAATTAAGGTGGTGGGATATAATTGGTTACATAATCATGTTACAATATGTTAGGATTGGTTAGTTAAATTTCAGGAAAATGATTGGTTAACGTATAGCTAAGCAGAACTCAAGTTTTACTATATAATCTGTAGTCAATGAGGAAGTGAGTGGGCGTGGGTGGGAGGGGATGGGTGTGTGGGTGGGGGAGATGGGAACAGGGAATGGGGGTGCGGAAATTGGAATCATGTTTTGCTAAAGGGGGAAATGGGACCAGGGAATGGGGGTAAGGAAATTGGAATAATGTTTGGCTAAGGGCAGGAATGGAAACAAGGACACAGGTGTAAGGCTCTGTGGTGTCAGAGCTGGGAAGGAGGATACTAAGGAAGGAAACTGGAATCATACTTGCTGGAAGTTCACCCCAATAAACATCGAATTGTTTGCACCTTTGGACTTCGGGTATTGTTGCTCTCTGTTCATGCGAGAAGGACCAGGGAAGTAAATGGGTGAAGGAATAAGCCCCCTAACATGTACATTGCTCTGCACTGACCACAGAAGGACAGTCAATAAAGAGGAAATTCTGCTAGAGAAGAGTCCACCCACTCCTGCTTACATTCTCATCTGGAAGCAGTACCATTGATGCATGCAAAGATATTGCCCTGAAGCTCCCCCCCCCCACACTCCATTCCATGAAAATACCCACAAGAAAGTCCACATAAACTCTGTGAATTCAGACAGTTCCTGCAGCATTCTCCTCTCAGAGAACAGGCATCTGCAAGGTTTATGGAGGTACAGAGATGGCAACTGTAAAACCCTAGGGGCATCCAAAGATCTGTGGGCAAATTCCACAGATCCCAAGGCATCCCCGCCCCATGTGGCCAGTCAGTCTCCTCTATATGCGACAGCTCACTTCTCAGGCATGCCACCTCTGCCTACCTCCTTCGTGCCTGTGCACTCAAAGCCATGGCAGTGGAAGTTAGTGCTATTTGGAGCTGTTATCTTTCACAAACACTTCCTCCTTCTGGCTATGGAAGGGAATGTGCTACATACACAGCCACATTCAGCAAAAGGCCCTCCAAGCCCACAGAGTTCCAACAGTGCGTGGGCCTGGACTTCAGAAGGATCTTGGTTAAGAAAGAGAGCATGTCATCAAGGAACCATCACTGCATTTTCTGCATATCTAGAATCCCAATATGCTGCACAGCTGAGGAGAGTATCTGCCCAGAGACTTCTATGTCTGCTAAATGAGAGCAGAGCTCTTCCGCAATAATCTAATGATCCCCTTTCTGCTTGTTTACACACTCATGATTTATAGTATGATTTCCCTTCCTAAACAGCCTTATAAAAAGTCTTTTCCCCACTTATGCCAGTCAGACAGAAAGCATTCCACCAGGTTTACAGCATCAATAATGTCCTGTGTGTCAGGTATTTCTTGGCAGGTAATGACCAACTGGGTGAAGAGAAGCCTCCAGCTCTCAGCTCTTGCACTTGGTCATTAAACGCCAAGAAACACCCTCCAGTCAGCCATTAGTGCTTAATTAACTCTCAGCTTTCTCAGTTTGAAAATTCCTGGCAGCTTTCCCAGAAAAAGGGAACAAGTTATAGGCCAAATGACCCAAGCAAGTGACAAAAGGCCCAAAACAAAGAAAAAAATACATGGCTATTGTTAGACTAGAACTTTATTCAGCTTTTCAGGCAATGACATTTACCCTGTTGTGTTGATGTCCTAGATAATTGACAGCATGGTAACACTGGGACTGGCTGCAATGTACTCGCCTATTTCCCAATTAAGTAAATCAGGGATTGTAGGTGGTCATCTGGACTTGACCCATCACCAGCAAACTCAGTTGCTGCAAACTGTACTGAACAATAGAAAACCATTCCTAATCTTTATTATAAAAAGGAGCTCTGTTCTGCTCCCAAGACATCAATGGCAAAACACCCATTGGCATTGATGGGATCAGAATCAGGTCCTAATTGTTACCAAAAAACAATCCATATTCTCATAGCAGATTCAAAATCATTTTAAAACTGGCAGTAATTATTTACTGTAATCTGTAAACAACAGCATTAATAAAACATAATAAGAACATAAGAATGGCCATACTGGGTTAGTCCAAAGGTCCATCTAGCCCAGTATTCTGTCGTCCGAGAGCGGCCAATGCCAGGTCCCCCAGAGGGAATGAACAGAACAGGTAATCATCAAGTGATCCATTCCCTCTCGCTCATTCCCATCTTCTGGCAAACAGAGGCTAGGGACACCATCCTTGCCAATCCTGGCTAATAGTCATTGATGGACCTATCCTCCATGAATTTATCTAGTTCTCTTTTGAACCCTGTTACAGTCTTAGCCTTCACAACATCCTCTGACAATATAGAGCTTGTCACTGCTCCCATTAAATTTAATAAATTTATTTGATGCATCCGATGAAGTGAGCTGTAGCTCACGAAAGCTTACGCTCAAATAAATTGGTTAGCCTCTAAGGTGCCACAAGTACTCCTTTTCTTTTTGCGAATACAGACTAACACGGCTGCTACTCTGAAACCATTAAATTTAATGGTGCAAGATCCAGCCTATAGTGTTCAATCCTGCAAACATTTAGGCCCCAGTTCAGCAGTTTTCCTATTCAGCCCAGCACTTAAGCATACACTTAACTCTAAGAACATGCTTACAGCTAGCTGACATCAATTCTGAAGTCAATGGGACTTAAGCATGTGTTTAAGTGGTCATCCCAAAGTGGTCATGTGCTTCAGTGACATCCCAAATAGGGATGGATTTAAGCATGTGATTAAGTGCTTTTCTCAGTCAGGACCTTACTGCTGTGAGTAGTCCAACGGATTTTGATGGGACTAAGCACTACACTTAGAGCATGGCTACACTGGAAACTTAAAAGTGCTCCCACGGCAGCGCTTTGAAGTGCAAGTGTGGTAATCCACCTCCATGAGGGGATTAGCTCCGAGTGCTGGAGCTAGAGCACTATAAAATGTAAGTGTTGACAAGCCTTTAATAATAAGTTCCTGATTCAGCAAGGTACCAAAGCACTTATGTATCGTTAAGCACAAGGAGTCCTACAGACTTCAGTGGTATTCCTCATGTATGTAAAGTTACACACATGCCTTATTACCTGGCTGAACAGAGGCCTAATTGTTTGCAGGATCAGATCCATAGTGGGGATATTACAAGGATTTTAAGAGGAATCTGTTACAGTTAGCTTTAGAAATTGAAGTTGGGGAATGAGAGGATTGAGCATTCAATTCATGTGTTTCTAAGGTCCAAATAAAAACTTAATTAAAAAATTAATGTGAAAATATGGGGAAAATGTGCTTAAAATTGATTAAATATGCCCCCAAAGCTCACTTAACAATGCTTATGTAAGCACTTGTGTTTTGTTTTTTAAATAACATGCTAAATAAGATTTCCAAGATCAGATAATTAATTTTCCCGGAATGCCAAAGTATTTCCCCATAGTACTTTAGTCCTGGAAGAGAATATAAAATAAACCAGCAATTCAAATCCAAATCAAACACAGGAAGTATTCCAAGTTCTCAAAACGGAGAGTGAGCAAAATCACCAAGAAATGAATCCTCCCATTGTCCTCTCCCCTAGAGTACTGATGCAAATGTGAGCAATTTTAGCAACATTCAGAAACACTCCCAGTTCTATAGCAAGCTGGTCAAATCAATGTAAAATAACTGTAACTTACAAATACTCCCAGATCTACAGCTAGCCACTCAAATCAATGTAAAATAACCAGACCTTACAAACAAACAAACCTCAGAAGGTAATTAAAAACTGAAGTGTCATCTTCTTTTTTTAATGTTTCTGGCAGTTTCTAGGTACCAGCTGCAAGCTATTTTAATTTACCATTTTGACCTTTTTTGGCTTTATTCGTTTTTCCTCATTTGCTTTTTTTTTTTTTTTTTTTTTAAGGCAGTATAGAAATACCCACTTCAACAGCTAATTTTATAAATCAAACTTTAGCAGCTTCAAGTCCTGATTCAGGAAATCAATGAAGCACATACCGAAATTTAAGTGTGTGCCTTTTTCCTGAATTAGGGCCTAAACTTCTTACTTGCACCATGCCTACATTGTCAGAGCCCTCTACAACAGAGCACCCCAGTCCCTTCAGATCCACTGCCAAACTCCTTAGGCTCTCTGGACATGCGTTTCTTACAAGCTGACAGATGTGGTGCTGATCTGGGCTATCACCACTTTAAATATTTACATTTCGATATTAATCTGCAAGGAGAAAAGAGGGGAAAGAGCATAAACTGTAGGTGAGGGGAGTTTTATCTCCCACTCAAATACTGAGAGATGAATTCCAGACAACAACATTAATTATCCACAAACTACTTAATCCTACAGTCCTTGTACACCAAAAATCCCAGTCGACTTCTAGAAGAGTTTAGGGTAGGCAGGGATGAACCAACCCAGGATCAACCCAAGCTGTGTTTAATATTATTGCGTTTCATAACAAACATGAATGATGGAAAAGAACAAGTTAATAGCCTTGCAGAGGGTAAAGACTACACTCCTTCAAGGGCTGGATCATGGAGTTACCACAAACCATGATTATATAGTTGCACTGCCCGAAGAACAGGCCAAGGATTGAATTGTGACTCACAGGCACAGTTCAGTCCCTATATAATCCTTGTTCTAGTGAGGAGAGAAAGCTGCACCAGTATTTTATCTTGCCTACCTCACTTCCTCCTCTGTGTCAGCTGCAGTGACGAGCATGTTGGAAGGGGGGCAGAGCCTAAGCTGTCTTGTCCACCTACTCCTGTCCACTGCTTCACAGCTGCTTTCCCCCCTTTACAGACCAGCACTGTGGGTAGCCCATGGTGGAAAGTAAGCAGCTGCCTTACACATCGCCTTTTATTCCCCTGAACAGGTGTATTAGGTGATTGAGCCCTAAATATCTTTAGACAACAGATTATTATCGAGGTGGGTTTGGTGTTCTGAGCAGTGTAGATACAATGACCAAGTGACTGGTAAGTAGCAACAGTAGTAAAGTTAGATTCTGCTGTCAGTTACACCTGTGCAAACACACTGAAGTCAATGGTGGTGCAGATGACTGTGAAACTGTACTGAGTTCTACTTTCATGGTATACAGAAAGTGAGCTAAGAATGATCCTAGCTCTGAATCCACCAGACTTCTCTGTGCCCCTTACTCTTCACCAGTGGCAATGATGAAAAACTGCGTCTAAAAATTATGTTAGTTAATAGGCCTTCAGGTAGCATGATTAATGGGTTTTAAGGCCAGAACAGACCATAATAGTGTTGCCAACTCTCACAATATATTCCCAGGTGCTGGGAATGTGATCTACTGCATTCTGAAAGCAGAAATGTACAAAGACTTTCAGGTTGTCTCCAAAGTTAAGTAGGATGTTAATTATAAATCTTTCAAATTAAAATTGTCCTAACTATATTTATGCTTTAATTATATATATAATATATTATTAGATAGATTGATCAATAGATCTACACAGCAGGTGTAAATTAAAAATGAAATGAAACTATATTACATAACTTTCAGATATATAATAAACTATCTGTATATTATGGCCCAGGTACTAGAAATGTTCATAAATAATTTGAACTTAAAATCGGCATATTTTCAGAGCATTAAGGCGTATTACTGCTTCCCCACTGCACAGCTCAGAAATCTGACTGTAGAAACCCTGGATAATTTTAAAGAGCAAATCTTGTGTTGCTCAGCAACAGCACACCCTGATATAAAGGATGCAGGCAACTGGAAGACTTAATATCAGGGAACAGTGATTGCAAGGGGAAAAATAAAGAAGAACAAATACAATCCATTCACACAAGGTCTATAAAATTAAAATAGGTTGAAAAAATCAGATGAAGCAATACACTAATATTAATCTTTGGATAGTAGAACTAAGTAAAAAGTTATTGCTCAGAACCAATGAACCAGCATTGCAGTAGATTAATTGGCATTGTTTGCAGCATTTGGATACAATAGGAAAAGAAGGAATTAAATTTTATTAAAGAGCTTGAAAGATCTCCTGGGGCTAAACCTTGAAGTCGTTGGAGCAGTTTTACCTTGTCTTGATTTCAGTGGGAGTTTGCCAGAGTGAGGCCTGAATAAAAGGTAAGAGCCCCATACTTCACTCTGCATGTGGAGGGGTCCTGTGCCATCAGGAGAGGGAAAGTTCCCTAGATGGCACATGCTTTCACCTTTGGCCTTCCCCTGAGGTCCCAGGGAAGCAGCTATCTGTGGACTTGGTGTGGATCACTCCTGGCAGAACTAAAGGGTATCACTAAGGTGATAAGCCAACTGCTTTCCTCCATGGTCACCCTCTTCCAGACCACAAAAGAAGCAACACAAATGTATACAGCCTCAGATTGCTACAAAATCCCATTAGGCCAAGGGAGGCTCCTGGGCAGCTGCACTCAGGGAAGTTTCTGGAAGCTCAGCTCCTGCTGGAACCATGCTCTCCAGGGATCAGTGGGGCTGGGCAGCACGATGAAGGCAAGGAGCATCACTGAGGATGTCCCTTGCCTCCTGCAAAGCAGAACCCCAGACTTCTTCCACAGGGACACAAAATACACCCGAGCCCCAACCTGGCTGGAAGAATGAGAATGATAGTGGGGAGAATGGGGTCCTAAATAAGGACTTCAGGACTTCACAAAGGTGTTATGACTGGAGGGGTGTTAATGGGCCACCTCAGCTTGAATGATCCCTTGAAATATTTGTTAACTACCTATGCTAAACTATCTGTTCCACTTGTAGTTAGCTGTGAAAATTTGAGTATTTCCCTGACCAGAAGAAGAGCTCTGTGTAGCTCAAAAGCTTGTTTCTCTCACCAACAGAAATTGGTCCAATAAAAGATATTACCTCACTCACCTTGTCTCTCTAATATCTTGGGACCAACATGGCCACAACCATACTGCATACAATAATTCTAAGTTGTGAGTTCTGTGGGATAGAAACTGATTTTGTTTTCATTGTTTTTACAGCACCTCCCACAGTGGAGTCCTAAGTTCCCTCTAAGCTGTGCGGCCGTGCAGCCGTGCAGCAGCCTATTAAGCGCCACACAGGCACTCAGAGCAGTGGTGGGGAGATACCTCTCCCCCAGCCCCAGACCTGCCGCAGCGGGGGGAGAGGCGCCGCTCCCCCAACCCCAGTCCAGCTCAGCTCCAGACCTGCCGCGGCCGGGGAAGAGGTGCCCCTCCCCTTGGCTCAACCCAGCCCCAGCCCGGACCTGACCTGCTGCAGCCGGAGAGAGGTGTCCTTCCCCTGGACCCAACCCAGCCCCGCCCCAGACCTGCCGTGGATGCGGGAGAGGCACCTCTTCCCCCCAGCCCAGGTGCTGCTGTAGGGAGGGAGATCTGGGGGGAGTCCTCTCTCCCCACTGTAGCCCCAGGGCAGCCTGTACCCCAAACCCTTCAACCCCACCCCAGAGCCCGCACCCCCCAGCCACAGCTCTCACCCCCCAGAATTCCAACCCTCAGCCCCAGCCTTGAGCCCCTCATCCTCAGCCCCACCCCAGAGCCTGCACCCCCATTCGGAGTCCTCACCTCCACCCCCCGCACCGCAAGCCTCTGCCCCAGCCCTGAGCCCCTTCCCACACTCTGAACCCCTCGGCCCCACCCCCACCACATGAATATTGTTATGTGCACCAATATGGAGGTGACGTGTTGGTGCACATAACAAAATTTAGTCCGCACATGCATGGGAAAAGTTCGAGGGAACACTGGCGGAGTCACAAACTCAGCTGGGGACTCCAAGCAGTCCTGCTATATAATTAAATAGAAGAATTGGCACATACAGGCCCAGATGGTTGGCTCCTTCAAATACGTAAACCCATGCTTAACTTTACTACTGTGAGCAGTCCCACTGCTCACAGTGAATAAAATGAGTAAAATTCTAATGCTTCCCAATTCTGACAGGAAAGTGAACCAGAGTGACAAAGATCAGCTGGAGTATCTACAGTGTAGATGATACAATGGCAACTGTGATAACTGGACTGACCTTTGAGAAAGTATATCCAGAACTTACAAACACACTCTCACAACTGATTTGAAATAGGACATTTACCCAACACTTCATTCCATAGATTTTTATACAATCCCTTACAATAAATGATACTGTGTGGGTTCAGCAAGAACGATGAGAAGTACTTGTGGCACCTTCGAAAATAACCACAGTCTCTAAGGTGCCACAAGTACTCCTTGTTGTTTTTGCTGATACAGAATAACACAGCTACCACTCTGAAACCTGTCACCATGTGTGGGTTCAGTATGCCCTTCCAATTGAGTGGAGGAATTGTTCAACTTCTAGTCCAAATTTCCAAATATAGCCTCTAAATTTGCAAATATGGCCTCACACACACATTTGTTGCTTAGGATCCATTGTGATTGGTGTGGAGAAAGTAAATAAGGAAGTGTTATTTACTCCTCATAACACAAGAATTAGGGGTCACTAAATTAAATTAACAGGCATCAGATTTAAAACAAACAAAAGTAAGTATTTTTTCACACAATGCACAGTCAACCTGTGAAACTCCTTGCCAGAGGATGTTGTGAAGAACAAGACTATAACAGGGTTCAAAGAAAAACTAGATAAATTCATGGACAATAGATTCATCAATGACTATTAGCCAGGATGGACTGGGATGGTGTCCCTAGCCTCTGTTTGCCAGAAGCTGGGAATGGGCGACAAGAGCTGAATAACTTGATGATTACCTATTCTGTTCATTCCCTCTGTCAGAAGACAGGATACTGGGCTAGATGGACCTTTGGTCTGACCCAGTATGGCCATTCTTATGTTCTTATGTGTGCACTAGTACCAGAATTTACAGATGCAAAATCCTCTTGCACTCAATTCACATGCACACTGTACATGGGTTGTTGTAAGTGTAGAGTCTATCATTTGTGCACACAAATAAGTGTGCAAAAATTACAGGTGTAAACATTGTATGCACAAATCACTTGCATGCAAAGTTGACCCCAAGGCATAAAGAGGCCTTGGTTGAAACCGTTTTGATAATTTGACCTTAAACATGCTGGGCTAAATATTGCACTGACATCTCCTCACCAAACCTCCATGAAGTAAAAAGGGACTGTATCAGTGGAGTGGACAGCAGAACATGCCAGCTCCCCTGACTCTTCAGCTCGCCAATGTACAATGCCTATTCCTAGGAACTGCATTTCATTGTGTATGTAGCTTACTTGAACACTGGTAGTCTGGCTGTTCCTCAAGGGTTGAACAGAATGTTCCTCAATGAACATGACTTGGAAAGATAGAAACACTTCCTCCTTACATAGCCTTGCAGCAGTTATATAAACACAACTTCTCGTGTCATTATTGTAGGTTTATATGATGGTGCCATAATGTTGGTTTCAATATCCTCAGAAAGGATGCTTCTTCCAATATCTGTTTGTTCCTGACCAGTGCAGGATTTTGAAGTTGCAGTGCCCAGTCCTGCTCTTAAGATTGGAAAGATTCTGCCAATGAAGTTAATGGGGTTCCATGGATGTCACTGATGGCAGAATTTGGCCCAAAGCATAAAGGACTTTTCAAAAAAAACAGTATAGATACACTGCCAGTTCTAATGATTTTATCATGATTTTTGTGATATTCAGTATTTTCCTTAAAGCCCCAGCTCGAGGAATCATATGCTTATGTGAGACTCTCACCTCTTGTTTATTTAAAAAAAGAAGTTTCTAGCCCCCATCATTGCAGAGAAAAGCTTCAAAATGTGAGCCCAAAAGGCTCAAAAACAAGAACAAAGAAATAGAACCCGAAATTATTGTTTTCTTTTTTAAAAAGCTCATGATTTTTAAGCCATTCTCATGATTTTGTGCGATCTGAGTCATGATTTTTGAATGTTAACAGTTGCAATACACCAAATACTGAATATTATCTGAAAAACAGCAAAGACGGAGATGGCAGCATGTACACAAAGCCTGGACTCTCCACAGCTTTTCAGCTGTATGGGACAGGTAGAATCATTGAAAGCACTGATCCCTCAAAAGCTCTCAATCTCAGGCATTGAATGCATATAGGAGAATGAACGGTCAGCAGGCTTTGGACATTACCATTGGGACACAGAGCATAGCACACATTAGGGGCAAGGTGAAAGAAGTTGCAAAGCTGTGAGTGGGAGGAAGACTGGGCAAAAATTTTCTGTCTAAACTATTTTTCAACATAAATTTGGGGTTTCATCTAAAATGAAATGTTTTGTGACATGTCTGCCTTCTGCAGGGAATTTCAGGTTTTTGCTGAAACACCAAACACACAAAAAACAAAATCTTTCCAGCAAAAAACAAAAACTGTCAATTTGGGGCAAAAAAATGCAGTCTTGGTTTTTCTGTGAAAAGTCAAAGTTTTCCATGGAAAATAAGTTCATTTTCTGGCTATCTCTACTCACCATTTCTTTCCATTCCTGCTAACAAGCTCCTGTTGCCATGCCCCTGCCAATTACCATGGTTATGACATTCTGTGGAACAGGAGAAGGTGTGCAGTACAAAGACATGTGTATTCATGGGGCAGTGGGGACAGAACCAAGAACCTCTAGCTTCAGAAGCAGACTTTCAACCACTTGAGCTAAAGCGGAATTATTTTTATACTTTGTCTTATATTCTACATAAAAATGTTCTCACAGTTTTTAGAAGTAGATCTAAGGTGGATTCTGTAAAAGGGCTGTAAGCTGCAACTGCTTGAAACTTTATCAGCCCAGTCATAAAAAGATAAAGAGAAATTACCTCCACGAGACCCTAAAAAGTATCCCTTATGAGAAGAACATTAGCTCCTTGTTCTTCGGCACGTTGTTGAAAAAGACTCTAGGACTCAGCAATAAGGCTGCTGTCATGATGTTCCATTCTTGGATTTCCACTCATAATAATGCTCAGACTTTCAGCAAGTGCATTAATTTGCTTTCTGTCCTGAAAGTAAATGTCAGATACAGCAATGCTTCTTTGTTGCTTTTCCAAAGTAGAGTTGGTCCTATGTAACAGATGTGATACCATCCTGACTATTAAACAACTGGCTATATGGGAAACCAACCTAATAGCCCCTCATAGAAATACTGTCCCCTGGATGACTGCCTTTGATTTGACCTAACTAGCCCTTCAACTCATCAAAAGCTATTTGCATCAAATATTTTTGGATTTTCATTAAAAAAAACTTCAACAAAACTCAAAAATATTCAAAGAAAAATGTTGATGAAAATTAAAAATCAGAAAATTTTCATGGGAAATGTTGGAAGTTTATTGATATCACTGTTTAATATAGGATATTACCATGACATCAATTCAACCATAAATTCCTTTATTATTTCTAAAGGCCAAGTGGTGTTTGTACAATTGCTCTAAACATGTCTAGATTTTAAGCCTAAATAATAAGCAGTTAATACATCCATACAGTAACACACATTCATAAGCATTTGCTCAAAATTCTCACAAAAGGATCAGTTCCAGGGACAACCCTCTCATCCTGGCTTGCTCCAGAATGACCAAGTAGAATCAGTTCTTTTATACTGTGATGTATATTATATGTATATTATATAACAAACAAGTGATGTCACATTGACTGTCATTATCTTAGCTAAAAACCAGGTTTGGGCCCGCTTCGGGTCACTACTGGTTCAATACAGACAATCCTCCTTTATTGTTCCAACTAGCTAAAACCATTTCTAATAATTGGGGCCTTTTTTCCAAGGACTTTTCCTCTTATCTCATCAGTTATCCTTCAAGTCCAGTTTTTCCAGTTAAGCCACATTCCAAGCTCAGTATTTCCAGTCAAGCATACCATCTTTCAAGGCATAGCTACGTTGGTCAGAGGTGTGAAAAGAACACACACAAAGACACACAGTTATGCTGACAAAACCCCCAGTGTAGCAGCTATGTCGACAGAAAAGTGCTTCTGTCAACATAGCCAATGCCAAGATAGTGTTTCTACACCAGCAGAAAAACTTCTTCTGTTGGTGTACTCTGCATCTGCACTGCGGTTGCTAAAGACAGCAGCACACTCTTAAGTGTGGTGGATGCAGATGGCATTCTGTTTACCGGAATCCTCAGCTGCCTGCTTAAAACAGCTTTAATCTTCTCAGCAAGACTAGAGTAGTGCAAAGGATTGAGCCCTCAGTCACATATATCAGGGATGACTTATCCTTTCCCACATGCTAATCAATTACCATTCTTTTGACAGGAATAGCATAGATGTGGAAGAAGAGCATCTGAGTATTTTAGGACTCAAAAGTATTGGAAAAGAGAAAAGCTGTAAAATACTATAAAGGATGATTGGAAATATGTCTTTTTTTGCAGTACAGCTCTTCTTTCTTTACTTTTCTTGGACCTGACTTTGGGTGTGGTAGATTTATTTAGTGGAAATGTATTAAAAAGAACATCTACTCTGCAATTTCATGTTGTGCTTCTCAGCTTGTGTGCTTTTGGGAAAGCAATTGTGTGGTTCCTTTATGACTGTATTTTTTGGACCTGTATTTCACCAGATTCAGAAAAACAATGAAAGCAGAGATACAAGTGTTGGGAAAGATGTGAATTTTTCCACAGCTGCTACGTTTTAATTTCTAATGTTTCAGAATCCAGCTCTGGGTCTTATGAAAAGAAACAAGTTTTCTTTGTGAAGGAGAAGGGAAAAGGGAGAAGGACCTTCTCTGAAAATGCAGAAAGGAGTTGTTAACAGATTACATAAACCACAAGGCAAATAGCCTAAACCTACTCTGTACCAATATTTTTGCTAGAAAGTCCTTGTACAATCCTCAATTTCTTCGCAAACATTCAACCAATTACTTGGAAATGTGTTCATGGCTGAAGATTTTAATCAAGAGCACCCATATTATACAGTGATGAACACTTTAGAAATGTATATAATACAGCCTGGAAAACAAACTCCTACTGCTTTTAAACATAGGCTATGAAGGCAGAATATATTCTTTCCTTTCAAAGAACTAAATGGAAGCATAAATCTGCAAGTACTCCATAACAAACCCATTAGGAAAAGTATTAGGGGGTAAATCCAGCCCTGTTGTAAACCAATGAATGATCAGAAAGAAATCTGGGGGACAGACATAGTCATAATTCCTTGACCAGAAAGAAAAGGAAAGGAAAACAGTGCAGAGCCCTGGTAAATACTGGGTGTTCTGCTGTTAAAAGTATTTATTTTAAGGATTTTTAAATTACAAGTATTCTCGTATTTTCAACATCTTTAAAGAAAATCCACCCTTCAAGCCTGCTTTTGCAACCCATGCTCCTGCTGAATAACCTATAGACAGTGATGTCTAGTGAGCCTCTGAAGTCAGAGGGCCTGGTTTGCCTCTGCATCCCTCCAGTTTTACATCAGTATAACTCCATTGAAACTAGTGGGTAATTAGGTCCAGAATTTGACTATGCCCTTGATTCAGCATTGACTATGCAATGCTGAATTAAGATTAACAGAGCTTTGCCATTCATGACACTTCAGCTAGGTAGTGGGTTACCACACCAGAAGATTTGAGACTCACTGTAGTCAGGTACCATGAAATTCAGGTTACCGTGGAGTATTTCATTGCATACGGAGACAGGCAGATCTTTCTCAAGAGCCCATCTCCATCAGTCATAACACAATTCAGTGAGATTTTACAAGATACACTTGTCCAAAAGGAATCCTGCAAAAGCATCAGGTGACAGTATAATAGAGTAAATTGCATTCTTCAGACCATTCAGCAGTGACTTGGGTATGTTGTACCTTCTAGTCTGAATGTGTTCTATATCGTAATTTCTTTCTGAGAAATTGCTGCATGATGAAAAAGGAGCCTGCTGCCCTTTTCAGTTTATAATGTCACCAGAAATTGAGTCTGTTTAACAGATGGGGAATTCAGCATTTCAGACTTACTCTTATATTAAAACGTCACCTTTTTGATAACTGATCCCATCATGTATTATAGATGCTGCAAAGTCACATAACGTCTGAGGGTTTCTTTAATTGCCAAGACAGCCAAATCCCCCTTACATTATAATAAAAGAAACAAAACTCCAAAACAGAACTTATATAATCAGCTTTACTGTGGCATGATGCACTACACTAAGATTTAGTTGCAATTCAAAGCCCAGATTCTCAACCAATCAACATAGCTCACTAAGGTTCAGATAAAAGATTCTAGTTTTGGCTCATCTCTTACAAAATCCCAGTTTCAAGTATCAGTTAAATTTCATAATAGAGGTACCTAAGAAATATTTCAGTCTTCTTCCTATTACTTAGCTGTTGTTCGTGTTTAGTCTGAGAAATAATGTAATCTGGATGATTGAGCAGAGGAAGCCAGAATCTTCAGTATTATAGTTCTGGCTCTGCCAATGACTGGGCAATCATGTCACCTCTCTGCCTCAGTTTCTCTACCTGTGAAATGGGATATGACACTGACCTTCTTTACAAGAAGATGGCAAGGGGGTAATTATTCACAGGATACTCATGATCTCCACTTGTTTCAGGAAACAGGTAAGCATTTTAGAGGCATGATCTAGCAGAGCTGATCTCTCAAGCCAGCAAAGTCTGCTGGTTGCCTGATTCCTGGGTCCTTCAAGAGCTTCAAAAATGGCCTCTGAGGTCTGTTGAAGTCCTTGGGTCCCATCTTCGCCTGCGACCAGTGCTGCTGGAACTGCTGCAACTTCACGTATTTCTGCTATCTTTAGCTGATGCAAATCCAGCTTTAGCACTAACTAAGGGGTTCTCTCCCCACAACACTTCCTGCTGCCTACAGTAACACAATGAGAGACCCATACAAGGAAGAAATAAGGTTTCTATGTGAGATGTAATCTGGTCTCTTTGGACTAGCCAATGTTTTAAGTGTTAAAGACAGAGAAGTGACTTAAAACAATCCATTAATTATGTATTTCCAATGAGGATAGCAATTGTTTCCCTGGGTTCTTTAAAAATAACGTGGACCGACATTAACGTTCTTACAATTGCAATAATATACAAAAGAATCAAGGTAGGTGAGGTAATATGTTTTATTGGACCAACTTCTGTTGGTGGAAGGTACAAGCTTTCTGAGCTTTACGGAGCTCTTTACTTAGCTGAAGAAGAGCTCTATAAAGCTTGAAAGTTTCTACCTCTCACCAACAGAAGTTGGTCCAATAAAACATATTACCTCACCTACCTTGTATCTCTCATATCCGGGGACCAACACCACTACAACACTGAAAACAATATAGGAATTGTCTGAAACTTCATAATTTCTTTAGATAAAGAAAAAAGCTTGATATAACAGGTAGCATTTACCTAGCTGCTTGGGCCAAGATCACTTATACTCAATTTCCAACGGCAAACCAGTTTCTTCTTCGTATTTTATTGCCTTTTAATTTACATTTATGCCAGGTCTTTCCATAATAATCATGCTGATTCCCTCAGCTCAGTGAAATAAACATTAATTCACAAGCTAAGCAAAAGAAATTAAATGTGCAAATCTCCAAACTGAGCAGGGAAAACACAAGGAAATTAAGTGCAGGTCTATTCCCAGGCACTTTCAAATTTCCATATTTGCATAATAGTGATTAGTCTAAAAGAATAGAAAAAGAAAATTGCTCTAATTTTTTTAACTTTCCTAAAGAACAAGAGAGGCAAGTTTTTAAAAGTACTTACAAATTTGTGGACCCCTGTGGTCATTTTCATAGCAATCCCCAAGATTTTTGCTAATCTTTGTCGGTCCAGGTAAATAAGAATTCTGCCTCCTTGATTTTCACCTCTTTAGACAGCTTGTTTATCCATCGCTTTTTTTTTTCTGCTGCTTCTTCCTTTCCCAGGAAAAGGACAATCAAAAATATTAAGGGCCTGATCCAGTTTTAAATCAGAGTAACTCAATTGACTTGAATGAGCCAGATGCTCAGCTGGTGTAAAGTAGTGTTGCTCCATTGAAATCAATGAGCCAGATGCTCAGCTGGTGTAAATCAGTGTAGCTCCACTGAAATCAATGGGCCAGATGTTCAGCTAGTGTAAATCAGTGTAACGCCACTGAAATCAGTGAGCCAGATCCCTAGCTACTATAAATCAGCATAAGTTTATTAAAATTTATGGAGCTACTTTGACTTACAACAGCTGCGGAATTGGCCCTGTGTTTCTGCATTATATGTCTACCAAATAAAAAAGGAGGAAAAAATCGATACATCAATGGGAAAGGGCTGAGGAGTAGACAGGGCAGCATTGTTTTCAATGCAGGCAGTCTGGAGTCAGTGGTGTGGTTTGAAATAGGGAATCGGCCAGATTTTGGATCTTACCTTATTCTAAATTTAGGTTCTGGTGTTCTGGTCCTTGGGATTTTGGTTTAGGCCCATCTCTAACGTGAAAGCTAGATTAAACTGGTGACTAACACTTAGTGTTTGGATATACACACCAGACAGGGCCCTAGCTAGCTCCTTATAGTTCATGGGAGAAGCCAGTGCAGGTCCTATTTGACATCAGTTGCAGGACCCCATAACAGACCAGCATCAAATGCACATCTGGGTTTCAGACAGGAGAGTTTCATAGCTCATGAGACTGGGAACCTGAGCCCCAGAACCCTCCACAAAAGCTCAGCCCAGATGCAATAGTAATGTGTTTGGATACAGTCTAGTACTGTGTGTATACGGCACCGCTCAGTCTGTCACCTCACCTGCCTAAGCCCTCCTCTGTCTCACCCAAACTTCCTCATCTTTCTGTAGCCTACCTCCCTAGACCAACCAGAACTCAATCTCTCCCCTTCATATAAAGGCCAGCAGCCTCCCCTGACACTCTGTGCTGGGGAAGAATGAAAACAGTAACTGTTTCTCTCCTCAGCAAAACTACAGCTCCCTGCCCCAATTTCAGCAGGGGGATTGTGTGGCTTTTGCAGTGATTTCTGCTCCAGATTCAGTCTGCCTGAGATAAGAGTTATGTTATCACCTTATGAGATTCATACCTTCCTTTCCTTTACCTTTTACTTTATCTGGCCTATGGTGGCATTTTCAACCCCAAGGGGGCAATTACAGTGCCTGGGATCCCCATCCAAAATCCTATATTTCCTCTGCAATTATCCTTTATTTTGTCATTTATCTTGGAACGGTTCCAAGTTTTATAGGTTGACAGCTTACCAATTAGTAAATCAGTGTCACCCTTCTTCTCAAAACGAGTTACTTATGAAAATGTCTATTCCTACAAAAATCATGCTGCATTTGAATCCCGGTTCCAGAAGAACAAGGAGGTTTATATATACACATTACTGTAATAATGTCAAAGTTCAATCATACTCAGTGCTTATTAGATTTTGTTTTATTCTGTGCCTTGAATTATTCATTGACTATCTATAATTTCCCAAAGAATAATTTCATAAAGTGCTGCAGCAATAAAACTAACCATACACAGCACACCAATGTGGATTGTATTTATGATGCACTCACGGAAAGATCAGACTGTTACATTAATCATGTAAAAGTATTGAAAAAATTATATTTAATCATTGAAAATAAAACCTGCTTAAAGCTTTAAAACCCGCATGAAACCAAGAATTAAATTCCATACATTTCCTGCAACAATATACATAATTATTCAATCCTTCCAGCTTTGTCTCAGGTTTACTGAGCTCTCATCTCATTTTCTCTGAACTATGATTTGTATTTAGTCTTTTTGATTTAGTCAATTTTGCTTAGAAGTTCCCATGTTTAAAAAAAGTGCTGTGGAAATAGTATAGATATATTGGGCCATATCCTTGGATCTGGCCAAGTTGTGCTCTGAGATATGCCCCCTTGCAGCCTACCCGCAATCCCGGGGATAACAGGGAACCAGTTCAACCCTGGCAAAGCTTGGAGAAGCCAAAGTGCTGCTCTAAGTTACTCTGGCCAAAACAGCCCTCTAGGGGCAGCTCTGATGGCCTATGAACATAGGAGCACAGTATAGTCTGTCCATGCCCCCTTTACACCACGCACTGATTCCCATCTGCTGTTCACTGAGCAGCTTGAACCGGCTGGATGGAGGGAACAAAGATCTGGCCCCCAGGAATTTATCACCAAAAATGTAATGACACTGCTCAGCATAGCAACAGAGACAGCAGAATTATTAGTAAGATTCCAGGTGCTGCCAGGCATGAGCTGTGTCTTGGTATAGGCTTTGTAAAAATCCATGTACAAATTTCTGTTTGTTATATAGTAATAATTTAAACACAAAATCAAGAATAATTTATCTGCAGATTTCAAAGTATATAACCAGTCTAAAAGGAGCACTGTCAGAAATGTAAGATAACAGCCCAGACTAACTAATATCCAAAAACACATAAATTGTGGCAAAAAAGTGCCCTTTATTATGTGTTAATTAGGCCTCCTCAGATACTTCCTATCCTTGCCCAGACCATGGGTTTGGTGTGTCCCTTTCAGTAGTTAAAATTAATAATAAAATCAATCACTTTTCATAAGGGAATGATAATCTAACTCCATAGTCACTGAGCAGGCCAGTTGTCAACCAGTGTCCCAGAAAGCTATCTGGATTCTAGACATAGAAAAGTAATGCTTTTTATTATTATTATTTCTATTCCATCCTAAACCTAATGGAGACAGCATCAGACTCAAACTTTGCAATCACTGATACCTTCTGGTTGCCATGCCTCTGGCCTTCCAGTCCCCTGCAGACAGAAGGATTTTGTCTGTTCGATCCCTAAGTTCCAGCTCTATTTAAGCATCCCCTTAATCTGTCTGCCACCTAGAATTGACTCCCCATCCCCTTCTAACTCTAAGTATTGCCCCTGCCCTCCCACCCATAGAAAAAGTCCACCTTCAACACAATTGCACCCTCCAAATTCACTCTCTTCCCTTTAAATCCCAGGGACCAGAGAATAAATCTTTCCACATCTTTAGCCTCCGGCCAACCACTGAGTCTCCCTTCACGTGACCCCTACCCACCACCAAAAATTGAATTTTCCCTATTCTCCACTTGACCTTGATCAGTCTGATGGTTAATGTCTCCCAGTTTTTGTTGTACTATGTGAAGTGCAGAGTCAAGTCTGAACACATGTCCTGTCCCTTGATATGGTCTAAAATCAGGAGACCTGCCCAATTCTTTAGGGTGCTCATATACATGGTGAGCCAAATCCATTGCTGCATGTCTCAGATGTTTGAAGAGTTAAACACTCTGTAGGTAATACACCTATCCTGCTGCAGGAAAGATCAAATGGAAAATATATGAGGGCAGGAGTGCAAACAGTCAGAATTTACTGCTATTGGAGTTTCGCCTTTGTCAGAACTGTAGGACCAGCCCACAATGTCAATCCATGAAAGTCCAGGATGTGCAAATACTTAAATTCATTTATTTTTTTCATCTGTCTAGGAAATGATGAAATATCTTTATGCAATTTAACAAGAATGGATGTATATCTCTTTTACAACTGAAAGCTTTCTTGAGAAGTATGTTGTCCCTATGAAGGAAGCAGAGAATAAAGGTTTGCTGTGATCTGTGTATGCTAAGCTCTAAGATGCAGTATCTTTGAAAATTAATAATTTGTTTGAAATAATTCAACCTCCTATACATGATCCATCCTGTAGTATTTCAGCAGATTTTGATTCTCTTTGTTCAGAAACCTTTTAGTTAATCATTTGCATCTCTTTGTGTCCATAAATCTTTCATCTCTAGGGCAATGACTTTTACTCAGCAAATGTTAAGCAGAAATAAAACTGCATGGAACAGTCAAAGCATTAGAATTTCAATAAGAATTTAGCAATATATTGATCCACTTCAGCCCCCTTCTGACTTTTCATTATGTCACTTTAACCTTCTGTGTTCAATAAGATAAAAGGCTAAAACAGTATATGATTTTGTTTGGGTAGGGGTGGATCTCCATCTGTGTCTGTGCACACACTTATGGGCTTTAGACAACCCAAAAAAAATGAATTTTGAACTGCACCCTTGCCAGCAGCAAACTAAAAAACTATGTTTTTATAGTTGTATAGAAAATGGTCAGGAATCTACTGTTGCAGTGAAGGGCATAGGCAGTTACAGAGTATTAGTGAGATGATAGTTTTGTGCAAGTTCTTTTGAATTTCTGTACTTTAGCCCTGAAAATGCATAAATGCAATGGTGGAAAAACAAAGCCTACAATGGAAAGGTGTATGTTTAGCACACTGATGTGTATATTACATTACCAGTGCAGCTGGAAATATTTGGGCTTATCCGTATTCCAACCAGTCTTTGTTTCCTAGTACAGTGCTCTGTTCCACACAGAAAACAGTGACTGTGATTCCTTGCCCCCAAACATATTGCAGACATTCCTAGCTACTCAGCCATAGAGGCTCAGACCTGTTCTAAGCTAGCACCTTTCCCTTAGTAAATAGCATGGGATGCCAGTTTAGGCAGTACATGGAAAGTAGAGCTGATTGTAAAGGGTCAAAATTATTATTTTATGGACAGTCTGAAAAATTTTGGCTTTTGAATTTTGTGCAAAAATATTTTTAAATGGTTTGATAAAAACTTTTGGTTTTAAATCACAACTTTTACTGGGAAAATTTCAGGGTTTTTTGTCCAAAAAAAAGGAAAATTTCAACCAAAAGGAAAATTTTCCACACATTTTTTTCAATTTGATTGAAATTTTCCATTTTTTTAACAACAAAAAGAAAGTTCAAATGAAAAAATGTTAGCTAGCTCTCATGGAAAATGCAGAACAGAACAAAACCAACTTGGAACATACAGAACAGTCCCAGTACAGAGCAAGCTCTTGGCCTACATTTATAACCTGCTTATGCTGAGGAAGCAGAGATTATTGTTAACAGTGTGGTAGGCAGATATGAACATAGGGTCCGTGCCCCAGTACATATCCTGCAAGTTGGTTAGCACCCTCAGTTCCCTTTTAATTCAGTGGGAGCTGAGGCTGCTCAGTGCCCTGCAAGATAGGGCTCCAAGGGTATGTCTACTCTGCAATAAAACATCCTCGGCTGGCCCATGTCAGCTGAGTCAGGCTCGCGGGGCTTGGGCTGTGGGGCTATAAAATTACAGTGTAGACATCTGGGCCCAGGCAGTCCTGAAGCCAGATAGTGGTGTTTTGTTGCAATGTGGACACACCCTGAGAGACCAAGTCTTTGAGCTGTTTGATGACCTTATCTCCCCACTGAAGCCTTCTGGCCACACAAGGCTTATGCCCAAAATGTCTAGCACACTGAAGAAACTTTGTTCTGCTGCTCTTTTGGAGTTATATCATTCCCATTAAGTATTTCCTCCTGATCTAAATTTCCCCTGTTGTTTCACTTGTATGCAGCTTCCTTGCTTTCCTACCTTAAACTATTGTGCAGTGTGGCTGTGTGCTATCAGACAGTTGCCATGTTCCACCCCAAAGGCAGCGTCACTTAAGTAGTGTGGGCACCTCTTATTCATCCAGGTGTTGGGAGGTCTAGTTAATGCTTGTAATACACTCAGTTAAAGATGTATATTTGGATTAAAGGAACACTACAAGGTCCACAGAAGTGCTAGGTATTTCTGATTGACAAGAAACCAAATCTGGTTTTGTGTTTTGCAGTAAGACTTGGTGTTAGGTAAGTTAAAGTTAAATATTACATCTGGCTTCTCCTGCTACATCTTAAAATTTAGCCATCTTGACTGCATTACAATTTCCAGTGTTTAAAGATGACTGTCTAGTCATTTGTTAATCTTTGTTATTTCCTCTGTGTTATTTAAAATGCTATCCTTGCCGTTTGAAAATATTTATTCCTGCAGAATCTGTCCTTGCACATTTAGCAAATATTGACATCTTATCCCTTTGTTTTGAATGGAGCGAAAATTAACTTAGTGTAGCTCTTATGTTCAACATCAAAAACAACTTCAGTTTAGTCAACTATCTCCCTAACTTTTAGGTGTTTACTTAGAAAGCATCTGTCACCTGGAAGTCTAAACACTGGAGCACATGGTACCTTGGTTGGAAATGCCAACGTACCTTTTTCTGGGTACCATCTTTGACAACTAATATCTGCACCGCTGTTATAATATTTGTTGTTGCCAATCAACTACTGCTGCAGAACCAGCAGAGGGAGCACTTAACACTGGATTTTCTTATATTATAAAAACTGTAACTCTTTGAGTTTGTTCTAATTTTTGAGCCGTCAAATAGGTTTGGAAATTACTCAGTTTGATTCGCCACCAATTCCTCATACAGACTGTATTAAAAAACAAAACCAGGCACCCTGATGTTTAGAACCCAAAGGATTTTCTCCATTATATTATAACAAATAAGGCCAATTAAATAGACCGTGGTTAAAATTTTCAAAAATGCCTCAGTGATTTATAAGCTTATGTCTCATTATAAGCCCAGGGTTCAAACTCAGGCTCACGACTAATCCCCCTTCCGTATACACACAAATCACACTAACCCAGGGACCCTATGGGGTGCAGGGTCTGAGCCTGAGTCAAGCCGGGACCCAGGGGTTCAAATCCTATTGCTTTGCAGGGTAGACACAGCCCCACTGGACTCGTACTCTAGGAGTCTGCCAAAAGTATTTCACAATTCCAAGGCCAACCTTCTTTGTCCTCTGAACAGTCAAGCTTGATGCACAGTCAACTTTTCCTACACTGCACCATGAAGAAAAGGCTAGAGCAGCGACATTTTGGGAGGGAATTAGGAAGTCTGGGAGGTGGGGGCTTGGGCTTGGGCCTGCATACTGACACACAGACAGCAGAGGCCCAGGTTGGGACCCAGGGTTCAACAATTCCTAACCTGGGGTTACAAATGCGTGTAGACACTGAAGCCCATGATTAACAAACCCAGGTTGCTAACTCAAGTTCTACTGACCCTGGGCTTACGCTGCAGTATAGACACACCCTGAGCTGCTACAGACAATTTTATCCCAGAACTACCTAAATGTGAGCAAACCAGACACAGCTTTTTAAAATAACATTTTTGAAACTATGCACTGAAAACCACCAGACACTGATTTTTGCCTGTAGGCTATTAAATGTTTTTGAAATTTTATTTTATTTATTTTACTCTGGACACCTATAAAAATCTATCTAACCAACAAGAAATAAATAAAACATCACTCCCAATGAGAGATGCACTCTGAGCTCCAATCTTTGGATCTCTGTCCACAGCCTAGTTCCCCCAAAGTTCTGAGGGTGTTCTGATCCAGAGTTTTAATTCAGGCCCACTTGTTCTCCTAACCACCCCATGGACTGCAATATAAACACACATACAGAAACACGCTTTCTGTGGCTTCTCTAAAGCTGTAAGATGTGCAGCATGATAGTGGATTGCTTATTGATGAAGATTTTTCTAGAAGAGAAGAGATCACATGATCTATTGGTTTAACATTCATTTAATTCAGTGCAAGTTGTTGTTCTTAAGTTCTGCTCCTGTTCATCCCTAGAGGATTACTCTGATTTGAATATTAAAATATCTTATTGCCCATTCTGCTTTGGAACAAAACTAAACACAAGACAGAATATTAATGGGGTGGATAAACCCCATGCTGAAGAGATACTGGTGCAGGAACAATTCTGGGCCCAGTCTGCTGGGCATGTTCCAGTTGGAAGAAGGACCTAAAGGGAGTCAGTGTGATGGTTGCACTTCATGTCTCTTGCAGCAGCAAGGTCTAAGCCATAGGGTTCAAATCCAGAACCAAAACATTTGGGTCCAGGCAGCTGGTGGCCCATATCTATTTAACATCAATCATTTTATTCATGTAGTGCCCGCCCCCATCCTTCCACCAAGCTTGAGAAAGAGCCAGGAGTACATTAGGAAAACAGATCAACAGAATGGAGTGTAGAAGACAAAGAGAGATGAAAGTTGGGTATCACCCCTCATCACAGCAGTACTATTGCTCTGCCACAAAACACAGGAATTGCCATACTATATCACAGCTGTGGTCCATCTAATCCAATATACTGTCTCCAACAGTGGTTAGCACCAGATGCTTCTGAAAAAAGGTTCAAGAAGCCCTGCAGCAGGCACTTACAGGATAACCAACCCCCAGGGAAAGTTTCTTCCTAACCCCTATTAGTTAGAGGTTGGTTTATGCCCTGGAGCATCAAGGTGTTATCCCTTTCAAATACAGGCTTCCTGGAAAGGACTTTAGGAATATTAAAGAAAAATCTTCTTTTAAAAATATTAATGCAAATCTTCCTCCCCAAGATAGACAGTCAAGTGTGATTATTCAGGGCACTCTACAGTGTTTATTTCCTTATCATCTGTGTTTTTCAACTTCAACCTAGTACTCTGCTAGAAGAAAACTGTATTCAGATTCCCCAAAGTAAGTGATGCTTAATAGATTTTTGCCCTAATTACTTTTTCACTTGTTTAATTCACCCATTAAACTATAAAAATTGTATCTTTAAAGCTTCCTTTTCTCTTTGATACTGATCCTTGTTTCACTTAACCAGACTTTGCTATCAGCTCGCATTCTCATATTTATGTACTTTGCATATAAATTATTCAGATCAAAGTGTATTGCACACTACTTAACCCTGCCTCATCTACTCATTTCCTAATTCAGCTCCCATACAGTTGGGGTGGGGGAATCTTTTTTATAAAGTGCTGGTTTGTTTATGAAGAGCAGCTTTAGTAGAGATAGTTCCAAAGTCTTCTCTGTTACAGACATGTAACTGCACTAATGGCAGTGGGATTTACATAGGTATAAGTAAAGTCAGAATTTGGCCCTCACTCTACAGACACTGAGCAGCAGCGCTGAGTGTAAGGTTGGGTAAGCATCCTGTGAGAGTTAGGTAAACTGAGGGCTACGTGAAGGAGACAAAATTGTCTCTTGCAGCTGGAGTTGGCTCAGTGATATCTAATGAGCTTCTTACAACCAATATGTCCCCTCATCTCAGGATGGGTATAGCTCCAAGCTCAACTCAAAATGCAGTGAGAGACTAAGTACTAAGGTCCAGAAGTTCAAAAGTATTTAGGCAACTGAAGATGCAAACAGAAACCTAAATATCTTTGTAAATCTGGCCCCAAGTCCTTCTCTTGGTTCAGCATGGCCCTGCTCCCCCTTTGCATTAGTTAGGCCGGTGCAAAAGGTGCATTCTACACCAGGGAATGCCCTCATTTCAGAGAGCATCTACACTAAAGGCAGAGCCAGCTCTGCCAGTTCTTCGCCACTTCCACAGGAGTCTACAGGTCAGGGGTTGGCTGGAGAGAGGGTGAATCAGGGACATGGCTGAGGCATTTTAACAAACACGCACACACCACTACCAGTAATTCTCTACCCCTGCACTGAACCATAGGTGGAGTGCAATTTAAGGGCAGCCCCATGGTTTCCAGCTACCTCCCTCCTGACCCTGCATGGGCAATGGCAGCAGCACAGAAATTAATCTAGCTGATAGTCCCGCCTGTAAGATTAATTTGCTCCAGCTGAGCCCAACCCACATTGCTTTTATGACTAAATTCTACAACATTCCCGGATATGTGGACTCAGACCCCACAGCTGTTCTGTGGGACAGGGAAACACTGTTAAATCACTGCCTGTCAGCCCCTGACGGGATCTTTGTATCCTGATAGTTTGGTCATCATTAGTACCAAGGTCATAAAAGTTCTGCAAAAAATGTGAAGACTGAAGCTTGCACAAAATCTCAATTGTTCTTGAGTCACCACAAGAAATCAAACCGTTTTCATGTTGAACTAAATTTGTGAACAACAACAACAACCATGGAGTCAAAAGCCTGGAGAGGGAGAACACTTTGACTTTGAAGATGTCAAAAATGAAATGCAATCATCATCATAAGTTTCTATTTCTACATATTTACGTCATTTACTTTAACAAAGTGGTTGTGAAGGAGTATGCATTCCAGCTCTGATGGCTGGAATCAAGAATATTTTATGGAGATCACTCTTGCTGGTAATATAATAATAAAAACATGTCACAGACAGTGAAATAAGCCCTTCCCCACCTGGGGACTCCAAGCTGTTAGTTTGGGCTGGGGAGGGACAGGACTTGCTCTTCCCCTGCACAGCCTCTCTCAGTGGAGAAATCAGACCCACCTCCAGAGGCAGCAGAGAAGTGAGGGCTGTATACTCTCACTTCTGTGCTGCAGCAGCCCCAGAACTGGGCTCGGGGCTTCCATCCCACAGCTTTTGCAGGGGCTTGGGGAGCCCAGGCCCAAGGTTTCAGCCCCCCACAGCTTCTGCCAGGGCCCAGGGTGCCCAGGGTAGAAGCTTCAGCCCCCGGCACCTCCTGCTAGGGCTCAGGGTGCTCAGCCTTGGAGTGCCTGCCCCCCATGGCTTCTGCTGGAATTGGGGTGCCCAGCCTCTGGGCACCTGCCCTCCCCCAGGGCTCCTGCCAGGGCTCAGGGTACCCAGGCTCAGGACAATGCATTTTTATGCAGCATATAGTTAGCCTGTAGAATTCATTGCTGCAGGAGATCCTCAAGATGGATAGTCACTGAATTTTAATTTTATGACCCTTAATACCATTTGTAGCAATGCAAGTGAAAGCAACGACATCAGTAATCAGACTCATGCTTCAAGGCTTGTGATCTCTTATACATGTGAGGAAGGAATTCTACTATCCCCCGTGCCATATAGAGCATTTCACAATTAGCTAGGTGTTATGGAGAGTCCTCTTATTCTGAAGCAAAAGATGTTATCCACAATCAACAGCCAGATATTAGACTGAAAAGACAATGGGCAATTCTGTTGTAAGCTTAACATTCTGTACTGACATAGTACTGGGGAATAACAACACTGACTTTCTACACTGCTACATCATTTCAATTTCAAACTGATCAGAACTGCTTCAGAAAAATCTCACAGCCTTGCCACTGTTGATGTTTCTCCACTTGCAGCTCCATCTTCTGGAGTAACCTTTCTATATCCTTCTGCCTCATCTACTCTGCATCCATTCACAATCTACTTTTCTGCCTTATCACAGCACTCTACTCTTCATTTCTCTCTCTTTTTTACTATAACTTGGTATCTGTATCATTTAATTCTGCAGAGCATCTTGAGGCACAGCTTACACGCAATGTACTACAAAAAATAAGATTGCTTTGAATATCCTCTCCAAGCACTTCATGCACCCCAAAATTCACGGCTGGTGGGCTGCAGAAATTGGGGATTTACCACAGAATCTAGATCCAATATGCTGCAGTAAACATAGAGCCAAGCATGTAGGCCAACATATTTAACGATACTTGCACTTCTGTAAGCCCTGGTCTACACTACGTGTTTATGTCGGATTTAGCAGCTTTAAATCCGAATTAACCCTGCACCCGTCCACACAACAAAGCCATTTTTTCGACATAAAGGGCTCTTAAAACCAATTCTGTACTCCTCCCGAACGAGGGGATTAGCACTGAAATCAACATCGCCGTTTCGAATTAGGGTTAGTGTGGACACAATTCAAAGGTATTGGCCTCTGGGAGCTATCCCACAGTGCACCATTGTGACCGCTCTGGACAGCACTCTGAACTCGGATGCACTGGCCAGGTGTACAGGAAAAGCCCCGGGAACTTTTGAATCTCATTTCCTGTTTGGCCAGGCGAGCTCATCAGCACAGGTGACCATGCAGTCCCAGAATCGAAAAAGAGCTCCAGCATGGACCGAATGGGAGGTACTGGATCTGATCGCTGTATGGGGAGAGGAATCCATGCTATCAGAACTACATTCCAAAAGACAAAATGCCGAAACATTTCAAAAAATCTCAAAGGCCATGAGGGACAGAGGCTACATCAGGGATGCAACACAGTGCCACGTGAAACTTAAGGAGGTCAGACAAGCATACCAGAAAACCAAAGAATCAAACGGACGCTCCGGAACAGAGCCCCAGACATAGAATCATAGAATATCAGGGTTGGAAGGGACCTCAGGAGGTCATCTAGTCCAACCCCCTGCTCAAAGCAGGACCAATCCCCAATTAAATCATCCCAGCCAGGGCTTTGTCACTTCTACGCTGAGCTGCATGCAATTCTAGGGGGGGGCCGCCACCAATACCCTACCCCTGTCTGTGGACTCCAATGATGGGGTACTCTCTGCCATTGCTGAGGATTTTGCACATGGGGAAGATGAGGAGGAGGACGACGAACTTGGGGATAGCACACAGCACACCATTCTCCCCAACAGCCAGGATCTTTTTATCACCCTGACTGAAATACCGTCCCAACCCAATGAAGCCAGAGAAGAGACCTCTGGTGAGTGCACCTTTTTAAATATAATACATGTTATAAAAGCAAGCATTTTTTAATGATTAAGTAGCCCTGAGGACTTGGGATGCATTCGTGGCCAGTACTGCTACTGGAAAAGTCTGTTAACGTGTCTGGGGATGGAGTGGAAATCCTCCAGGGACATCTCCATAAAGCTCTCCTGGAGGTACTCTAAAAGCCTTTGTAGAAGGTTTCTTATTCCGTCCTCCATGGTAGGACACTTTACCATGCCACGCTAGTAGCAAGTAATCTGGTATCATTGCATGACAAAGCCTGGCAGCGTATGGTTCTGGAGTTTGCTGGCATGCAAGCAACATCCGTTCTTTATCTCTCTCTGTTATCCTCAGGAGAGTGATATCGTTCATGGTAACCTGGTTGAAATAGGGGAATTTGATTAAGGGGACATTCAGAGGTGCCCGTTCCTACTGGGCTATTTGCCTGTGGCTGAAAAGAAATCCTCCCTGCAGTTAGCCACACGGTGGGGGGGGTCATTGGCACTGAACTGTTCACGTTTGGCTAGCAGGGATCTTCCGATACCAGCCAGGCGGTGGGGGGAGGGGAAAAGCGATCATCCCAGAGAATTGGATGGGGGGAGGGGGTTAGTTTGGTTTCTGCTGGGGCACATTAACAGGAAAACTGCAGCACTAAATGGCCAACTCAACGGGCTTTGCTTGGTATGGGAAAGGAGGGGCTGCTGTTATGAGGGTTGCAGAAGCCAAAAGACTATGGTTTACCATGGCCACCTGCAAGCCGAATTCTGTTGCCCCGCCCTGCGTGTGTGACCTCTAACACCAAAGCCACAGGCACTCAATATAAGATGCAAAATGCGACCTTGTACCAAAATCACATGTGCTACGTAATGTGAATAGCGTTGTTCACCGTGAAAGAGTATAGCCATTGTTCTGTAAAATGTATCTTTTTAAATACTTCACTCCCTTTTTTTCCTCCAGCAGTTGCAAATGTTTCAAGCCTCCCTCCTCCATCCCAAAGGCTATCTCAGATAAGGCAGCGAAAAAAACGCACGCGCGATGACATGTTCTCTGAGCTCATGCAGTCGTCCGGCACTGACAGAGCTCAGCAGAATGTGTGGAGGGACACAATAGCAAAGTACAGGACGGTGGCCAATGAACGTGAGGAGAGGTGGCGGCAGGAAGATCAGAGGAGGCATGAGGAAATGCTGGGGCTACTGCGGGATCAAACGGACATGCTCCAGCGTCTTGTGGAGGTTCATGAATGGCAGCAGGATCACAGACTTCCGCTGCAACCCCTGCTTAACTGCCCTCCATCCTTCCCAAGTTCCATAGCCTTCTCACCCAGACACCCAAGGACACGGGGTGGGAAGCTCCGGGCACCCAACCACTCCACCCCAGTGGACATCCCAAGCAACAGAAGGTTAGCATTCAGCAAGTTTTAAAGTGGCCTTTTCCTTCCCTTCTACCCACCTCCCACACCCCACCTGGGCTACCTTGTGAGTTATCTCCCTATTTTTATAATCAACTAATAAAGAATACATGTTTTTGAAATGATAGTGACTTTATTTCCTTTGCAAGCAAGCTGTGATCGAAGGAAGGAGGGCGGGTGGCTTACAGGGAATTTAGAGGCAACCAAGGGGGCAGGTTTTCATCAAGGAGAAACAAACAGAAGTGTCACACAGTGCCCTGGCCAGTCATGAAACTGATTTTCAAAGCTTCTCTGATGCACACCGCTTCCTGCTGTGCTCTTCTAACCGCCCTGGTGTCTGGCTGCACGTATTCAGCGGCCAGGAGATTTGAATCAACCTCCCACCCCACCATAAATGTGTCCCCCTTACTCTCACAGAGATTGTGGAGCACACAGCAAGCAGCAATAACAATGGGAATATTGGTTTCGCTGAGGTCTGAGCGAGTCAGTGAGCTGCACCAGCAACCCTTTAAACGTCCAAATGCACACTCTACCACCATTCTGCACTTGCTCAGCCTATAGTTGAACAGCTCCTGACTACTGTCCAGGATGCCTGTGTACGGCTTCATGAGCCAGGGCATTCAGGGGTAGGCTGGGTCCCCAAGGATAGCTATAGGCATTTCAACATCCCCAACAGTTATTTTCTGGTCTGGGAAGTAAATCCCTTCCTGCAGCCGTTTAAACAGACCAGAGTTCCTGAAGACGCGAGTGTCATGAACCTTTCCCAGCCATCCCACGTTGATGTTGGTGAAATGTCCCTTGTGATCCACCAGTGCTTGCAGCACCATTGAAAAGTACCCCTTGTGGTTTATGTACTGGCTGCCCTGGTGGTCCGGTCCCAAGATAGGGATATACATTCCGTCTATAGCCCCACCACATTTAGGGAATCCCATTGCAGCAAAGCCATCTAGTATGACCTGCACATTTCCCAGAGTCACTACCTTTGATAGCAGCAGCTCAATGATTGGGTTGGCTACTTGCATCACAGCAACCCCCACAGTAGATTTGCCCACTCCAAATTGATTACTGACTGACTGGTAGCTGTCTGGCATTGCAAGCTTCCACAGGGCTATTGCCACTCGCTTGTGAACTGTGAGGGCTGCTCTCATCTTGGTATTCTTGTGCTTCAGGGTAGGGGAAAGCAAGTCACAAAGTTCCATGAAAGTGCCCTTATGCATGCGAAAGTTTCGGAGCCACTGGGAATCATCCCAGACCTGCAACACTATGCAGTCTCACCACTCTGTGCTTGTTTCCTGGTCCCAGAATTGGCATTCCACAGCATGGGCCTGCCCCATTAACACCATGATCTCCAAATTGCAGGGGAACGCGGTTTTAGAGAAAAGTGTGTTCATGTCCTCATCACCGCGCTGCCGTCGCCTCCTCGCCTGATTTTTCAGGTGCTGGTTCTGCATACACTGCACGATAATGCGCAAGGTGTTTACAATGGTCATAACTGCTGCAGTGAGCTGAACAGGCTCCATGTTTGCTGTGCTATGGCGTCTGCTCCTGCTCGGGCAATCCAGGGAAAAGGGCGCAAAACGATTGTTTGCCGTTGCTCTGACAGAGGGAGGGGCGACTGACAACATGGCTTACAGGGTTGGCTTACAGGGAATTAAAATCAACAAACGGGGTGGCTTTGAGAGAAACAGAATGGCCCCCTCAAGGATAGAACCCAAAACCTCAAGTATAGAACTCAAAACTGGGTTTAGCAGGTCGTTGATTTCACAGAGGGAGGGAGGAGAAAATGAATACAAAACAAATCTGGTCTATTTCTTGTTTTGATCCACTTCATCTATCTTTATACATCTTGCTGGCAGCAGACTGTGCAGTACGACTGCTAGCCATCGTCATCTTCTGGGTGCTCGGCAGAAGATGGTGCAGTATGACTGCTGGCCATCGTCTTCTCCTGGCTGCTGATTAAAAGACAGTGCACTGCCAGTAGGACTGAATCGCCATGAGATGAAACTTAAAAGGGAAATGACCTGGCTGAATCACTCCCATGTTTGCCCAGCACCCCTGACCTCATTGAGGTCAGTTAAAAGAGCACCCTGGACTACGTCGATGACGGCTACCAGTCATACTGCATTGTCTGCTGCCAAAAGGCAATAAACTGCTGCTGTGTAGCAATGCAGTACCACATCTGCCAGTACCGAGGAAACATACGGTGACGGTTAGCTGAGCGGGCTCCATGCTTGCCATGGTATGGCATCTGCACAGGTAACTCAAGAAAAAAGGTTCAAAACAATTGTCTGCCCTTGCTTTCACAGAGGGAGGGAGGAATGGAAGGGGGGCCTGATGATACATACCCAGAACCACCCGTGACAATGTTTTAGCCCCATCAGGCATTGGGATTTCTACCCAGAATTCAAATGGGCGGCGGAGACTGCGGGAACTGTGGGATAGCCACCCACAGTGCAACGCTCTGGAAGTCGACGGTTGCCTTGGTACTGTGGACATACTCCGCCGACTACATGCACTTAGAGCATTTGTGTGGGGACACACACAATCGACTGTATAAAAACACTTTCTACAAAACCGACTTCTATAAATTCGACCTAATTTTGTAGTGTAGACAAGACCTTAGAGACAGGGACAGAGTAACTCGAAAGTAAAGACTATCATTTGTCCATCCAATTGGTCAGCACAAACAGGTTCTTGTTCAAGAAAGAATTAGGAGGGGGGAAATTTAAAGATTAATAGATTTTAAGGCCAGAAGGGACTTTTATGATCAGATAATCTAACCTCTTGCATGTCAAAAGACATACAATTAGAGCTGGGTCAGAACCATTTTTCCATCCTGCAAGAATTTTTGAGAAATCAAAACATTTCCATCCTGAATGGGGATGAAAAATCTAAATCTTAAAAGCATTTGCAAAAAAATTTAATCAAAATATTTTTCAGATCAGGTCTATTGAAACATTTACTTTCAATAATTTTTAAACATTTTGTTTCAATTTTGACCTTTTAAAATTGTTTTCTTTTTTACTATAAATTAACTACAATTTCAAAACAAAGTAATTTCAAACTGAAAAATTAAACTTTTCATTTTGATAATATTGAACTGGGACATTTCAGCAATTTCAAAACTTTGTTTTCAAAAATTTCTTAAATCAGATTTGTCAAAACCAACCCTTTCCCACAAATACTTTTGGTTTTGATGAATCAGCATTTTCCAGTGAAAACATATTTTATCAGCTCTAGATAGAACCTCAACCACTAATTTTTGCAAGCCCAGAACTTCTGTTTGAACTATAGCATCTTTTTTATACAGTTTTGACTAAAGATTACAAGTGATGGAGAATCTGCCATATCCAATGGTTAATTACCCTCACTGTTAAAAATTTACACCTGATTGCCAGTCTCAATTTGTCTAGCTTCAGTTTCCAACCATTGGCTCTCAATATATTTTTTTCTGCTAGATAAAAGAGCCATCTGCTATCAGAAATCTCTATCCCATGAACTTACTTGTAGACTATCATCAAGTCACTTCTTAACATTTTCTTGGATAGATTAAATAGATTACGCTACTTTAGAATCTCACTGTAGGACATTTCTTCCTAGACCTCTAATCATTCTTGGAGCTCTTTTCTGAAATGGTGACAGGGATGATAGCTATGGGAAAAATGCAATGTCAACATCAGCAGGTGCTTGGATTGTCATCGAACACCTGAAGGTCAGCAGGACACTAGATTATCATCAACCCCATGAATGTCTGCTACAAACGTTAGGATTGCTAGGGGGTCATATAACTTGGCCATCCAGACATTGCTTTATTTCTGAGTCCTTATAACCGGGCTTGCTCATTTGTGAGCATTTAAATAGTAGCCTTATAGCTGGCACCTCACAATGCTTAACAACCCATCTGCCAATGTTGTTTTATTCTTTCATGATATTGAAGCTACACCTCACTAGGTATTTTGGTCCCTGTTACCATGCTGTAAACTTTGCATTTTGCTTAATTTCTTTCTTACACCTATTTTATGTGTAACCTATATTTCTTAGGATTTCATAATGTTTCCCAGTTTTAGGAATGTTTGCAAACACTTTTAGCTGAGAAAACGTGTCCTGCACTAGCCCAAATCTTTAATACAGAGTTATGGTGACTACAGGTCCCAGCATGGGATGTCTCATCTTCATCTGGATGGTAGTTATTTGTTTCAATAATAAGCATTGGATGCTGGGATGTGTAGGCCCCATAGGGCTCACCTTTATATTGCTCACGTTTATATTAAAGATAAGGACAGCTGAAAAGTGGTGCATTTTATGTAAATTAGGGAGTAGCTCTCGGATTCCTAGAAAGTTGCCAATGGAGCCCAGTTCACATCTTTAGGGAGCTGAATAGGTTAATATTCTGGTAATTACTGCATATACTATTTTATATTTTCATTAAAACATAATGAGTGCAGCTGAATTAACATTATTACAATGACTGCCAAGGAATTAAACTGATTAGCTATTTACTATAAAGTGTCATAGAGTGATCTTCCCTTTTCAAAATTATTTTTAAAATGACTGATTTTTTTTTAAAGGGCTTCAAACAATTTAAATATAGTTTTTTTGAATCCATGTTCGCTTTCGCTTCATATCCTTTTCTGCTTCTCTTTGTTGTCATTGAAATGATAAATCGCAGTATCTTATTAGGTAGTGAAGTACTGAAGCAAAGAATCCAACTATTTTCTTTAATCTACATAAACAAATGGAATCTAATCCAGATAAATACAAGTTAAAGATTGCAAAATCATCCTTTTTTAAGGTTTTTTTTAAATTCTAAAGTAGCAAACATATAATCTAAAGAATGTAGATGTTTATTACAATGTATTTTTGGCCCTGTAATTACCTCTTGTTAGAAACCAATTTCCTGTGTCAAAACTGTTACTTAAATAATTTAAGTACAAAAAGGAAAAAGGATAACAATCCACTGCACACTTTGTTTCTAACATTTGGCTGCAGCAGAGATGAAAGTGTTGTCCATACAAAGTCTATAGATTTGAGGGAAAAGAGGAAGTACAGTTGGTAAACATCTGTTTCATTTTTAAACATCTAAAGTGCATCTGTTTTTACATGTACAAAATACAATGTATACACTTTGACAAGTATTTTGAAACAGTTAATTGTAAGTATTGTCTATGCCATAGGCCTATCGATTGAATAAAATTACTTTTTGGACCAATTGCTGGGACCTGCACAGCTGACAGTCCTGGCTTCTAGCCAGGAATCGCCACATCAACACAACGAACTGCATGGAGTCAAATGAAGGGTTCTGATTTATTTGGTGTCTCACCCATTTCCTCCATAAATTATAGAGCTGTGGAATTCCGCATAGTGCATTTCAGCTAAAGGTTCAAGAGGACAACTTTGCTATAAAAATAACTCTGGAGAAATATGAATGAAGTGGTACATTTCTCTGCTTCCAACTGCCTACATAAAGTATTCATGAATTCTTAATGCAACAAGGTTTAAACAGAGAGGAATAGAGAAAATTATGTTAACTTATGATTGCCTTTTTGGTGTGTGTCATTTACATTGCAGACAACACTGTATAATCACTATTACCCAAACACTGGCATCTAATGAACTCAATGAAATGATGACAAATTACACTAGCTGAGGATCTGCCCAGGGTGAGTCTATTGATTTCAATTGAGCTACTTGGATTTACACTAGCTGAGGAGCTACCTGAAGAGTCAAATGCAATCCTTAGCGTAAGCAGGTTTAACTCCAATGAAGTCATATGTGTTGTACCCATTTATACCATGGCTGTACTTGGTCCTAAACCAGTCAAAAATTGCTTCAGCAACAACTGTCCCCAAATCTTCTCCATTATCTGCTGATGATTACTTCCAGGTTACAGTGATTGCTGATTATGCATGATGATGGGATACTAGAGAACAGAATTATTAATACCGTTTTACTCTCCCAAGTATCAATTAAATATTTAGGTTGCCTTCTCACAAATATAAGCTCTGAAAGAATTTTAGTGCATCTAGCAATATTGTGATTGACAGCAGGAACAGACTGCTACCAGAAAATGCAAATACCTCGACATTTACCAAGGTCAGTAGGGAATGATTTGCATATGCTTAGGAAAGTATTGCTGTCTCAGAACTTCATGAAAGGCCATTTGTGGTAGCAGCAATGATGAAAATCCCACTACAAAGCCCACCCTTTACTATTTTATAAAAATGCATCAGTGTTTGCATTTATGATGAAAGAAAAGTGCCACTATTGATTGCAGCAGGGTCTTCTCCATACAAGCCAGATACCCACTGCTGAATATGCATGTTCTCTTCCTAGAATTGATGACAATAATTACAGTTTTATTTCTGAACCACATAGCCCAGTAGTGGTTTTGTGAGCTTGCTCAAGATCTTGTCAAATGAAAATGCTTCAGACACTCCAAACTGTAACACTATTAGAGCCAGATCTCATAAGATGATAAGAACCCTCAGCCCTTTTGAAGGACACTTGAATGGGAGCTGATGGCATGCAACACCTCACAGGACATGCTGAGCAATTCCCAGGATAAGACCCTAAATGGTATGTTACATCAGCTTTTACAAAGCAGAATATATCTCAAGAGTCTTAATGCCCTGGCCAAATAGTTCAAATATAAATATTAACGATAAGTCTCTAAGGTATATATCCTTCACTCCCCTGTCCAGAGTGGAGATGAACAGTAGTGGGTAAAATTAGATTGTGGACACTGAAAGCAGGAGCCATGGCTCCCTCAGCCTGTCATCCCACAGAAGTCATTCTTCTGCAAGGTTGCAGGGTCTAAGTTTAGTGGGAGAAGACTTGCAGGTGACAGGAGGGGCTGAGACCAGGAAAGCAGCTGCTGTGAGCCTAGCAGAGATTTTTGTGAGAGTTAGTGCTGCTTCAGCAGCATTACCCCCTTGCTCTACTCCCGCACTTCCCTCAAGGAGGAGGAAGTATTGTTCAGGCAAAGAAGCTAAGGCATTATGGTCCCCTTGGGAACCATGTCAAGAGGGCCAATATCAAGCCAGAGGGGAGCGTTCCAAGTTAATTCTTCAAGGTCAACTTTGCAGAGTTTCCTTGGCATTTCATCCTCTTTCCATGGATTTTACTGCAGCAGGGTACAATGCAGCCCTAGATTTAGGCAGTGCTTTGAGATCCAAAGATTAAAAACTGCTACACAAAAAGTCTGACATTAATATAGAGGAAGGCAGGCACAACAGTCTATTCTCTATTGAAGAGCCAATTTTACTCTCCCACTTTCTTCTCTCCTTACTCTGGTGCTGCTGATTGCTGAAGTATCCAATCTGATATACTGTGAGGGCCTATCTTCTTTCAGAATAGAACCTGCCTCTGAAATCAGTCACAAGTAAGCAATTAACAAAGCTTGCTTTAAGTCATTAATTGTTTGTTTTGACCTCTAAAGGGACCCTTAGAATAACTGATTTTGTGTTTGCTCTGAGCTCTCTGAAATGAAAATCACTTCTACTAACATCTGCAGATTCACTCTCTTGTAGTTTATTCAAACTGCAAACATCTGGACACTAAATCGTGCTATTACTTAGTAACAATCTTCTAAAGATCAGAGTTGTTGCTCATCCTTTGAGGGCACTTTAAATCTGCTTTAATTAGACAAAGGCACTCCTTGGGCCTCCTGGATCATACCATGACCATTTTAACCTCAAGCAGTTACCTCACAGCACTGTTTGGACACAGAAAACTCACTCCTTTTGTCCTTTACCAGTCGACAACCAGCCTTCCTACATGCATCTCGACTTATGTCAATTTTATCAACCAAATTGGTGGTTTGTCTTAATGAAATTTTTCCACTTCAGTGTACATCTGTTTAGTGCCTTGCTGGGCTGCATGCCAAATTGATTAGCTATAGCAACTAACTGGACTTATGTAAGATGGCTGGGTGATTGGCAAGGCTTATGTAAACATAAGCAGTTCCTGGCTAGGTTTTTTGAGACTATACTGACACACAGTGTTGAATTTTATGTTGCTGTGATCCAATCCTAAACCAACCTTTTTCTCTTAGCTAGGCTATTGGTCAGCATCTTGCAATGATGTGTCAGTTTTTGCAAGGCCAGGTAGGTTCAGTAGGTGGGTGGGAGATATTGAGATATTAAAGGAAGTGGTACTAGCAATTCAATAGGTGGCACTCTTCTCTAAATCAATCATTAGGTGTATGGGGTACAAGTATAGCAAACCAGATGGAATCCCTCAGGATAACAGTAAAATCTATAGTGTAGAGAAAAACTGAATGTGTATCATAGAAACCCTTCCTGCTAGACTGGGATGAAAGACGGTTAAGCCTTTTTTAAACTTGGTTTGTAAACCTTCTCTAGGGAGTCAACAAATCCTGTGTCTAATAAGCTCACACCATGCCACAGGAAATCAGTGTGATAAGGAGCTTGGAAGCTCCTTAGGGCAGACACACTGTCTTTTTGTTCTGTGGTTGTACAGCACCTACCGCAATGAAGTCCTGGCCCATGACTGGATCTTTTAGGTGCTACTGAAATAAAAAATTAATAATAACAATAAGGGGAGAATTTGGCGATTAAAGTAAAACCTAAACTCACAAATAAAGAAGGTTCTGATAACCCAACTCTAAAAGGCTCAGTCTCCTGGACAATCACGATAGTATTCATGTTGCAAAGTTCCGAGGGTAAAACTAACAGTTTCCATAATAGTCTATAGATTCTGAGATAATGTTATTATTTGTCTTCCCAGGGGTGGAGGGTGCTCAGCAACCTCTTGGAGGTACCCAATATTTAGCAGGATGAAGGCCTATGTGTCTTACCTGGGAGAGGAGACATCAGTATCTTTCTCAGACAGAAAGTTGCAACAGATGGCGAGTAACATCTCCCTGTACTATTTTCAATGTGGTTAAAGAACCCCCCAAAAATCAATATAACATTAGCAGAGCCAGATTCAGTCCTTGTGTAAACAGGAAGAAAATGAAGCTGCTCTTACTTACACTCACCTGAATTTGGTCTCATTTATCTATACATCACTGAAAACTGGTTCTTTATAATTAGTCGTCACCCCTGCCCCAAAGGTTTCCAATAATTCCACACAGAAATGTTCAAACAAATACATCCTACTATTATCTCTGCATCATGGCCCACACAAACCTTGTACTGCAAAGCAACCTGCTTCCACATGTTTCAGACCATCTGGGTGTTAAATAACTGATATGTATATCCAGCTCTCTTCCTCCCCAAAAACACAATTCTAAAGTCAAATTTATGCAAATCATAGCTTTTGTCCTCAACCCAACTTTGCAAGAAATAAATTAGTGTCTTTACTTAAAGAATCAAAGAAACTCGGTGCTTTTTTTTAACCACTCTATAGAAATCAATGTATGATGTCACTATAAGCACAAACTCACTACTTTAGTGGATATATAAGATCATTCAAAAAACATTTTTTACTTCTCCAAATCAGAAATGAGAAGACAGGTTTGAGGTTGGTTGGTTGGTTGGTTTTATATACAAAAATGTTAATTTCATTGTTTTCCAAGGTCTTTGACAGGAAATTTCAACTGTGGCTTCTAATCCATCCAGAGCTCTGGAAGGGAGACAGGGATATCCTAGTATCCCACCCATTTCTATGACTAGAAGGCTAATTCATCAATAAAATTACAAGAGATGCATGTACCACCATTTAGCTTAACACTCTAAGAAGAAAACTAAACTCAGTCTAGAGTTTTGAGTTCCTTGGTGACTTTGGTGATTACCATATGAACAGATGAGCTCTGCCATAATAAAAGCTGCAAATAATTTTAAATATTATATAACATTACCATGGAGTAGTCCCATAATCTCTGTGTACAAAAAAGGAAAACCTTGTAACTTTATTCTGACTGTGGACTGCTGCTTTAAAACTTAGATTTAGTTACAGCTTTAGCCAGAGAATCTGCAGCTTATTAGCCTTAGTTCAGATGTCTGAACTAAAAAGCTTGCTTGATCACTGTGTGTGTCCCTCCTAGGACTAGGAACAGGAACAAGCTCATTATAAATGATCCTGCCAAGAAAAAATTCTTAAAGAAACAAAGCTTGAAGGACGGGCTTTTTTTTCTTTTCTTTTCTTTTTTTTCTTTTTGCCAGATGGGTCCGTTAACTATAAAGTGGATTGTGGTCTTTTCTCATGCAAATGTGTGTAAATCAATCCAATTTATAACAGTTTGTTTATTACCTACAAAATAAGCAGTAAGGCAGTTTCATAACACTGTCTGGATAGGGCATGCACAAAACCCGCTATTACTAGAGTTACCTAGATGCACAGTTTTGATTTATCACCAAATAAACTGAGCTGCAGACAAGAAACAATCTCTTTGGTTTATACCATGTTGTTACCTAGCCATCTAACTCTCATAATGGAAAAAAAAGTCCTTTTATGAGGCTCTATTCTCCAGTGTTACTTGATAATGATGACTTAATAGGCAAAATCTGAAAGTTAAAACCATTGTTTAAGTGAGCCAGAACCACAACCCTTTGGAAATAATCACTGGAGATTAAAGTCAGTAACAAATACCCAGAGTGGAACAAAGAATGTCAAAGTTGTTTTCATCGTGCATGGAAGCTTTTGAGTTTTATGTGGTCTCTTTGCTAAATAAAATTCAATATTCCAGTCAGCTGTGATCTTTGGTGTCTTATGCACCTGAATAATATTTTCTGACATTTGAACCAGGCTAACTCTGACTGTCTTGGTAACAGTAATGAACTCCAAACTCAGAACTGTATTAAAATAATTATTCATAGGTTTGGTTTGATAGGGTACATTGCAAATGTGGAGCCACTAACAGAACTATGATTATTAGTGATAATCTCACGACTAGTGTTTAAATATCTGAGTAAAAATAAACAAATGCATTAGGGTGAAAAAAAGGTAAACACATCTGTGTGACCCAAGAACCCCTTAATACCAACTGGCAAGGGTATTACAGGAATATCTTGATTCCGGTGTGTACATTCTAGTTCACCAAAGAATACCATGTGAGGTCTTGAACAAAAGCTGGGGTCACGCTGGTTGCTAATATTGTTTTGAAATGTATATATAGATACTATGTAAGGAGTTATGTATATATACTGAAAGTTCATTTTTAAAGTCTGTATCAAGGTTAATAGTTACCAAAGGAGGTGAAAAACAGGTTTTCCTCCAGACAGAAGGTAATAAATGTATACCTCTCTGTCAGCATGTAGATTAAGCATCATAAGCTAACACAATGGATGCTGATTTACCTAAAACTTCAGATGTTAATGAAGAGATGTGAAGTCAACAGGGAAGCAATGTGGCACTTCTCTGGAGTTTTTTACCTGTCCCAAGGATTTGCAATAATTACCCACCACTGATTTTAGTTGCTAGAGGAAGCTCAGGAACTCTCCCTCATGGAGCTAGAATAAAATTCCTCACTCACAAAGATACAGATACCATGTATAAAGTGATACAATAGTCTCGAAAAGAACAAGGAGTACTTGTGGCATCTTAGAGACTAAAAAATTCATTTGAGCATAAGCTTTCGTGGGCTAAAAACCACTTCATCGGATTCATGCAGTGGAAAATACAGTAGGAAGATATATATACACACAGAGAACATGAAAAAATGGGTGTTGCCATACACACTATAATGAAAGTGATCAATTAAAGTGAGCTATCATCAGCAGGAGAAAAAAACCTTTTAGCTCACCTTAATTGATCACTCACGTTATAGTGTGTATGGCAACACCCATTTTTTCATGTTCTCTGTGTATATATATATATCTTCCTACTGTATTTTCCACTGCATGCATCCGATGAAGTGGGTTTTAGCCCACGAAAGCTTATTCTCAAATAAATCTCTTAGTCTCTAAGGTGCCACAAGTACTCCTTGTTTTTTGCTGATACAGACTAACATGGCTACCACTCTGAAAATAGTCTCCAAGATGTTGCATGTGTTCATAATATCTGCCACACTAAGGTCTCCTAATCTCCACCCCCCCAGGGTGCTCTTTATCTCATTCTCCCTTCCCTCTATACCAGGGTCTTCCATTCTACCCCCATGCCAGTGGCTGTGTGCCCCCCCTTCTACCTTACTCTTACACCCCCAACACCATTCTTTTTCCCTGAGAGATGTATCATTCAGGGTGTCAGTATGTTAAACTCCATTAGAAAGAATGATGAGATGAAGTATTGTTATGCTGGATGGTGTAAATGAGTGCCATGATCCACTTTTATGATCTATAGACAATTGTAGAAGTGCTTGACTGTTGTGGCTGTGCTAAATAGATGGTGTGTAGACTCCATGTGTCCACCATTTGCCCCCTTTCGGTTTGACAATTTTCCTCAAAATCAGTAGGATTCTGGTCACTGGTGCCTAGAACATTCCCTGAAATGCTGGAATTGATTGACTGTGGCATTTAAAAATTATTGCATTACAGGCAGAAAGACAGATGAGAAATGCCACCAAGTTGAATGTAAGGCCTTCCCACAGTAAGCCAAGTACTCCTGATGAAGGGTGAAACACTGAATAGTAAGGTGTAGAATCACTTGGCCCCTTTACGACCTGCTGTTTATTGTTCCAAACAGAGATGCTATATTTGAGATTAAGACTCATATATATGATCTGCCTAGGCCTCCCCAGCTAAGACTTTGAGGATGTTCCATGGATTCACTGGAAGCTAAGTTTGAGAGCCTGAGGCTCAAATTTGGTCCCATGTGGTTATTTGAATACATGGGAAAAAATGTGTAAATTGAAGCCTGAGTCTGCTTAATTCAAGTATTATAATACAACTAAGACAACTGATTAACCAAATGTACATTCTGATTGGCCATTGGGGGTTATCTTGATGATGTCATATGTTTTAATCATGAAAGGAATGTGATCCTGACTTCAGCTCAGCTCATTTACATAATGCATACAAGGTAGGTGACAAGAAAAACGCATAAGGGGGAATTGATGAGTCTGAGTCCCAGAGTTCATATCCAGATTACCCCAGTTTCGTAGTTTTGGGATCTGGGCTTTAGCTCTAGTAAAAAGTCTTTCTTCCTCTATTTTTAATGATTTCTCAAAGTAAATTCTAGAGGCTCTAGCTACAAAGGCAGCCAAATACTTTAGTATTGTCTCCATGCAAGTCCCTCCTCCTCTCTCTCTATCCCTTTGGCCTCTCTACACTCAGTATAGCTTCTCATCTAGTTGCTTTCAAGTTAAACTTTTACATAAGTAGCTATGCTAGGAGCTAAGAACTCACTGCTCGGTTTCTTAAGTAAAATTTAAACATAAAAGCAGCTCAGTTATCTGGGAAGCGCTGCCCAGTAGAACACCAAATGAAGGCAGCAGAGTATTTGCAGAGCAGTTGACTCAGACTTAGCTAGAAAAGGTCTGAAGTGTCTTGTCTGGCTTTTCAGCTAACGCTTGTTACTTCATAAAATAGAGGCAACAATATTTTATTATTTATAATCATTATAAATGAGCTTGAAGGAAAACCCTGGATGTGAAAACAGCAAAACTTTGGGGACATCCATGTCTAGATTGGGATCCAGACTTGACAGCTGTTCCTTATCCTTATAATGGGCCAGATCAAACTCTGTGCATACTAAAATCCATGTGCTGCAAAGAGTAGGCACAATTACTAGGTAAATTAGACACACGGAAATGAGACAAAAACACTGGTCCTTTAGCTCCACAGACACAGGCCTCTAGATGTGAGCTAAAGAAAAAATGCCCTTATCTGATAGTAATAGGTCCCAAATCCTCACTGTAGGATAAACACTTGTCATAAATATAAAGGGAAGGGTAAACACCTTTAAATCCCTCCTGGCCAGAGGAAAAACCCTTTCACCTGTAAAGGGTTAAGAAGCTAGGATAACCTCGCTGGCACCTGACCAAAAGGACCAATGAGGAGACAAGATACTTTCAAAGCTGGAGGGGGGGGGGGAACAAAGGGTCCTCTCTGTCTGTGTGATGCTTTTGCCGGAACCAGAGCAGGAATGCAGGTCAGAACTCCTGTAAAGAGTTAGTAAGCAATCTAGTTAGATATGCGTTAGATTCTGTTTTGTTTAAATGGCTGATAAAATAAGTTGTGCTGAATGGGATGTATATTCCTGTTTTTGTGTCTTTTTGTAACTTAAGGTTTTGCCGAGAGGGATTCTCTATGTTTTGAATCTGACTACTCTGTAAGGTATTTCCCTTACTGATTTTACAGAGGTTTTTCTTTTACTTTTTCTTAAAAGAGAATTTTAATTAAAGAACCTGATTGTTTTTTCATTGTTCTTAAGATCCAAGGGTTTGGGTCTGTGTTCACCTATGCAAATTGGTGAGGATTTTTATCAAGCCTTCCCCTGGAAAGGAGGTGTAGGGCTTGGGGGGATTTTGAGGGGGAAAGATGTTTCCAAGTGGGCTTTTTTCCCTGTTCTTTGTGTAACACTTTGGTGGTGGCACCTTTTAACTTAAGCTAGTAAGAATAAGCTTAGGGGGTCTTTCATGCAGGTCCCCACATCTGTACCCTAGAGTTCAGAGTGGGGAAGGAACCTTGACAACACTACAGAACAAAATCTCTCTCTCTAAGTCCCTCCCTCTACTTTGCATACAATCTCACTTGAACTTTAGAAACTCTAGATCCATGTGGGAACTTTGCAGCTCAGGTTCTAATAATAACAACAAAGATATTCTGCATTTGCTAATATTTACTTTCAAAACAGACATGATGGACCCAGTTTCAAGCTTTGCTCTGACCATTTGAGAAGGCTTGTGATGGAGTTTACTTTTATATTTTTAATGAAAGATTAGTAGGGTAGAGCAGGGCTTGTAGCATTCACTGTGCCTCTCACAGAAGTTATAACGCACACAGAGAGTACCATAATAACCAAAAACATTTGCACCCCAACTAAGTAGCAGCCCTATCCACTACTTTTTATTATTTATATTACAGAGGCTTCTCAAGATCCCATCAAAGATCAGGGTCCCATCGTGTGAGGCACCTGTACATACAAATAGAAAGAGGCAGTCCCTGCCACAAAAAGCTTACTATCTAAACAAGACAAGGTGGGAGGAAGGAAGGAATAGTATCCTCATTTTACAGATGTACATGAGAGAGAGAAAGTGATTTGCCAAAGTCACACAATCAGCATATAGCAGAGACAGGAACTGAACCTAGAGCTCCTGAGTTTCTGACTAGTGACTTAATCATAAGATCATGCTTCCCTTTCTACATAGCCTCACTGAGATTTAGTGTATAAAAGAAGTCTGAAGTTTTTCCATCAAGTCATATTTGAGTTACGAATGGACAGAATTTGGGGTTTTTTTTAAAAGCAAAAACCCATCATTTTTTAAAAATTACCTAACTCAAGAGTGACTTTGCTAATTAAACTCAAACTGTCCAGAAAAATTCTTCTCTGGGAAGAGACTATAAAGGAGCTTTTCCTAGGAATTTTTGATGGCAGGTTCAAAATCAGTCCAATATTAGAAACTGTTCGACAGCATTAACTATCAAGTCACACTGTTATGACTTTGTAATACCTTATGTATACAGAGCATTTCAACCAAAAGGCTAATTAAGTGCTTTCCAGATAGCATATATGGTTTAGGGCTCACTCATCCCTCCACTGATATGAAACAACCTCTGTCCCTTCTTTGCTAGCTACATATCTGGGTTTTCATCTCCATCTGAAACTAGTGGAGAACTTTCCTGAGAATAATGTAGTTATTCAAACTGAAATTTGGCCAGGACATCAACCTTGACACCACTAACGTTAAAAGTACTATGAAATGTTTGGAACATCCTTTGAATTGCTGACACATTAAGACTGCAGTAGGGACACACAAGTACAATACCATGGGACAACAACAGAGATCTGTTTTGCCCATTACTTCCTTAGTACATTAGGGAGCACTGGAGTGGTCACTGACTTAAGGCTAGGGCCTCGGCATTATCTGTGTTATACATCTGAAAGACAGCACAATGTCCCTGAATGCTGTAGGGCACTGATTTAGTATTGATTCAGGGAAGATCAATCACACCATATCCTGGCAGTACAGGAGTTAATGAAAAGGTCTCCTATCTAAATGCTGATGTAAATCACCTCTGCTTAGCTTAAAGATCTGACAAGATGATAGGCTGAGGCAGTAATGGCCAGAACAATGACAATGTCTCATTTTCTTATTAAATAAAAAAATGAACCAGTTTGTTTTATGTTTATTGGGGGGAAAAACAAATAATTGTGTCTAACTTCTCCTTTATTAGTTTTAGGATCCTGCATTTTTCTTTCATGCCTCAGTGATCCAGACCATCTTTAGATGAGGTTTTAAAAAAAAGGCTATTATTCATATGCACTACTGAAAATTTTGCTATGGTGACTAACCCCGTATTTCTAGACTGCAGCCAGTGCAACATATAAAACCTTTTGGAATTAATAGGATGAAGAGGAAAAGCAAAGATGACAAGACACTGACTCTTAACAGCAGCAAGCAGGATGCCAATTATTATTCTCTGTTAAGAAAACATAGCGACCCACTGGAGGTGTTCTTATCTCCCCACTTGTACAGAGAAGCAATTCAATTAGTTATCCCTTTCAAACAAGTTTCACCTAAAAGAAGAAAGATCTCCACTTTATTTCACATAGGGCATTATCGCTCATCTCTATTTTCCATCCTAGTTACTATAAACTACAGCTGTTACATTGTTTGATAAAAGCACACCCGCAAAGGAGGCTTTATATATAAAAGGAATCATCTTGAATATGAGACATATTTTAAATGGACTATTTTATGTGAAGTGAGAGGACAATAGAGGTTTGCCAGCTGTATGTAAGGATTCCGGGCTTTACAGTTCCCTCTAACTTTGTTTCAAGGCAGAAAACTTGTAATGCTGCCTAGAACTGAGTACCTCATGCAATGAGGCAGATTCCTAGCTTGCAGCTGTATGGTATGGCAGCTGTAAAACTACTGAAAAATGAGGTTTCAGGGAAAGTAGTAACATAAGCTACATGGTGAAATGGCAGTACTTCTAAACATTCAAAAAACTTGAATCAGACAACCATAAAATCATGAGATGAGATTTTAAAAAATAATAAACATCAAATTCCTTTCATTTGCCTTCTGGGGGCTGAGCTTTTGGGATTCATTCAGGTGATATTTTCAAGCATTTCTCTATATCTAGGAGGATTAGAAACTTAGGCCTGGTTAAAAGTTGGATCAACATAACTACGTCAGTCAGGGGTGTGAAATCCTGACCTAACCCTCGGCATAGACACAGCTGTATCAATGGGAGAATACTTCAATCAATGTAGCTGCCATCATTTGGGGAAGTGATGCTCCTACACTGACAGAAAAAACCCTTCTGTTGGTGTGGCTGCGTCTACACTACAGGATTATGCTGGCATAGCTACAGTGATATAGGTATGTAAGTATAGTCTCCTTAGTGAAGACATACCCTTACTTTTTTAATGAAAGCTGAGATTTTCCATTGGTCACCTGATTCCAGGAGCTGGGTTTTAAGGTTAAAAAAACCAATATCATGAGACTTATGACTTATCTTGTGTTAGCTGGCAACATGAAAATGGTCATTATGTGTGCCAACATCAGAACAGCATGTCAGAGTTAGGGACACACCTGAATCTTAACCCCAAGATCCAATATTCTTGTTTTTCAGTGGGGCTTCAGGTATAAGTCTTCATGTGCTCAAGAAAGCTTCAGCTCATAGAGACTTACATCTGAAGCCATGCTTAGATGGAAAGCCTTGGGCTAGCTGGGCAGGTGTCTTATAGGATTCAGCTCAGCAGGAAGAATCAGGATCAGGAGATGCTGGAGTGAGGAACATTTTAAAGTCTACTGAGCTAGGTAACCCAATTATCCACAGACTTTGGGTTTCCCCTGAGATCTTTGGATAATCAAAGTTTTACTGTACCTCTGTAAAACTTCCCTCCCATATACTGCCCCTTATTGGATAGGATGATATTGTCAGATCTTCTCAAGTGTGTGTGTGTGAAAACATGAAACCTTTACTGGCTGCACAGTCTTGAGAGGAAAAGCCCTAGGTGCCCAAAGAAAGGAAGGGAGAGGAGGAAATAAAAGAAGGAAAAAAGAGGGAGAAGGAAATGAAGATGAGGAAAGAAAGGATAAATGAGGAATGAGGGAGAGGAGATACTGAAGTTGTCTGTATATAAAGAAACCTTTTAGCTGAATATTTATTTATTCATCCTATGCACCCACCCATCACATTGATATCTGGGCTCCGCAGATCCCTTCCCTATGCAGTACCATTCATAAAACATTCAGAAGACTCAGAGAAAACAAAGCCAATAAAGGTCATGGGGAATGATGCATTACACACTATCTGGTGCAGTTGGCCTCCTCTGTTGTGTTTGTTTACAGCACCTCATGGAAGTGACTCAAGGCAAGTTATAAAAAGAACACCATAATTATCTATATAGGACCAAACTTGACAGGGAATGTAGAGTATTGCCCAGCCATTATCAACAAGCTAAGCTTTATTATTTGTGGGAAAGACCCCTTATTACTTCATGACACATTCTACCCTCAGATGTGCATACCCAACTCCCATCAGAATTGTATACATGCATCTGACAGCCCTTTCACATCAGTTACTGAAAGTCATTCTAATAAGCTCCCTATCAAAGGAGAAACTTATGACTTAAATATTCTATAGGAAACTAAGTATTCTTCCCCCGATTCCTTTCCTTTTTTTTTAAATTGAAGAAGCGAAGACCTCATTAAACTACATCTGATTTGCATGAAGTTTTGCATAAAATGTAAACACCTCTGGAACTCTGTTGGAATAATAGTCCAGTTTTTAACCACTTTTTAAAAATAATTCTCAATATGTTTCTATTGCATCCAGGGACCACTGCTTGTAAAGTTACAAAGCTTTTATGCAAAGACAATATAGCCTAGTAGATAAAGTGATGGTCTGGTGATTTTTGAGGCTATTAGACCAAACCAAGTTAGGCTTGTCCTGTTTTTATTACAAGTTCATCCATTCTTTTCTTCTCTCAAATAAATTGTTGCATTTATTAACTCTAAATTATGGTAATAAACTTAAAACATCTTGTCAAGGTTCCTCCCCCACTCTGAACGCTAGGGTACAGATGTGGGGACGTGCATGAAAACCTCCTAAGCTTATCTTTAGCCGCTTAGGTCAAAACTTCCCCAAGGTACAAAATATTCCACCCTTTGTCCTTGGATTGGCCGCTACCACCACCAAACAAATACTGGTTACTGGGGAAGAGCTGTTTGGAAACGTCTTTCCCTCCAAATACTTCCCAAAACCTTGCACCCCACTTCCTGGACAAGGTTTGGTAAAAGGCCTCACCAATTTGCCTAGGTGACTACAGACCCAGACCCTTGGATCTTAAGGGCAATGAAAAAGCATTCAGTTTTCTTACAAGAAGACTTTTAATAGAAATAGGAGTAAATAGAAGTAAAGAAATCCCCTCTGTAAAATCAGGATGGTAGATACCTTACAGGGTAATTAGATTCAAAACATAGAGAATCCTTCTAGGCAAAACCTTAAGTTACAAAAAAGATACACAGACAGAAATAGTTATTCTATTCAGCACAATTCTTTTCTCAACCATTTAAAGAAATCATAATTAACACATACCTAGCTAGATTACTTACTAAAAGTTCTAAGACTCCATTCCTGGTCTATCCCCGACAAAAGCAGCATACAGACAGACAGGGACCCTTTGTTTCTCTCCCTCCTTCCAGCTTTTGAAAGTATCTTGTCTCCTCATTGGTCATTTTGGTCAGGTGCCAGTGAGGTTACCTTTAGCTTCTTAACCCTTTACAGGTGAGAGGAGTTTTCCTCTGGCTAGGAGGGATTTTAAAGGGGTTTACCCTTAACATACAAACATACAAACCATACAACATACAGCATAGTTTTTCATAAGGGTGGTTTTGGGAATCATTTAGGGAATGTGCTTTGCATTCCATAGACTTAATATAAAATATCTGATTCTGTTTTCTTTTGTAATTCACAAAGTTTCTATTACATTTCTGGAACAATATAGGGTCCTTTCTGTGGTTACTTAACCCCCATATAAATATTCCCATGGGTGTTAGTTGACAACTGTATCAGCAGAAGTGTCTATCTGATGTTTCAAAGGTACTGCATTCAAATTCTGTTAGGGTCGGGCTTTTATTAAGATTTTTATCCCTTCCTTCTACCACCCACTAGTTAGTCCAGTTATTGATTCATTCTTACCACTTTTCTAAAGCCCCCAAAAATTATATTTGACACAAAAAAATTCCACATGCAATAGCAGCCAAGTTAAAAGAATAAGGACATGCAATAAAAACCAAGACAAAACCAGTCAGCCATGAGAAAATGTAATACATAAAAAAGAAAAAGTCATATTCGAAAAAGCCTAGGTGTTTATATAGTCAACTTAAGTAAACCACAATTATAAAATTAACTTAATCCCCCATCACCATTTAAAGCTCTCCCAAGTGGGTTTATGAATCCTAAAAAAAAGTCAGTTTAGTCCTTATTTTGTCTTGTTTAATTTGATAATATAAACAGCTAACTTTTTTGTAACTTAACTCTAAATATAAACATCACATATTTATACAGCTGAACTGTTCTGTTCTCAACTTGGATGTTTTTACATACAACCAGTTTTGGCTTAGATAGTAATTAGCAGGGTCCCGGGGGGGTGGGAGGAAGAGCACATACATAGATCATAGGTTTGAGCTTCACAAAGTCCATAACTCTTCCCATTTGGACAGGTGTCCTCAGATTTCTTGTACTGTAGGCTAGGTCAAGCAACTTCACTTGGCTCTTATAAAGGCCTTGTAACACTACATAAATAATTTAGGCTTCTAACAATGAAATTAACATACACACAAAGTTAAACAGAAATGTGTGCTCTTTCTTCATAATCCCTGAACCCCTACAAATCCCACAGAAGTCACTCAGAGCTGCAGATGCTTAGCACCTTTGAAAATCAGGTCACGGGAGACTTTTAGGTCTTCCAGTGACCCTGAATTCACCTATATTTCTGTGGGTGTGCCAAAGGGGAGTGTTATTGAAGTAGGCCTGGGTAACACATGGTCACTGATCACATCTTTGTAACTTCTATAAATGCATGCCAGACAACTACCTTCCTCCCCCAAAATGGCCTCCATTAGCATGGCTACATTCACTGGGGACTATGATGTTAGGAGTTGCTCAGGTAAGCAGATAAGCTGATTTCCTTTCAAATAAAAACTAAGTGTTCTCAGAAAAAGTAAGGCTTTGAAAGGGGAATAGGTCTAATGTGAGTCATGGTTTTCAACCTCTGTCCTGACACAAAGCCACTAAAAGATCTCCCCAAAGAGAATATTTTAAGGGTTGCACTTGGTATATTAGTACTGCTTAGAGTTTGGTGAGAAGATGAGTCCTTGCAAGGTATTTTCTCTGCCTCAGGTAGTTTCACATGATCCCCACTATTTGTTCTAGAGAGTCCATACAATATGCAGGAGCCAAAGGGAGCTACCACTTCCCCTTCTTGATCTTTTCAATATGCTTGTCAAGACATTAGGACCAGATTGTCAAAGGTATTTAGGTGCCTAACTCCTATTGATTTCAATGTAAGGTAAAAATCTGGTCTCTGAGGCTCTTCTCTGTGACTAAAGTGTTATGGTGCCATCTAGTGGGGGCCCTGCTGATTGCCTCAGCTCCCACAATAACAGGGTAAGTGTTTCTGTAACATTCCTGAATCAATCTAATTTCTATTAACTGCTTTATTTGCAGCTCTGAAAAGTAGGAACTAGTTATTTATCACTATAACATTGCTTTTCCAATCCTGAGGTCAGTCCTTACATAGTTCACGTATCTTTATTCGGGCAAAACTCCCACTGATATTAATGGAAGCAGGATTTGGCCCTAAATGTTTGAATGAAACATTAAATGGCAACATTCTTCTGATGTCAAACCAATATTAACCAGTAAATTGGTGATGAACTTTTAACAAGAGGCTCCTTCAAATATTCAGCCTTATTTACCATTTTATACTCCCCTCACTCACTTTCACCCAACACAAATTACCCCCTCATCTCAAGGACCCTAACACCTCATGGAAGCTCCTGTATCTAGAAGCTGATCTTGCAGTAGCAATCATGGGTGGTTTCAGAGTAACAGCCGTGTTAGTCTGTATTCGCAAAAAGGAGCACTTGTGGCAGCAGGAGAGTGGGTTTGGGGGGGGGGGTGAGAAAACCTGGATTTGTGCTGGAAATGGCCCAACTTGATTATCATACACATTGTAAGGAGAGTGATCACTTTAGATAAGCTATTACCAGCAGGAGAGTGGGGTGGGAGGAGGTATTTTTTCATGTTTTATGTGTATAAAAAGATCGTCTACACTTTCCACAGTATACATCCGGTGAAGTGAGCTGTAGCTCACGAAAGCTTATGCTCAAATAAATTGGTTAGTCTCTAAGGTGCCACAAGTAATCATGGGTGGATTGCCTTAAGGAGGGTGTTGTTTGGTGTATTTGTGTGGGAGAGCAGGAGAGTGTGATTAGGAAAGGAATGGCTGTTTGATCTGCAGCACAGTTGCAACAGCAGAACTGGAAATAATTTCAGGTGTTTAAAGCAAGCTCCCTGATTAGAGGTGATTGGGATGTGTATTAGCTGATTAGCTATGCTGGAGATGGAACAACAACTAAAACTGTTGTCTCTTCAAAATGTAATAACTTAATTGCTGTGCAATAATGGGACAAGTAAGAAAATATTGCCAGTGCCATGAAATTTTCTTAGTAACTTCCCAAAGAAAAGGGGAGATCTCTTTCTGATGCCCCCTATTTGCTGTTCCATCACCCCACTGCACACCTGGAAGAAATCTCAGCAATCCCTATGGGATGTCCCAATTCTAGCAGGGTAACCCATTAGGGAATGTCCAGATCATATTTATTCTTATGTTTCCTGTATCCATCCTAGAGGTTCACTGAAAAAATCAAAACAGACAAACAAAAACAGGTAAAGGATTTAAAAAAAAAACATTTTAATATGATTTGAACACTATGTTGCTGAGTTATGGAAGTGTATAATTTTATTCTTATGACCTCCCCCTTCCTTCTATTGTTTGTTATACTCTCTTGTTGCAACTTGTCTTAAAACTAACTTGTAAGCTCTTGGGAGCAGGATCTGTGTCTGATGTGTTTGTGAAGTGCCTAACATGAGGCCCCATTCATGAGAGGGGTCTCCGGGTGCTACTAGAATATAAGGCCTATATTCTAAAAGATATTAAAATAGGGTACCCATCAACTTATACCCAGAGAATATAAAAGCAAAACCGGAGACCTTCATTACTACTAGTTTAATTGGTATGTGAGTAATTTCAGCCCTGCTTTTTACCAGTGCTTTGAGAGATATACACAGTGCTGATTGTGCCTGGGGATTAGGAAAGAGGTGGTGGCTTCCATATCCCCATATGTGCAACAGGTTGAAGCCAATGACTGTCTTATATTTTATGCCTTTAAGACATGAGGAAGGATGGTCCAGTGGTTAAGGCACCAGCCAGGGACTTGGGAGGCTGGGCAAGTCACACAAATCTCTCTGGCCCAGATCCAGAAAGGTATTTAGGCTCATAGCTTCCACTGATTTCAGTTGTTTGCGGTGTTGTAGCCATGTTGCTCTCAGAATATGAGAGAGACAAGGGATTACCTTTCCCAGACCTGAAGAAGAGCTCTGTGGAGCTCAAAAATTTGTCTTTTTCACCAACAGAAGCTGGTCCAGTAAAAGATATTACCTCACCCACCTTGTGTCTCACTGATTTTAGTGAAAGGCAGGAGCCTCAATATCTTTGAGGATCTGGGGCAGAGTCTGTACCTCAGTTCCCTTCTAAAATGGGGAGAATAGCACTTCCCTACTTTGCAGGGGTGTTGAGGATAAATATAGTAAATAATGTGAGGTGCTCAGATACTACAGTAACAGGGGTCACTGAAGCACTTAAGATTGTGCCAGATCTTATTCTTTACACTTTTATATTCCTAGAATCACTCACATACACAGATATAGTTTAATGGGGACATCTTTCTTTTACTATTACTTTATAACATCTAATAAATTGGCTATGCTGTTGGTGTTTCAACAGAGTCTTCCCTAAAGCCAAACAAACATGCTGATTGACTGATATGTTCACATTTCTATAACAAAGCTGCAACCTACTAGGACAGGAAACTGATCCACAACAAAAGGCTGTATTTTTCCCTCTATCGCTCTGGAAAAACAAACCAGTATTGGAAAGGATGGGTGATTTTCCAGTTAATAGGATTGAAAGTCATGAGATCTAGTTCCGTTACATGCTATACACAGATTATGTGGCTGTAGGAAGGTCACTTAACCTCTCTGTTTATCAGTTTCCTCAGCTCTGAAACAGGAATAACTACCCCACAGAGGTGTCGAAGGCTTAATTCACTAAAGAGAAACTATCATGGGGAGTCCTTTCCAGTCCTATGTACCTAAATCTCATGCTTCAGCTGGCAGCCTGTACCCCCGATTGATGTATTCTGGGGAGGAAGGATTTTCCTTCTTCTGAAGAATCAGAGATGGTAACAACTGGAGATGGGACACCAGACAGTGCTCTAAGACAGTACTGAGAATTCTTTCTCAGATGCTTAGCTGGATGGTCATGTTCGTGTTCTCAGTGTCATATTGATCACTATTTTCAGGGTCAGGAAGAAATTTTCCCCAAGGACAGATTGGCAGGGACCTTGTATTTTTTTGTTTGTTTTCCTTCCTCTGCAACATTGAGTATTAATCGCTTGTTAGGACCATTGGGGTGTCTCACCAAATCGGTTCCCTAACATTGCAGAGGCCTACAGAATTGGTGCACCTCAGCAATTCTATTTTCTGCCTGTGTCACACAAGAGTTTAGTTTCCTCAGGGCTGTAACATTTCAGTCTCATCCAGGTTATTGTGCTCAATAAAGGGGTAACTAGTGGGGTTTAGGGACCTGTGCAAGAGGTCAGACTAAATGATCTAGCAGCCCCTTCTAGCCTTAAACTATATGATTATAGCTCAAAATCTGATCAATTTAAAAATGAGTTAAAGGCAGTTTCCCATACTGTATCTGTCCCTGAATTCCCCTGCCAACTTTTGTGGTTTTCAATCCCATTTTCCTATTTTACTGGATTTTTCTCTCCACTCTTGCTGTGTGGAAAAATCCACACAGACATGGGAAACTAAGACCCCAATCCTATAAATACTTGTACATCTGAATAACTTTATTCCCATAAGTAGTCCCGTTCTATTCTATGTAAGTAGTGGACAGGATCCAGACCTAGCTGACTAAACACAAAGTGCTGTCAAATGTATAAAATATAATCAAACATATTTTTTCTCCAATCTATTTCTGTTACAGTAATCTTAAGTGTCAGCTCTAATACTAGAATGTTTAAAAAACAATAGAAATGTTTTTTAATTTGATGGTGTCACTTTAATATTTGTAAAGAACTCTTTGATCTTCTGGTGGAAGACATTACAGAAATGCAAGGTATGTTTAACATCTGAACAGAATCAGATATTTTATTAATGAGTAATTAATTAAATTTCGTCCTTTAATAGTGTGATACATTTGAAATATATCAGACTACTTTCTATAGCAAAAATATATCTTTAATCAATATTACTGAACATCAGAATAAAGCTCAGAGAAAAAAATGAACTAGAAGAATCTGCTTATATAAAATTGCATTAATCTTCATTCAGTGATACTTCCTCCATCCTTTTCAATGTTACTGAAGATCAGTGAAGTTGATATAAGCCATCCTCTTTTAGTTTGAAATTCAGAATCTTTGATTTTAGATAGACAGAATCTCTTCAGTGTGTAATTTCAAGATCAAAGTTGGGAGTCCTTAAGTAGCAGATATGATTACTCTGCCTCCCTCCATTATATTATCATATTAATGATTTTGATATCTAAAACAGTATTTTAAAAAAAGTAAAACAGCAGTAAAACATAAGAGCTGTGTGCAACCAGAACCAGACTTCAGTAGGATCAAAGATGGCCTGTTAGCAGACCATGTTTAGAAATATCAGGGCAAGCAGAAATAGGACAGATGTGTCACTTAAGTAACAGACTTGACCTCTGCATTCTTCAGCAACCTTGCTAGGCAATTTGCTTAATGGGCTGTCAGAAGAAAATAGTGCTCTGCCTTCATACAGACGGTAAGAGCTGCACTAACAAACCACGGCAGAGGTGACTACTGGAATAAAATGTCACAGCAGAAGGGGACCATGTAATGCAGAAGTAGCACGGCACTCTCTTTGGGATCTGCATGAATACAGGGAACTTTAAGTAGCAGCACTGCCATTGTTTAATGCCCCTTGTATTGATAAATATTTGAACCAAAAAAAACTAACAACCCGCTGTATGAAACAAACAGTAATTTATTCTTAGTATGTGCTATACCAGCAATTCTGCTAAAGCCTGACCACACTTAATCAACATCCTGAGTTGCTTTCTTAAGACTCCCAATAGGAATTTGAACCTAACTGGAACAACCCTAGCATTTCACATTGCTTATATTGTTAAAAGGGGGGAATTGTTTAATGCTATTTCACTGGTTGACTTATTAACTTCACATTCACTTTTACTAGATATATAACTGGGTTCTATTCATTACTTTAAAAATATAAAACGATACAGAATAAATTTTTAGTAACCTTGTGCACAGTAAAATAGCTCCTTTATGAGCTCAGATGACAGGAAGATTGAAATAAAATGTTCCACTATTACCTTACTGTGCACTTTCACATTTCTTTTGAGTTGTTCATTTTTTCTTATTTTATGGGAAGGAATATTATTTTGTTGTTCGTATCTTACTTCCAGTTAATATTTTTGCAATTGAACACATGTACTGTAATGTTAATCCGTATCTGCTGCATTGAGATGACATCATCAAAGGCCCTTGGAGAATATCATTCTTGTGTGATCACCTCCTTCGTCCTATGGGGTTCTGCTTCTGCAACTCACTCTGCAGGTGGCTCCTGCACCCCTGCAGGAGCCCCAGTGAATCACAGAATCATAGAATATCAGGGTTGGAAGGGACCTCAGGAGGTCATCTAGTCCAACCCCCTGCTCAAAGCAGGACCAATCCCCAATTAAATCATCCCAGCCAGGGCTTTGTCAAGCCTGACCTTAAAAACTTCTAAGGAAGGAGATTCTACCACTTCCCGAGGTAACGCATTCCAGTGTTTCACCACCCTCCTAGTGAAAAAGTTTTTCCTCATATCCAATCTAAACCTCCCCCACTGCAACTTGAGACCATTTCTCCTTGTCCTGTCCTCTTCTACCACTGAGAATAGTCTAGAACCATCCTCTTTGGAACCACCTCTCAGGTAGTTGAAAGCAGCTATCAAATCCCCCCTCATTCTTCTCTTCTGCAGACTAAACAGTCCCAGTTCCCTCAGCCTCTCCTCATAAGTCATGTGTTCCAGACCCCTAATCATTTTTGTTGCCCTTCGCTGGACTCTCTCCAATTTTTCCACATCCTTCTTGTAGTGTAGGGCCCAAAACTGGACACAGTACTCCAGATGAGGCCTCACCAATGTCAAACAGAGGGGAACGATCACATCCCTCGATCTGTTGGCTATGCCCCTACTTACACATCCCAAAAATGCCATTGGCCTTCCTGGCAACAAGGGCACACTGTTGACTCATATCCAGCTTCTCGTCCACTGTCACCCCTAGGTCCTTTTCCGCAGAACTGCTGCCTAGCCATTCGGTCCCTAGTCTGTAGCGGTACATTGGATTCTTCCGTCCTAAGTGCAGGACCCTGTACTTATCCTTCTTGAACCTCATCAGATTTCTTTTGGCCCAATCCTCCAATTTGTCTAGGGCCCTCTGTATCCTATCCCTACCTGCCACCGTATCTACCACTCCTCGTAGTTTAGTATCATCTGCAAATTTGCTGAGAGTGCAATCCACACCATCCTCCAAATCATTTATGAAGATATTGAACAAAACCGACCCCAGGACAGACCCTTGGGGCACTCCACTTGATACCGGCTGCCATCTAGACATGGAGCCATTGATCACTACCCGTTGAGCCCGACAATCTAGCCAACTTTCTACCCACCTTATAGCGCATTCATCCAGCCCATACTTCTTTAACTTGCTGGCAAGAATACTGTGGGAGACCGTGTCAAAAGCTTTGCTAAAGTCAAGAAACAATACATCCACTGCTTTCCCTTCATCCACAGAACCAGTAATCTCATCATAGAAGGCGATTAGATTAGTCAGGCATGACCTTCCCTTGGTGAATCCATGCTGACTGTTCCTAATCACTTTCCTCTCATGTAAGTGCTTCAGGATTGATTCCTTGAGGACCTGCTCCATGATTTTTCCAGGGACTGAGGTGAGGCTGACTGGCCTGTAGTTCCCAGAACCCTCCTTCTTCTCTTTTTTAAAGATGGCCACTACATTAGCCTTTTTCCAGTCGTCCGGGACTTCCCCCAATCGCCACGAGTTTTCAAAGATAATGGCCAATGGCTCTGCAATCACAGCCGCCAACTCCTTTAGCACTCTCGGATGCAACGCATCCGGCCCCAAGAACTTGTGCACGTCCAGCTTTTCTAAATAGTCCCTAACCACTTCTTTCTCCACAGAGGGCTGGCCACCTACTCCCCATGCTGTGTTGCCCAGCGCAGCAGTCTGGGAGCTGACCTTGTTTGTGAAGACAGAGGCAAAAAAAGCATTGATTACTTTAGCTTTTTCCACATCCTCTGTCACTAGGTTGCCTCCCTCATTCAGTAAGGGGCCCACACTTTCCTTGGCTTTCTTCTTGTTGCCAACATACCTGAAGAAACCCTTCTTGTTACTCTTGACATCTCTCGCTAGCTGCAGCTCCAGGTGCGATTTGGCCCTCCTGATTTCATTCCTACATGCCCGAGCAACATTTTTATACTCTTCCCTGGTCATTTGTCCAATCTTCCACTTCTTGTAAGCTTCTTTTTTATGTTTAAGATCCGCAAGGATTTCACTGTTAAGCCAAGCTGGTCGCCTGCCATATTTACTATTCTTTCGACACATCGGGATGGTTTGTCCCTGTAACCTCAGTAGGGATTCTTTGAAATACAGCCACCTCTCCTGGACTCCTTTCCCCTTCATGTTATTCCCCCAGGGGATCCCACCCATCAGTTCCCTGAGGGAGTGATGCTTTCCTGAGGGAAAGTCGAAGTCTGCTTTCCTGAAGTCCAGGGTCCGTATTCTGCTGCTTACCTTTCTTCCCTGTGTCAGGATCCTGAACTCGACCAACTCATGGTCACTGCCTCTCAGATTCCCATCCACTTTTGCTTCCCCTACTAATTCTTCCCGGTTTGTGAGCAGCAGGTCAAGAAAAGCTCTCCCCCTAGTTGGCTCCTCCAGCACTTGCACCCGGAAATTGTCCCCTACATTTTCCAAAAATTTCCTGGATTGTCTGTGCACGGCTGTAGTGCTCTCCCAGCAGATATCAGGATGATTAAAGTTGCCCATGAGAACCAGAGCATGCGATCTAGTAGCTTCTGCGAGTTGCCGGAAGAAAGCCTCATCCAATCCCCCTGGTCCGGTGGTCTATAGCAGACTCCCACCACTACATCACTCTTTGCAAAAAGAAAAGGAGTACTTGTGGCACCTTAGAGACTAACGTACTCCTTTTCTTTTTGCAAAGACAGACTAACACGGCTGTTACTCTGAAACCTGTCATTACATCACTCTTGTTGCTCACACTTCTAAACTTAATCCAGAGACACTCAGGTTTTTCTGCAGTTTCATACCGGAGCTCTGAGCAGTCATACTGCTCCCTTACATACAGTGCTACTCCCCCACCTTTGAAGTCTATGGGGCCCTTGCCATGCTGTCAATTGTAGGACTAGGGCCTATATAACTATTACAAAACAACTGTCCTTTGTTCTAGTTTCCATAAAAAACAAATAGGCATTGTGTCAAATACCATTTCATCCCACTAGATGGAGTGCAAAACATATGGTTTTAGAGTAGCAGCCTTGTTAGTCTGTATCCGCAAAAAGAAAAGGAGGACTTGTGGCACCTTAGAGACTAACATTTATTTGAGCATAAGCTTTTGTGAACTACAGCACACTGCATCGGATGCATTCAGTGGAAAATACAGATTTATATACACAGAGAACATGAAACAATGGCTGTTACCATACACACTGTAACGAGAGTGATCAGGAAAGGTGAGCTATTACCAGCAGGAGAGCGGGGGGGGGGGGGGGGGAGCAGGAGAGAAAACCTTTTGTAGTGATAATCAAGGTGGGCCATTTCCAGCAGTTGACAAGAATGTCTGAGGAACAGCGGGGGGGGAATAAACATGGGGAAATAGTTTTACTTTGTGTAATGACCCATCCACTCCCAGTCTTTATTCAAGCCTAATTTAATGGTGTCCAGTTTGCAAATTAATTCCAATTCAGCAGTCTCTTGTTGGAGTCTGTTTTTGAAATTTTTTTGTTGACGAATTGCCACTCTTAGGTCTGTAATGGAGTGACCAAAGAGACTGAAGTGTTCTCCGACTGGTTTTTGGATGTTATAATTCTTGGCGTCTGATTTGTGTCCATTTATTCTTTTACATAGAGACTGTCCAGTTTCGCCAATGTACATGGTGGAGGGGTACTGCTGGCACATGATGGCAGATATCACATTGGTTGATGTGCAGGTGAACAAGCCTCTGATAGTGTGGCTGATGTGATTAGGCCCTATGATGGTGTCCCCTGAACTGATATGTGGATACAGTTGGCAACGGGCTTTGTTGCAAGGATAGGTTCCTGGGTTAGTGGTTCTGTTGTGTGGTGTGTGATTGCTAGTGAGTATTTGCTTCAGGTTGGGGGGCTGTCTGTAAGCAAGGACTGGCCTGTCTCCCAAGATCTGTGAGAGTAATGGGTCGTCCTTCAGGATAGGTTGTAGATCCTTGATGATGTGTTGGAGAGGTTTTAGTTGGGGGCTGAAGGTGATGGCTAGTGGCGTTCTGTTATTTTCTTTGTTGGGCCTGTCCTGTAGTTGGTAACTTCTGGGTACTCTTCTGGCTCTGTCAATCTGTTTCTTCACTTCAGCAGGTGGGTATTGTAGTTGTAAGAACGCTTGATAGAGATCTTGTAGGTGTTTGCTCCAACCCCTCAGATAGAGACAAATGCGGTTGTATCGTAGAGCTTGGCTGTAGACAATGGATCGTGTGGTGTGGTCTGGATGAAAGCTGGTTGTATCTAAACATATGGTTGTAGCTCTGCTGCTGAGCAGTTAAAGCCTATATTCTGTTTGAATAAATCCTGAGTGAATAAGAGATTTCAGCCTTCAGAGGTTCTACTATCCTTCGCAGGCACTTAAAAGTTGCCCTCTGTTTTGTGGAGAATAAGTTAACTGTGGAATTTTACACTGCCTGAGAATACTTGAGAGTAGAACAGTAGTTTAAATAGAAAATGTTAGGAAGATACAGATTTGGGGCCAGACTGTGTTCCCCACATCTACATACATATCTCTCTCCCTCTTCCACATGAAAGGCGAGGTTCATCCACCACCATGGCACCATACTCCCCACTCTTGGAAGCACCTGTGCAGGGGTTGAGCCCTAGAGGGAGAAGATGCATTGTTTCACCAATACCACAGGCCATCCACCCTAGCATGCCACACACAGGGTCAGTGAACAGAAACTCAGGCTTCTCCCCTCAGATCCCTTTAACAGATTTCCCTGGGACAAAGGGGCCTCAGTCTGGCCTCAAACTTTCTAATTCACAGAAGTTAACCAGTTCAAAAAGACACTCTCCTTCACAGCAGAGCATGATGACCAGCTTCTTTCCTTTCCCCCACTGTTATCAGTCTTGTCTAAAGTTATCTATTAAGTATGCTGTACATACATTCTCTCAAAGGAACTTCTGTAACTCTGTACAGCACCTCTGTACTGCAATCAAATAAAAATATTTGAGAGTAGAAACTATACATAAATAAACAAAAGAGGAGGGACTTGTAGTCTAAAGATGTTTCTTCTGCTACCAAGTTTGTTGGTAACAAGATGTCCCAAATTACCTCCTTGTCCTCTTAGCCTCCACCAAACAAAATATTTCCTAGGTCTAGCCAACAAAAAAAGCCAGTTTAGAAACAGGTGAGCCAACCATGCTTAATACAAGTTTAAACAAGCTGTAGTCGCAACTATGTTATATAGTTGCTGGACAAAAACCTGCATGTTACAGCCATGTTAAGGCACCCTATGTTAATCTATAGATACCTGGTAAGGTTACATTTTTCTAACCAGGAGTAGATTGGCTAATTCCCCAACATGATTATAACATATCCTTTTTGTCCACCCAGGCATGTCGTAATGTGTCTAAGCTGCAGCCATGTTTCCCAACTCTGCTTAAATATGGCTATTTTTGTAGTGTAGATGGTGCAGGGGAGCATACTTCACTTTCAAAAACTTATAATAAATCTCTATCAATCCTCTTCTCCAGGTTATGATGGTCCAGTTTTAGGCAGGACAATCCAGTCTCAAAAGGTTGTATGTGTTTGTAAATTCTGCAAAATCTGTGACTTTCATATACTCTGGCAAAATGCTAACTTAAAATATTGTGTAGAAATGCAGAGGATTCATTTGTTTTTTCAGATTGCTACAAATAACAATTGGAAATAATACAAAAGGACATTCACTGCACAATACCTAAAGGGATATTGTTTGTTGTAATTAATCAGTAACCAGAAAATATATAGCTGTGTGTATAATTTGAAGCATGCAAGGCAAAATGTCCACAATCACAGGGGTTTCGGTATCTGACATGTTTGCTCATGCAAATGGTTGTTGTACAATCACTCAGAGCACACCTTTTATTTCATATAACTCCTACCAACTACAAGTTGGAAGACTGGGCAGAGAGTTTCTGCTTAACTCGATTGCTCATGACTAGTGTCATATGACATTTTAAAGATGGCTGAAGGAGAGAGTTGCAATGCATCTGCTGTGGAACGGAAAGAGGATTTTGAAATCATTGACAGAAACGTGATTCCTAATATAACTGAGCTCAAAAATGAAGGGAAAGAGAAAACTGTTGAAGAATCAGGATGGTCTGCTCCCATCTTTTCACTGGCCAAGAAAGCTTCAGAAAACTTAGCAGTGAGCTATGGCAACGCTCTGAAGTCTGCAGCTTTGGTAGGACTCGTACCCAAACCAGTCAGCAATGACAACACAGCAAAAACAAGTATGGTTATGTTTATTCAGTAAACTTTCTTGTACCCTGTACAAATAAGTTAGTTATAGCCTGCAAGTGGCATGTTTTAGTGTCAAAGATACATTATTATTATTTTGCATTTATTAAAAACCTATCTCCTGTGGATACTGTAATGATTTCTACAAAGTACTTATGACTCCAGAGAACAAATCTAAGCAAACTTTTACATTATCAGGGAAAGCATAACTTTTTGATATTTTGGGGAGGCTAGCTTTTAATTTTTGTGCATTACATTTTTATTTCCCAGAGAAGTTCAGCTTAGATGTAGCATGACTGCATCAGTATCTAGAATGGTCTCTTTATTTATTTATAGGTGGGCTGACTGGGACAAGGAAACTATATATTGTTTACCAGTCATATGACTTTCACAGTCTCTCTGACACACACATAGTAATGAAACATCAGGAAGCAATTGTGCAACAGAGTTCTAATATTGAATAACAAGATATTAAACTATTCAGTTTCTCTTAAGAATCTTTTTCTACATGATGAATAATTTTATTAGCAAACATTTATGGATGTCCTTTTAGGAGCTTAAATCTGCTTAATTAGTATAATCCTGGCCCCACTGAATCTATGGGAGTTTTGCCATTGATTTCAGCAGGGTTAGGATGTCACCTTCTATGTAGTGTGTATTGCTGCATACATTAGCTAAAGTGTTTCTGGTAAGTCTTCCCAAAAAAAATGCCAGATAAATGACTAAATGGAACATCAACTTGAAGGAGACTAAATAGTGCAGGCATGGGGGAGAAAGACAGGACATGAAGGCTCTGTCTACATCCTCTAATGGGGCTGGCCCCTCTTTTATGCACGAGTTCTATATTGAGGTATCAGATTCTGAAGTTACCCTATCATTGCATGTCATGGTCTATTGTACTTACTGAAACCTCTATCCCCAGGTGAGCTGACATAGCACAGTTCAGGTCCCACCTAAAGGCAAACGTTTTATTGACAAACAACCAGACAGGAAAGGATTGCTAGAAAAGGAAACAAGGGGAAAGGAAGAGAAAAGCAGAAGAGGAAACATGGGAGGAGGGACAAGGAGAGAGAGAAATCTGGAATGAACAGTGCAAAAGTTATTGGGTCTGATCAAAATATTCTGAAGTAGTTCGATTTCATGTTATACATTAACTACTTCCACAAAGATCAGGAGCTGGGAGTCTTACAACAAAGGCATTTCTCAGACTTTAATAGGTGCCTAATGAAGATTCTACAAAAAAAAATAGCAAGAATAAGAATAATAGTTTCTGTGTAGCAGCAACAAGATACTCAGTGCTGTAGCTCACGAAAGCTTATGCTCAAATAAATTTGTTAGTCTCTAAGGTGCCAGAAGTACGCCTTTCCTCAATGCTCTCAGTGTGTGTGTATGTCCATGAAGATATAATACAGGAGTGATTTGCATGTGGAAAACTAATAATTGAATGTCTACTTCTAATCAGCAAATAAATCTCAGTATATCATAATGTCAAGCCACTAGACCTGGACTCAGATTGCACCCTCCAAGAGAAGGAAAAGGAATTCCCCTCCGCCCCACCCCCGCATCATTCCATTGGGAGGAGCTTGGTGTGAGTTTGCCCCTCTCACTCCAACCCATGTGGTATAGGGTGCATGGCCTGGCTAGAACACTTGTAGTTCCTGGAGGGGAGACCACAGAAGACTAAGACCATTTCAGTGGCAGTTGCATGTTCCTGCAGCAGCTCTTGCCTCTTCTACACCCCTTTTGGTTCCTGGCAGTGTGGCTGCAATGAAGCGGCCTTTGAAATCTACCCCACCCTCCCAGCCCACAAGGAGGATTTCCCCACTGAGATGGGAGCTCCATGGCAAAAAGAATAAATCCCCAGGCTGTATTGTAAATTATTCTGAATTTCCACAGGGCCAGACGGGAGATGATATGCATTCCTGCCCCCATTTTACCCACCACCACCATTCCAGCCTTTCCCAACCTATGTGGAGCGCCCTTCACAAGATATAGTGGAGGAGAAGGGAAGTGAATGGTGCTGCAGAGGTGGCAGAGCAATTTTCCCAGTGGAAAGGGGAGAGCCATATATTATGATTTCCTCTGCTCCCAAATCTGGACATGCACACCCTCCAAACACACATAGTATAGTGTGTTCCTGACTGAATTCCTTCATAACCCTGGAAAAGTCACTTAGAAACATCAACTTGAAATCTAATCATTTTCAAAATATGAGTTAAGTGATTTCAGGCAGTACAGCTGCCCCTATGTTATAGCTTTACAATCACATTTAGCTTTTTTTTAAATATCTTCCCTTCCCTTTCAGTGTGCACAGAGGGAACTGACTATACGGGGGAAACAGTGAACATGAACACACAAAGTTCTGTCAAGTGCACAGTAAACTGAAAAACAGACTAGAATTTTCCTCTAGTTTTTCAATAATAATCAGATTTTACTTGCAAAAATAACAGACAACACTGAAAGTTGAATGTCCCTCTAACCTCCCCATGCCTCAGTTTCCCCATCTGTATAATAGTGATAATACACACATACCTTAGTAAAGCACTTGGAGAGCCTCTGAGAGGCATAAAGGATTGTAAATAAACAAAAAACAATCAAAGCTATAAAATATATTCCTTTGATGCATGTATATGATCCCATGCATATTAAGTGAATTGCTGTACGTTTGTGTAGTTATTAAAATTGTATATGCCACTACTAGAGAGCACTGTAATGAAATTAAAGGGATGCCTCCATAGTATTAAAGTGTGGCAGCCCTACAACTCCTGTAAATTCAGCCACACACATTTGAGATCTTCACAGATTTGCTGCATGAAGAGCAAGTACCCATGATTAATTTGGCAATATACAAAGATGTGACGTTTTTAAATGTCACTGCATTTTCAGCTGGAAAACTGGGTGAGGTCTGAAGGAAACTCATATCCTTGTACATGAGTGCTATAAGTCTTGCCAATAAAATGGAGGAACTGGAATTACTGATGCAGAAGGTCAAACCAGACATTATAGGGACTACAGAAACACTGTGAAATAGCACTCATGATTGAAGTAAAAGTACTGAAGGATATATGCTGTTTAGGAGAGTCAGATATAAAGGTAAAGGTGGTGGGGTAGCTTTGTACATCAATGATCTGGTAAACTATAAAGAACTACTAAGTGATAGTATGAACAAAACTGAATCTATTTGGGTCAAAATCATTAGAGAAGGATCATGAAAGACGTTCTGTTGGGATAGTGTTAGGGTCTGTTGTAAAACCCCAGGGTTGGACTGGGATATGGAAAGTGTATAGAAATATTACCACATCTGAGGCTGAACAAAAAAATAGAGCTGAATGCACCTAAAATACTGAAAGAATTGGCATAGGAGATTGCTAATCGGATAACAAGGATTTTTAATAATTCTGTCTATTCGGGGATAGTACCATATGACTGTAAAATAGCTAAAGCCATATGTATATTTAAGAAAGTGGGGCGGGAAGTGATCCAGGCAATTACAGACAGGTTAATCTGATCTCAGTAGTACGCAAGGTTTTAGAACAAATTGTGAAGGAAAGAGTAATTAAATTCATGGATGTTATACAACATTTTACCAAAAGTAGACAGTGCCACAACTAATCTGATTTCCTTTTTGAGAAGTGACCTTGTGGGGGGTGGGGGGTTGCCTTCATCTGTTGCATGGGGTGTGGGCTACTTGCCAGGATCAACTGGGTATATCTGAATCAGTTCCCTGCCTTTGCAGAGGCCCCGGGCATTGGTACACCTCAGTCCCTCCTAGTGTTTCCCTGTGGCACATAATAGATTAGTTTCCTGTGAGCTGTAAATACTTCAGTCTAATTTTGGGTGTTGGTGGCCTGTGATATACAGATTAGACAAGATGATCTGATAGTTCCTTCTGACCTTAAATTCTATGACTCCTTGCTTTTGTGGGATTCTTTGGTAATTAACTCTTATTTTAATCTAGTTTTTGTTTCCTTTTTTAAAAAATGTCCTATTGTGGATCTTAAATTGTGTAAATTATGTATTTTGATATCTATTGGTTTGTTTAGTAAACTGGGTATTTTGTAGTTGCATCAAATTACTTACCTCACACAATGAGCCAAGTGAATTCCATTGTCATGATGTGAGGCAAATAGTCTGCTTTTTTATGCCATCCTGATGATATTTAGAACATGCAAATAAATAGAAAGCACAGTAATTAATTTACTGTAGTAACTACTAAGCATTTAGGTTTGTCCTCCAGTGACCTTCGGCCAATGGAGTTTCTCACTTACACCAGTTCTGAATTTGGCCATCTGTTAATGGTTCCAGGGCCATTTATAGATAGATCAGAAGGGGCAGGAGGCAATAGACTAGATATTTTGATACTTCAGAAGTGCAAAGAACAATATTGCAATTGAACAATATTCAAATTTTCTCTTGCAACGTGTATTTGGGTTTATTTATAAAGCCCTAAAAAGAGAAGTTTACTGGTATGTTACTCAACTCCAGTGTAACTAACATTTGATAATTGTACAGCAATAGACCTCAGTCCCAAGGTGGGTTATTTGTTTCATTACATTGTTGTGAGGGAATGTACTTTCATCTTAAACTCCCTCTTTCTCAGTCATTCCAAACTTTTAAAAATATTTTGGTCAGAAACTTTTCACTTTGACTAAACCCAAAGTCAGACTACAAAAGACTGAAGCAAAATCTGTTCTGGCTGCTTTTGTTATGCTAAACAAGGGGATGGGATACCTTTACGTTGGATTTTTTTTTCCTTATCTAGTGTAACTCAAACAGCTCAAGTTTAAAACTTCAAACAAAACGAGAACTATTAATTCATAAGTACCTCTAAAAATGTGTAGTGTATGTAAATTATTCTATGCTCCATTCTGGCTATAACCCAATTGTGCTATCCTGTGTGTTTTCTGTTTGAGACAAGGCTGGATGAGGTAGTTATCTTTTATTGGGCCAACTTCTGTTAGTCACTCCAAGCAGGTTCCTGTTTATTTTGGTACATTCTCTCTGTTACAGCGCTATACAAACTGGCACTCTGTAAATATTACAGATGGGGCTGGTAGCACTGCCTATAGTTAAGGTTGCCCAGCACTTCCCATTATAAGACTCTGTTTTCAATTGCTTGTAACTTTGCCAAACTTTAATCATTTGGGTTGAAATTTCCCATGCCAGGTCTCTGCTTCAGGCTGAAACATTTTGGAGGAACTTAAGCGAAAATGGTTCATCCATTTTGGAGAACATGATCAGGGAAAAAACAGGGGCTTATAGTCCATGGTTTAAAAAAAAAAAATTATAAATCTCTGCGAAGCCCTAGCATTCCCATCCATGGGAGCAAGGCCTCGAAATCTGACCCTTATTCTGGTGTCAGGGATATACTTTTTGCTGTCCCCCTGAAAAACTGCCCAAACTTGATTAATTACAAGCCTTTGAAAAATCACAATTCACACATGGTCAAAGACTTGTAAGAGTTTGGCGGATAAATTCTCCAAAGATTCTATCTGCAGAGAGTATGCTACAGCCAAGCCAGCAGGTCTGATCAGGATTTTCCCTCCAATCACTCCTCATGGCTACTGTGACGCCAGATACAAATATGGAGAGCCACCATGAGACTTTCTCCTGTGCTCTCAATGCCCCCATGTTGACACCCAGGCAGAGGAGGAGGAAGCTGCCTGAATCCAATGCAAAGGGAAAAAGAACCAGACTTTTGGGTGGCGGGGTGGGGGGGGGGAGGAGAGAGAGAGCAGGGAGATTGACTGGCATAGTAGGATGCATGCCTTGTTCAGTGCACAGCATGAACCTGCTCTGGGGAGGAATCAGGGTTGTGTGCAGTGAAGGAGACTTGTCTGTAGGTCCCCTGCCTCATTTGTTGCAGAAGCTGCACAGTATGTAGTGAATGAGGAAGGGATTGCAAGAAGAAAAATGATGCTTTCATTGTTAAGAAAATTGAAAGTTGCCCTGAATAACTAGATTCTACTCCTGCCTCTGCCATGGAGTTCCTATGCGATGCTGGGCAAGTCATTTCAATCAGATTTCTTTCAGAGGTGGTCACTAATTGTGTCCCTCATTTTCTTGGTTTCCAACTTGAGATACTGGGATCTGATCTGCAGAAGTGCAGAGCACTCACAGCTGCAACTGACATCAATGGGAGCTGTGTTTGAACATATAAAATGTTACCATTCGCTAAGTACTCTAAAAAATCGGGCAAATTGGGCCCTGAAATTAGTGGACTCTTTCTTGGCCTCAGCTCCCCATTTGTGAAATGAGGGTGATAATACCACCTCACTTCACAGAAGCGTTTTGAATATAAATTCGTGAATCAGAGAATCATAGGACTGAAGAGACCTCGAGTGGTCATCTAGTCCAGTCCCCTGCACTCATGGCAGGACTTTGCTTGAGAAGCACTGGTCTAGATAATACTATCTGATGTGGGGGACTGGCAATTCTTTTCCCCAGTGTGCGCGCAGACCGGCAGCCGATGGCTCGTGGACCGGAACCGGTCCGCGGACCACCACTTTGAGTAGCACTGATCTAGACCATCCCTGACAGGTCTAACCTGCTTTTAAAAATCTGCAGTGATGGAGATTCCATAACCTCCCTAGGCAATTTATTCCAGTGCTTAACTACCCTGACAGTATGAAGTTTTTCCCTAATGTCCAACTTAAACTGCCCTTTGCTGCAATTTAAGTCCATTGCTTCTTGTCCTATCCTCAGAAGTTAAGGAGAACAATTTTTCTTCCTCCTCCTTGTAACAACCTTTTATGTACTTGAAAAATTATATGTCCCCTCTCAGTCGTCTTTTCTCCAGACAAAACAATCCCAATTTTTTTCAATCTTCCCTCACAGGTCATGTTTTCTAGACCTTTAAACATTTTTGTTGCTCTTCTCTTGCTTTTCTCCAATTTGTCCACATCTTCCCTGAAATGTGGCACCCAGAACTGGACACAATACTCCAGTTGAGGCCTAATCAACTCAGAGTAGAGCAGAAGAATTACTTATAGTGTCTTGCTTAGAACACTCCTGCTAATATATCTCTGCTTTTTTTGCAAGAGTGAAACATTGTTGACTAATATTTAGCTTGTGATTGTGATCCACCATGACCCCCAGATCTCTTTCTGCAGTACTCCTTCTAGGCAATCATTTCCCATTTTGTAAATGTGCAACTGACTATTCCTTGTCTGTGAAGCACTCAGATACCCAGGATCAGATTAACCCATTACTGGGCCATAGGCAAACATGCACTTCTGGGTCCTTACCTTATAACATGAACAACAACAAACAGCTGTACAGTACACTCACCATGGCCAGGCTGGCAATGCTGTGGATCTACCAGACCATCTGCTTATCCTCCAACTTCTTGGGGCACTGCTCACCATGACGGTGGAGCAGCCAGGCCCAATTTGAGTGAGTAGCATTGCAACCTGGTGAATAGGGTCCCAACACCACTCACTCAAATTTGGCCCGGCTGCCCCCTCCATCACGATGCAGAGGCGGCTGGGCCAAACCTGAGGCTGTCTACACTACCGCAGTAAGTCGACCTACGCTATGCAACTCCAGCTACGTGAATAACCTAGCTGGAGTCGACATACCTTAGGTCGAGTTATTGCACGGGGTTGACGGGAGATTTTCTTCCATCAACTTACCTTACTCTTCTCGTCGGGGGGGTGGGGGGGAGTAGAGTACAGGGGTCGACTGCGGAGCGATCTGCAGTCAATTTGGCATGTCTTTACTAGACCCACTAAATTGACCGTCAGTGGATCGATCTCAGAGCGTGGATCCCTGCTGTAGTATAGACCTGCCCTGAGTGGCACTTTGACCCTGTATGCAAGGTTGCAAATTTGACCCCATTTTGGGCTCCCCCATGAATCTGGGCCTAGTTTGCCTATGCATTAATTTGGCCCTGCCAATACTATAGTGATGAGTATTATAGAATGCCTGTGAGGAAACGAATTCTGTATTCACAGCAGAGTTTGAATAGTGTGCAGTAAACAAGGCACAGGACCACACAATGAGGCTAAAACAAAATATTGAATAGCTGCTCATTCAGTGAGCACCATCTGTCCTGTGCACTGAATGAGGCAGGACTCCTATGGAAACAACAGTTGTGATCATGTAATATAACTGGACTGTATCACAATGCATATGCACAAGAGGGTCAACTTATGGTTGCACAGGCAACTGTATTTCTGGCATTTCCTAGCTCTTGAATGCTTGACTTTACAACCTTCATGTTCCTTTAAATATAATTTTTATCGTGTATATACAGACACACAAATATTAACTGGAGGCTTTTCTAAACACAGAAGCTGCACTGGCTTAACTTAAATAATGTTTAAAACAATTTAGTTAAATTGATGCAAACCCCAACACAGACACTTTTATATCAGTTGAAAAGTGACTTATTTGTTTAACTTGCATTAAGTTGCAGGTGCAACTTAGTCAATATGTCAGGTTTAAATCTATTTAAAAGTGCCTATGCACAAAGTTGCTCCGCCTTACCTAAATCCATTTAAAATTACACTTTTAGCTAAACGAATGCAACTTTAGATGTAGACCAGGTCTTAGAGTTAGAGTTGCAAAAGTATATTTCCTTTTAATAAAAACTCAGATCTAGGAAATCATCCCAACAACTTCAATATAAATACATTACTGCTGAAACATAACACCTAAACAAAACCATTAATTCCTCAGCTCCACAATCAACTTTCTTTTCACTTCTATTGTGCAACCAGACACTATGTATGCATCAGATTCCTAAAAACCACACACAAGTTTACCTGCAATCTCAGCAAGATTAATCGTATATATCTGAAATCTGTTACCTAAAAATATCTGACATCAGAGTTCAGCATGCGCGTTTGAGTGTGTGATTTTGAGGAATTTGATGCATGCATTGTGCTGCCTGTTGGGAAGGAGTGTGTTGTGATTCATCGGCATGTGCGTAGTATTATTTCAATGGTAATAAGAGCTGCTCCTGTGAGCTGAGGTGAATCTGGTTGTTGATGCCTTAAATGGATTTCCTATTTTTAGATTTGCTCTGAGCATTTTAGATGTGGCATAAACAATAATCCTCCTCACCACTGTGATGTCTGTTATCACGAAGTACCACATGTGAGGTTGTTTTTGTCCACGCTGACAAGAGCAAGGGTGTTGCAGGCTGAGGAATGAAGGAAGGAGACTGCGGCAGATAGGCAGCTGCACGCTCCTGGGAATGAGGTGTCACTGCAGGAAGTCGGGATGTGGCAGGTAGGTACCGCTCCCACATGAATCAGGTGTGGGAGGGGACTTAATGGGGGTGTAGGCAGCACCCCCATTGGGAGCAGGAGGGGGACTATTAGGAGAGATAGGAGTAGGCAGCGCCCCCACTCACGCACTGGATAAGGAAGGGCTAGTACAGGAGTAGGCAGCATCCCACACACACCTAAGAGAGGGAGGACTAATGGGAGAGATGGGGTAGGCAGCCCCCCCGACAGTGAGTCAAGGGCTAGTGAGGGTAGGCAGCGTCCTCCCACCCACCGACCGCATGAGGGGGAGTTAATGGAGCGATGGGGGTTTTTTAGCGTCCCCCCGCACTGGAACCGGGGAGCGCAGCGGGAGGTTTTGTCGCTCCAGGTCGAGCTGTGAAACGGTCGCGTGACCTAGACTGACAGTGGCTTACTGGAGGCGAGGGGAGGGGCAGGCCTCCCTCACACGTACCAGCAGCCCCGTCTAAGATGGCGGCTGTCTCCTCCCGCCTCTCTCGTTCTCTCTATGCTAACTCGCGAGAGTCCCCGGCGCGAGCCCTCCTTTGGGTGGTTTCTATATCCAGTCTCTCAGCTCCCCCGGTCCTCTCTTTCGAGCCAATGAGGATCGAGGTGAGCAGGTAGTGAAGGCTCTCGCACCCAATGGGAACGTGCGAGGGGACTGTCTGAACGTGCAGCCAATTGGAAGCGGCGTTTGTGGCCCCTGCACCCTGATTGGCTTGGATGGGACGTTAATGATGGGCCTCCGTCGCCCAATCAGTGGCCTGTATTAGGAGCGGCGGGGCAGCTGGGTGCTTGGCAGCGCTGGAGAGGGTGAGAGGTCGGTGGGGTCTCGGCCTGGGGCCATTCCTGTGACCTCAGTCTGCTTAGGGGTTGTGGGGACAGGAGGCCACAGGGGTAGGCAAACAGGAGGTAATGGGAGAGCTCCCAAAGGGGGCAGAGTGCTGGGGAGCAGGAGATATGGGGGTCCCAGTTGGGGGAATAACGTTGGGGGCAGGGGACCATGGGGGCTCTACTGGGGGAGGATAGTGTTGGGGGCAGGGATGTAATGATGGTCTCTCCTGAGGGGAATAGTGCTAGGGGGCAGAAGGCCCTGGAGAGAATCCCCATTGGGAAGGACAAGAGGCAATTGGGTTGTGGAGCAGAGGGAACAGGAGGCTGTGGAGGGGACCCCTTCAAGTTAGGCAGAGTGCCAGTTATTTCACTTGGCTGTTTCTCTCCTAAGTTTGCAAGATGGGTATTAATTGTGGGAGCCCAAGGAACCCTACCACAGGGTTACCCAGGGCATGGGGTTTCTCTTCAGACCCACTGCAAGATCTTGTCATTAGACATTCAGGGCCACAAGTTGTTTGCTTGTGTTTACAGCCAGCCCTAACTACCCCTTTGATGGAGGGATGGGAATAGGATGAAGTTGCATCTGAAGAAGTGGGTTTTTTACCCACAAAAGCTTATGCCTAAATAAATCTGTTAGCCTTTAAGGTGCCACCGAACTCCTCATTGTTTTTGTGGATACAGATTAACAGGCTACCCCTCTGATATAGGATGAAGTTATTATGTAACAATGTTCCCCACTCTCTTAGTGAAGGAGTAGGATGGAGTTTCAGCATGTGTGGCTTGTTGCAATAGCTTAGGGCCTTGGGAATCAAAGTACAGTCTAGTGGAGTCAGCCTGAATCTAGACAGTGACAGAAGCACCCTTCAGTCTGGTTGTTACCCATATACCTCATAACTGTACCTCATTACAAAGTGTTTCTTGTTAGAGCTACATCTCAGTCATTTCACAGTCAACACTTTTTATTGTAAATTTTATTGTAAATTTGAATCTGATATGTTGATTCTTGAATCTGAAATCACATAATACTCCACACATGGCACCTAAATTAACCTCTGGTCGGTCAGTCAGTCAGTATTCTTCCTATGAATAGATTTTCTTTCTGCTGTGCCTTTATGTTTTATGTCTAACATATTTAAAAATACAGTGTTACACATTCAGGCCTTGGGAGGCTGAGAGTTGAAAACTATACCTGGGCACTATCTTTCTCAATGTTATCTTAAAGACAAACAAGCCTGTATGCTTTCATTGGGTTTTTTTTCTCCTAAAACTTTTTAGCTGTTAAATGCCACACAATGGAAGAGCGTTCAAATTTGATGAATATGATGAAGCTCAGTATCAAAGTCTTGATCCAGTCAGCCCTGAGCCTGGGTAGGACTCTGGATTCTGACTTTCCTCCTTTGCAACAGTTCTTTGTGGTGATGGAACACTGTCTAAAGCATGGGCTAAAAGGTGAGCACCATAGTTCATTCTTAAATGAGTTTTGCTGAAATCATAGGAATGTTGAAAGGCAATAGAAATCCATTCAGATTTGCCTTAGTGTGGTTTGAGATCATATTACAATGTAAAATGTTAATATTTAAAAAAAAAATCTGTGGAGAAATATTGGGGTACAGCTAGGATCAACTACATTATCTGTTTACATTCTTATATGCTCTCTATCGGGTCTCTGTCATCTCCTGACTGAGCAATGAACTTAGTGTACATACTGAGAGCCTGTAAGATGGAGTACATTTTAAGGGTCTCTTCTTTTTATACCATTTGTGATTGTGGAGTTGAAGGAGGAAGTTTGTCATTTTCTTGCTTTTTAACACCACTGTATTTCTTCCCTTTTAGCCAAGAAGAGTTTTATTGGACAGAATAAGTCATTTTTTGGTCCTCTGGAGCTGGTGGAGAAACTTTGTCCAGAAGCATCAGATATAGCAACTAGTGTTAAAAATCTGCCAGAGTTGAAGTGAGTTGAAGACTGGGGTAATATAGTAACTTACAGTCTCTTTCTCTCTCGGTTGAGGAGATCTCATTCTCTGAGCCAGAGGACATAGTGTATAAATGCAGCACAAAGCTCTACATGTCTTTCATTACATCCGTTTTCAACACTTCTGTATCCTCACCTCAACCTTCAAAAGAACCTGTCAGGCTAAAAAAGTATATTAAAAATTCCTTACCGGTGCAAAAATACCTTAAAAATTCCTAACCTTTAAACTATTCAAAATGAGAGAATTTTTAAATCATTTTTAGTGTAATTTGTCTGCTTTCTTGCTTTGTTTTTGGATGATCTAAATAGACTAGGTTCACTTCCAAATTCTTGAGCACTAGCAGAATGCTGCAATGGTTACGTTACAAACGTTACAGAAGAATATTTGTATTTAAAAGTTTTTTTCATTGGAATTAATAATGATAGGAACTTTTCTTTTAGTCTAAGACAGTGTTTCCCAAACTTGGGACGCTGCTTGTTCAGGGAAAACCCCTAGCGGGCTGGGCCGGGCCAGTTTGTTTACCTGCTGCGTCCGCAGGTTCGGCTGATCGCGGCTCCCACTGGCTGTGGTTTGCCGCCGCAGGCCAATGGGGGCTGCAGGAAGCGATGCAAGCCGAGGGATGTGCTGGCTGCTGCTTCCCGCAGCCCCCATTGGCCTGCAGCGGCGAACCACAGCCAGTGGGAGCCGCGATCAGCCGAACCTGCGGACGCGGCAGGTAAAGAAACCGGCCCGGCCTGGCCCAGCCCGCCAGGGGCTTTCCGTGAACAAGCAGTGTCCCAAGTTTGGGAAACACTGGTCTAACATATAATAAAAACTTGGTTTGATTTGGGCCAAATTTGACCAGGTGCTTCCCATTCACTTAAATACGTGATTTGTTTAATAATTTCTCTACAGATGTAAAACGACTTTTATTCTCACTTAATTTTCTTCATGGGTTTTTGTGCTCATTTTAATAAAATACTACCTCCAACTTGGTATCATCGTTATTTTTAGGGAATGTGTATTTATTAATGTTGAATTACAGAAATACTTTAAAAATTGCTTTTAAAATCTTGATTTATTGTAATTTTTGATAATGGTTTGCATCTGTATTGTATCCTAGGACAGCAGTAGGAAGAGGAAGAGCTTGGCTTTATCTTGCACTCATGCAAAAGAAACTGGCAGATTACTTGAAAGTACTATTGGACCACAAACATTTATTAAGGTAACCATACACCCAATTTGTATTATTTTGATGATATACCATTTATATATAGAAAAGAGAAACATCTGTGCATGTTGGTTTTGAGATAAATATCCTTTGTTCCTTTCATTTTTAGGTTTCTCAGGAAGTAAAAACAATGGATGAGGTTATAGTTTAATTTTTGAAAGTGCTGGACAGCGTTCTCTGAATGTAAATGAGGAAAAATTGCATGTAGTTTATTAATGAATTGAGCATTCTTTTTCAACTTTGCTGGACCTATCAAGTTTGAATTGAACTAAATAAAATATGCATATAAATTCATGGAATGAATAAATTATGTGAGCCAGTGACTTGAAATAGCAGGGAAGGTTGCCATTCAAAACTTGGGGAGAATGTAAAACTGCTGATTATTTGCAAGAGGATGCCATTATAGTTCTTCAGAATCCTGTCTGGTGATCTGACAGAGAACACACAGTTCTGTGGACTTCTTCTACTTTCTAAAGTAGTGTGGCACCCATACAATGAGCTTTGAGATCATACAATGTAGTTGTTGCTTTAAAACCTTGGAATACTATTGGAAATGTTTGTTGTTCAGCAAACCATGTGTGACATACAACATCCCCTAATATGATTTAGTCTAAATTGATTAAATTAGTTACTTATTGCCAGTGCTCTTTTAATCTCCAAGTACTACTGAAACAATACATACAAAATCTTATTATAAATACAATGGACAGTTGAGAGTTGGAGAAGTTTATTTTGCATAATCTTTATCAAGGACAATCTTTCTTTAAACAGCGATTGTAATTTTCTGTTATCTTTGATTTAGATAAAGGCTTGGTACCTCTCGAGCCCTTGAATGCCATTCTGTGATTATGTTCATACAAAACCTTACATTGCTACAGATGCTAGTGGTTGTGAATCTAAATTTAAATTAAAAAAAAAAAAATCTAGCAACAATGGCAGTGAATTTCACAAGTTGACTGTATGCTTAGCAAACAAATATTTCCTGTTGGGGTTCTGCATTTGTTGCCTTTTGGTTTCGAAGTCTATTCTTGTTCTTGTATTACAGTATGTGATAAGGCGAGGATCCATATACATTCTACTCTTCATCTAGAGCTACCATACCACTTTATATAAATATTTTCATTAAATGGAACTTCTGCTATTGCTGATGTTGAAATCATGATGTGTGAGAATTTCCTCTAAATTATTTCTTTTAGTGAATTTTATGAACCTGATGCATTGATGATGGAGGAGGAAGGAGCAGTGATTGTAGGTTTGCTGGTTGGACTGAATGTTCTTGATGCGAACCTTTGCTTGAAAGGAGAAGATTTGGATTCCCAGGTAAAAACTAGGCTTTAAAATAGAAAACTAACCTCAAAAGGCTCCGACTCAGCAAAGCACTTCAGCATGTGCTTAGGTCTCATTACACTTATTCACATATATAAGTACTGTGAATTGGGGCTGTAATTTACAAACATGGTTCGCTACGCGGTTAATGCTGTCTGAAGCATTATGTCACAAGCAGACATCTGAAGACTTTTTATGAGAAATGGAGCACATTATTTAAATATATGCTTTTGTGAAAAGAAGTCTGGCATTTTTAATGACAGCACTGTACCTATTGTCCCTGTGTTGCTTTTAATAGAAGTTCCAGTAGTTTGATTTGTTTTATTTACAGCCAGCAAATGAATCCAATTTGATATTTAGTTTAAAAAAAAAAAATTACTCTCAGCTTGAGTTCATGTCCTGCTTTCAGGCCAAAGGGAAGTTTGTTAGAGTTTAATATGACCTTATGTAAATCCCAGCTAAATGCTAATTATAGTTGGGTTAGTGATGCTATAGTATAGGTTGGTGGTGCAATAAAAATGAAAAACTCTGGTAAAACTTCATCTGACCAAGACCTGTATGGAATTATTACAGAGAAGTCAAGAATTAAGTTCATTGGAAATAATTTCTATTACAGAGCACAATACTGAAATTCGCAAAACACACAGCATACACTAGAAAATTTACCTCTGATTGAAGATGGTACCAAATGTATATTGGAAAATTATTTAAGTGCTAGTGCAGAATGGACAAACCTTTCTCAGCACAATTTCAGAAAGTGTGATTAAGACTTGCTGACTGCCATATATCAGTTTGTCATGCTTTCTGATCACTACTGGAAACTGTTGCCCTGTCTATGCAACGCTTAAATACTTTTTCAGTACCTATTCAAGGGAATCATTACTGAAAATAATTGTCAGCAATATTCAATTTCCTAGTGTAGACAAGGATAGATTAATTATATCCAATGGATTTTGTTCAGTTTTCATTTTGATCTTTTTTTTAAATAAAAAGGCAAACTTCTTTTGCTTCAGAGGATAGAATTGTATTTCTAAACTTAAACGTTAAATGGGTAAAAAGTAAATGAAACTTAGATAATGGTAGCAACTACTGCTTGAAAGACTAACTTGCATTGTAACGATGTGTAACTTGTTTTCATCAGGTTGGAGTGATTGATTTTTCCTTATACCTTAAGGATATACAGAACAGTGATGATAGCAAACAGTAAGTTCATCATCATATGATCTTAATTACTCTTTTTATAGAAAACTCAGAATATTAAACTGTCAAATGTTGTACTCCCTTGGAGACGTCTCTAGCTGGATCAGAGGTCATGTCCTGAGCTTGGGCCCTCATGGTCCTTAAGCTAGCATGATCTGAGTTTGCAGGGGTTCAGTGCATTAAATTCCTTAAAAAGGGAACATCAGATTGTGTCGGTGACTCTTTTCACAGGGTGGATACGTAGTGTGTGGTTTCCACTGGTCTGGATGGGTGGGTGAAGGGGGTATAAAGGAAGCTGTCTACTACTTTGTTTACAGTGTTACTGTAGCCATGTTGGTTCCAGGTTATGAAAGAGACAAGGTTTGAGAGATAATACATTTTATTGGACCAACTTTTTTTGGTGAAGAAGACAAGCTTTCGAGCTCCACAGACCTAAAGAAGAATTCTGTGGAGCTTTAAAGCTTGTTGGTCCAATAAAAGATACTTCTTTCTGAACATTTCTACCACTTAATTCGTGGTAAAGCAGCACCATAATTATTGTAATTAAAATGGTGGTGGGAAAAAAAAATCTGTCTACGTTCGTAGGTTGTTTACTTTGCCTTGTACTGTCATTTTCCCCTGCTCTGCATGGGTCTTTTTAAACAGGTGAACAGAGGAGACACATTTACAAAGAGAAAAAGGTCAATGTAAAACCATAAAAATGGTCTAGGTGGACTCGGAGTAGGTGCTGCGTCCATAGCCACTTTATTGAAACTGACTAGATTTTAAGTTGACAGTGTCATTTAACAGCTGCTCTGACTTCGCATCTTTAGAATGAGTGCTTCATTTGTTTTCCCTTTTGCCCCTTAGACATATCAAATGCAGTTGGTTGCTATGCCCAAAATATTATCTATTTTTTTACTTCCCTTAATATTTCCTAAGATTAAATTGAAGTTTGCCTCCTTGTCACTTACAGTTTAAATTAGAACAGCATCATCTATTACACACTTAGATACCCGACCAGTTTGTTTACTTTTCTGACTTTGCTCCAGTATGTCAGGTTAACTGAAATCTGTCATTGTCACAGGGGACCCTTTTAGCATCAGCATCTCTAAGTTTGCCCTTTAGAGCATCCTCACTTGATCTGTATATGTGTTTGGTAACCAACTCCTATCCTTTTTTAAAATTTCTGGTGGCATTCTATTCTTTCCATGTCCTTGTGCGGGTTTTATTCTTTTTTTATTTCCCCTCTTCCTTCATCCTTGCTCATGTTTTTTTGCTTATAGTGCTGCTACTTTGAAGAGGCAAACTTCTGTCTTTCATAAGGAGTATGACATTGTTTATCTTAAGTGCATTGACAAAGTAATTTTAAAGTCTGGTACATAGGTAGTCAACTTGACACTTCTCTTATTCAGCAGTGTGGGATGGGCATGGTGATCCCATGTCTAGTACAGATTAACACTTCAAAATGAATACACCCTTTTAAATTTCTTAATGTTTAAAAATTAGAGATGCTGGGATCACTGCTGTGCTTGACCAGAAGCATTATGTGGAAGAACTTAACCGTCATCTAAGGTAAGATTTGTCTGTTTGAATGCGCAAACATTCATCCTGATTTTATTTTTCCACTGACTTTTCTCTGTGCCCTGCCTGTAATTTTATGTACAATTTGCTCACAAATTCATACACTAAATGATAATTCTTTTCACAATATGTGGATTTCCAAAGGAAACTAATTTTTATCAGTTGCATAATCTTTTTTTTTTTCCTTCTTCTGCTTTGGATATTTAAACATCAGAGCAAGTCTCTTTCAGCTTTGTAGTTAACACTCCCTAGGGTATGTCTACACTACGGAATAAGGTCGAATTTATAGAAGTCGGTTTTTTAGAAATCGGTTTTATATATTCGAGTGTGTGTGTGTCCCCACAGAAAATGCTCTAAGTGCATTAAGTGCATTAACTCGGCGGAGCGCTTCCACAGTACCGAGGCTAGAGTCGACTTCCGGAGCGTTGCACTGTGGGTAGCTATCCCACAGTTCCCGCAGTCTCCGCTGCCCATTGGAATTCTGGGTTGAGATCCCAATGCCTGATGGGGCTAAAACATTGTCGCGGGTGGTTCTGGGTACATATCGTCAGGCCCCCGTTCCCTCCCTCCCTCCCTCCCTCCATGAAAGCAAGGGCAGACAATCATTTCGCGCCTTTTTTCCTGAGTTACCTGTGCAGATGCCATACCACTGCAAGCATGGAGCCCGCTCAGGTAACCGTCACCCTATGTCTCCTGGGTGCTGGCAGACGCGGTACGGCATTGCTACACAGTAGCAGCAACCCCTTGCCTTGTGGCAGCAGACGGTACAGTACGACTGGTAGCCGTCATCGTCATGTCCGAGGTGCTCCTGGCCACGTCCGCTGGGAGCGCCTGGGCAGACATGGGTGCAGGGACTAAATTTGGAGTGACTTGACCAGGTCATTCTCTTTAGTCCTGCCTGCAGTCAGTCCTATTGAACCGTCTTATGGTGAGCGGGCAGGCGATACGGACTGCTAGCAGTCGTACTGTACCATCTTCTGCCCAGCAGCCATGAGATGTGGATGGCATGCAGTCCTTCTGCACCGTCTGCTGCCAGCCAAAGATGTAAAAGATAGATGGAGTGGATCAAAACAAGAAATAGACCAGATTTGTTTTGTACTCATTTGCTTCCCCCCCTCCCCTGTCTAGGGGACTCATTCTTCTAGATCACACTGCAGTCACTCACAGAGAAGGTGCAGCGAGGTAAATCTAGCCATGTATCAATCAGAGGCCAGGCTAACCTTCTTGTTCCCATAAGGACAATAACTTAGGTGCACCATTTCTTATTGGAACCCTCCGTGAAGTCCTGCCTGAAATACTCCTAGATGTAAAGCCACCCCCTTTGTTGATTTTTAGCTCCCTGAAGCCAACCCTGTAAGCCGTGTCGTCAGTCGCCCCTCCCTCCGTCAGAGCAACGGCAGACAATCGTTCCGCGCCTTTTTTCTGTGCGGACGCCATACCAAGGCAAGCATGGAGGCCGCTCAGCTCACTTTGGCAATTAGGAGCACATTAAACACCACACGCATTATCCAGCAGTATATGCAGCACCAGAACCTGGCAAAGCGATACCGGGCGAGGAGGCGACGTCAGCGCGGTCACGTGAGTGATCAGGACATGGACACAGATTTCTCTGAAAGCATGGGCCCTGCCAATGCATGCATCATGGTGCTAATGGGGCAGGTTCATGCTGTGGAACGCCGATTCTGGGCTCGGGAAACAAGCACAGACTGGTGGGACCGCATAGTGTTGCAGGTCTGGGACGATTCCCAGTGGCTGCAAAACTTTTGCATGCGTAAGGGCACTTTCATGGAACTTTGGACTTGCTTTCCCCTGCCCTGAGGCGCATGAATACCAAGATGAGAGCAGCCCTCACAGTTGAGAAGCGAGTGGCGATAGCCCTGTGGAAGCTTGCAACGCCAGACAGCTACCGGTCAGTTGGGAATCAATTTGGAGTGGGCAAATCTACTGTGGGGGCTGCTGTGATGCAAGTAGCCCACGCAATCAAAGATCTGCTGATATCAAGGGTAGTGACCCTGGGAAATGTGCAGGTCATAGTGGATGGCTTTGCTGCAATGGGATTCCCTAACTGTGGTGGGGCTATAGACGGAACCCATATCCCTATCTTGGCACCGGAGCACCAAGCCGCCGAGTACATAAACCGCAAGGGGTACTTTTCGATAGTGCTGCAAGCTCTGGTGGATCACAAGGGACGTTTCACCAACATCAACGTGGGATGGCCGGGAAAGGTGCATGATGCTCACATCTTCAGGAACTCTGGTCTGTTTCAAAAGCTGCAGGAAGGGACTTTATTCCCAGACCAGAAAATAACCGTTGGGGATGTTGAAATGCCTATAGTTATCCTTGGGGACCCAGCCTACCCCTTAATGCCATGGCTCATGAAGCCGTACACAGGCAGCCTGGACAGTAGTCAGGAGCTGTTCAACTACAGGCTGAGCAAGTGCAGAATGGTGGTAGAATGTGCATTTGGACGTTTAAAGGCGCGCTGGCGCAGTTTACTGACTCGCTTAGACCTCAGCAAAACCAATATTCCCACTGTTATTACTGCTTGCTGTGTGCTCCACAATATCTGTGAGAGTAAGGGGGAGACGTTTATGGCGGGGTGGGAGGTTGAGGCAAATCGCCTGGCTGCTGGTTACGCGCAGCCAGACACCAGGGCGGTTAGAAGAGCACAGGAGGGCGCGGTACGCATCAGAGAAGCTTTGAAAACCAGTTTCATGACTGGCCAGGCTACGGTGTGAAAGTTCTGTTTGTTTCTCCTTGATGAAACCCCCCGCCCCTTGGTTCACTCTACTTCCCTGTAAGCTAACCACCCGCCCCTCCTCCCTTCAATCACCGCTTGCAGAGGCAATAAAGTCATTGTTGCTTCACATTCATGCATTCTTTATTCATTCATCACACAAATAGGGGGATGACTACCAAGGTAGCCCAGGAGGGGTGGTGGAGGAGGGAAGGAAAATGCCACACAGCACTTTAAGCACAGCACTTTAAAAGTTTACAACTTTAAAATTTATTGAATGACAGCCTTCTTTTTTTTTGGGCAATCCTCTGTGGTGGAGTGGCTGGTTGGCCAGAGGCCCCCCCACCGCGTTCTTGGGCGTCTGGGTGTGGAGGCTATGGAACTTGGGGAGGAGGGCGGTTGGTTACAGAGGGGCAGCAGTGGCAGTCTGTGCTCGAGCTGCCTTTGCTGCAGCTCAACCATACACTGGAGCATACTGGTTTGGTCCTGCAGCAGCCTCAGCATTGAATCCTGCCTCCTCTCATCACGCTGCCGCCACCTTTCAGCTTCAGCCCTCTCTTCAGCCCGCCACCTCTCCTCCCGGTCATTTTGTGCTTTCCTGCACTCTGACATTATTTGCCTCCACGCATTCATCTGTGCTCTGTCAGTGTGGGAGGACAGCATGAGCTCGGAGAACATTTCATCGCGAGTGCGGTTTTTTTTCTTTCTAAGCTTCACTAGCCTCTGGGAAGGAGAAGATCCTGTGATCATTGAAACACATGCAGCTGGTGGAGAAAAAAAAAAGGGACAGCGGTATTTAAAAAGACACATTTTATAAAACAGTGGCTACACTCTTTCAGGGTAAACCTTGCTGTTAACATTACATACATAGCACATGTGCTTTCGTTACAAGGTCGCATTTTGCCTCCTCCCACCGCGTGACTACCCCCTCAACCTTCCCCCCTCCCTGTGGCTAACAGCGGGGAACATTTCTGTTTAGCCACAGACAAACAGCCCAGCAGGAATGGGCTCCTCTGAGTGTCCCCTGAAGAAAAGCACTCTATTTCAACCAGGTGACCATGAATTATATCTCACTCTCCTGAGGATAACACAGAGAGATAAAGAACGGATGTTGTTTGAATGCCAGCAAACATACACTGCAATGCTTTGTTCTACAATGATTCCCGAGTACGTGTTACTGGCCTGGAGTGGTAAAGTGTCCTACCATGGAGGACGCAATAAGGCTGCCCTCCCCAGAAACCTTTTGCAAAGGCTTTAGGACTACATCTAGGAGAACCGCAAATGCCAGGGCAAAGTAATCCTTTCACATGCTTGCTTTTAAACCATGTATAGTATTTTAAAAGGTACACTCACCAGAGGTCCCTTCTCCGCCTGCTGGGTCCAGGAGGCAGCCTTGGGTGGGTTCGGGGGGTACTGGCTCCAGGTCTAGGGTGAGAAACAGTTCCTGGCTGTCGGGAAAACCGGTTTCTCCGCTTGCTTGCTGTGAGTTATCTACAACCTCCTCCTCATCATCATCTTCGTCCCCAAAACCTGCTTCCGTATTGCCTCCATCTCCATTGAAGGAGTCAAACAACACGGCTGGGGTAGTGGTGACTGAACCCCCTAAAATGGCATGCAGCTCATCATAGAAGTGGCATGTTTGGGGCTCTGACCCAGAGCGGCCGTTCGCCTCTCTGGTTTTCTGGTAGGCTTGCCTCAGCTCCTTCAGTTTCACGCGGCACTGCTTCGGGTCCCTGTTATGGCCTCTGTCCTTCATGCCCTGGGAGATTTTCACAAAGGTTTTGGCATTTCGAAAACTGGAACGGAGTTCTGATAGCACGGATTCCTCTCCCCAAACAGCGATCAGATCCCGTACCTCCCGTTCGGTCCATGCTGGAGCTCTTTTGCGATTCTGGGACTCCATCATGGTCACCTGTGCTGATGAGCTCTGCATGGTCACCTGCAGCTTGCCACACTGGCCAAACAGGAAATGAGATTCAAAAGTTCGCGGTTCTTTTCCTGTCTACCTGGCCAGTGCATCTGAGTTGAGAGTGCTGTCCAGAGCGGTCACAATGGAGCACTCTGGGATAGCTCCCGGAGGCCAATACCATCGAATTGTGTCCACAGTACCCCAAATTCGAGCCGGCAACGTCGATTTAAGCGCTAATCCACTTGTCAGGGGTGGAGTAAGGAAATCGATTTTAAGAGCCCTTTAAGTCGAAATAAAGGGCTTCATTGTGTGGACGGGTGCAGGTTTACATCGATTTAACGCTGCTAAATTCGACCTAAAGTCCTAGTGTAGACCAGGGCTGAGTCTCAAAATAAAAGCAATATAAATTGGCCTAGGAGGCTTGAGAGAATATTTCCTGGGAAAATAACTGTTTAGTATAAGTCTGTTTGTTTGTTAAACAAAATATTTTGCCTGTGAGGAGGTGGTACTATTGGCTTATAAAAGCAGTGAACATAGTTCACAACTCCGTATGGTGAGTTTATGACCTTTAATCTTTTCCTTCCTCTGTGTAAGAAAATCAAAATTATCTTACAGTTGATAGAATTTCCTGCAAATAGTAGTAATGTTTTAATAAAAATCAGAATTTTTTTGCAGAATGCCTTTGCCTTTAGCTTCCAATTCTGAGATTATGGTATGTTTTAGGTCATATCTTACCTTTTCATCCTTCTTAGAAGAAGAGTTAACATTCAAAATATGAATGCACACTTAGTTCAGAAATATAGTCCTCTTTGATTTTAGGAAGTTTCAAGTTACTGATGTGTAATTTTAAGAAAAGGAACCTTGTTCAGTTTGATCACTTGTACAAAAAAAACTAAGTATTGCCTAAAATTTTTTATCCAGAAAATATAACTACTGTAAAAGTGTGGATTCAAAATTTATCATATTCTATTTCTAAATATATCATAGCACTCATTATAATCTTAGCACTGATTTTAAACTAAAATGCATAAAGGAAGCATCCAGGACTGGATTTGTGTAACAAATGTAATTTTGGTGGAAAGTCCTAGAGAAGTACTAATCATTATGCTGTCAAGACTCCTCCTAAAATTAAACTTCATTTTGCATCCAGTGTGAGAGTTCTTGGATGACCATATGTGTTTTTAAAACATTAACTAGAAAAAAGAGGTTGGTGTGCTTGTTTTTTTTTTTTTTTTTTTTTGCCTTTTTTCAAGCATATTTGCTTACCCTGTTGTTAAAAATCTATAATCTGCAATTTGTTCAACGTCTACATATGTATGTTTTTATTTATAATTTTATTAGAATGTTTAATACATTTTTTTCCCCTTATTTTAACCTTGACTAAAGGAATCTTTCAATAGTTTGAAGCAAGAGGCACAGTTACAAAACAAATGTTTGTTTTGGTTTTTTTAGCATGACTAGTTTACACTTGTTTAAACAAAAAACTTAAATTCTTGTCTGATCCAACCACACCTACATCAGTACTTAGTCTTCATAAACAACACAGGATGTGGATTAAACAACTTCAGTGACTAAGCAAAATAAGCGTTGATGTTAATCATTCCTAAAATGGAATTAATCTAAATGATGTTGCAGATTATATTCAAGTCTCTTAGCCAGTATGTTGGCTGACTTACATAAACAGACCACACCAAACTTAAAGATCTTAGTCCGATCTAAAAGGGCAACTGACTTTCTTTTGCAAAAGGAATCTAATAATATTGTTAGAATTAAACTGTACGATAAATGAGAATACTTGTAGGAATGTGAACTATCCTCCATGGCTAGGCTGGAGAGGACATCCAGTCATTTCTCTGCATTTTAACTATGGCACTTTGCAGCTCTTCAGAATCAGCTGAGAAGTATTAAACTTTTCTGACTAAACCAAGGATTACAAACTAACCTTGGGATTCTATCAGCAGTTGAACTCTGATAAATAGTTATCAGAGACTTAGTTTCAGGCAGGGCAATAGTCCTTGATCCAGAAAGTCTATGGGAGAAAGCTGAACGGTACTACTCGTGCTTTTAAAGCTAGTCTGCTTTTGAGTGCTTTGCTGAATCAGCTCCACAGAGGATAGCCCTAAATTCTTTTTCTGGGTACATAACCTCTTCCACTGGGGTGATGAACATCACTGGATCCCACTGGAGATCTCCAACAGAATTAAAAGTTAATTTATTTTTCTATTGCAATTTGAAGTAATCCCTTTTTAGATAATGAGATTACCCTTATATCAATATTGGTCTAGTCAGAGTGTACTCTTTCCGCTTGGTATTCCATTATCTACTGATTACTATGGATACATTTGTGACTGTAGTCTGTTACTAAGTTACATAGTACTAGTTTTATTTAGCTCTTGAATGGTGTTGATCTTGTATTACCAGATAATTTGGATTTTGCCATAATATTGAATGTGGTGCCATTTGTATAGGCTCTGAACTAGAAAAGTACCAAAGCAAATAAAACAATGTACTAATGTAAGGCATAAGAGGTCTTAAATATTTAAAATAGCAGAAAGGGCACTCTTTGACTTGGAAAATAACTTAGGTTTTGTGGGGCTTTTATGATTCTTTACAAACTCAGACCCAAATCCTGGGCCATGTTCTGGCACCTTTTCACAGCTCTAGATACATAAAGGAGCTGGAACTGAGGTAGATCTGCAGCAGAGCATTCAAGGCCACCATAACTCGGAGCACACAGCTCAGAAGGGGGCCTCAGAAATGAAGACAGTATGCTAATTGTAGGAGACTATTGATTTTTCCAAATGTATGTCTTTGCAAGTAAGTAAAGATGACACATTTTCTCTTTTCCCTCCCCCACACCCTGTGAAAGAAGTAGTTGGCTCACCTAGGGGATGTATACCAGCTCGAAATTTTGCCTTTCCACCTTCTAGTTGCTGTTTATAGGAGACTGTTACAAAAATATAACTGTGAGGATTAATAAAAGCTGAACATGTCATTCTTTTTATCTAAAGCCAAATGTAAATCTTTTTGCCACAGTTGCACAGTTGGTGATCTCCAGAGCAAGATAGATTGTTTAGAAAAGACCAATTCAAAACTCCAGGAAGAGGTTTGTGGCTTTTTTTACCTTTTTAAAATACAAATGTGTTATACAGTCAACTGAGGAAGCTTAATTAATTGTTACATCCCTAAAAAGGAAAGGGGAGTTTTGTTATTTATTTCAGTTGGGCCAGGATTTCACCCCAAATCTGGAGTGAGTTTCATGCTTGTGAAATGTGGGAACAAATAGGACTGGCTTGAGTCGGAACACTCTCAAAGCTTTCCCACATACCAATACAATGGTGATAAATATGGTATAAAGATCTAGAAGGTTTTGGTTGTTAGATGTGATGTTGGCAGAAGACTCCTTGTTATACCAGTGATTTCAAGATGTCTGCCATCTTATTCGTCTGATCAAGTCTTTTTATAAAAAATGGTTTTTTTTCTAAACAAAACAAATCCAAACTTGCCCAATAATGAGGAGGCATTAAATACCTCATCCCACTTTCTCCTTAAAATGTTTGCCTCCTTAATTATGTCAGCAGGATGTACATCTATCCCCAGCATGTGCTCTCATTTCCCATTTAAAAGAGAGAAGAAAGACTAAAGCAAAAAATGAAATAGTGAATAGGAAGAAAGTTGTAAGGAGGAGTCACGTTTCAGCTTCCAAGCAAAAAAAAAAATTTGCAAATAAGAATAGGATGCCCATCCTACTACAGTACTCCACCTATACAGATCATTTAAAAAAATCTGTGACTGTGATTTCACACTTCTCACAGCATTCTGCAAAGTCCAGCCTCTACCCCTGCTGGAGATGTCCCTTCTTGACAACACTGTCATCCACTCAAAGCATGTTGGATCTAACCTTCAGTGTGCCTTTATATTTCATTTCTGAGCATCCTAAAGACAATTATATTGACAAAACACCTAATAGTCCCAACCTTGTACATCCCAAAGCTATCTATGATAAAACAATGCAGCTCATCTATGATCTATGCCAGAATTCAAACTGGTGTTTCAAGGTGAGAGGCAAACGTGTAACTCTCCAAATTAAATAGCCCATAATCAATATTTTAAAGATTAGCAGTGACTAGTATTTTTTACTTAGCTGTATTATGAAACATACCATACTAAGATTTATTTCTAACAATATTCTGAATGGTATGTTTAAATCTCATTCAGGTGCTGCACACTTGTCTGTGTTTAATCATGATAGTTTTACTTTTTTCTTTAACCAGCTTGCAGCAGCAACGGATCGGATTGGTTCACTTCAGAAAGAACAGCAACAGTTAAAACATCAAAATGAATTAATTCGTGAGCGGAGTGAAAAGAGTGTAGAGGTTAGACATCCAGTTCAAGAATATGGGAAATAGGCTGTCCTCTGAACAATTAGCTTCAGTATTATAAAACAATTTTTAATTTGAATGCTAACCATGTTTGCATGCAACTTATTGGTATTGAACATGTTCCTTCTGTTTAAATTTTTTCTCATATAATACACATTTAAAAAAAATAAAATTTAGTACCATAGTGTACAATATAATGAAACCATGTCTGTTCAGATGTAGGCTGCAAATGTTTTTTAAAAATGGGGTGAATTATCTTCAAAAGCACTGGACATTTAAAAACCTCAGTACTAATATTTATTTTTGAGAAATTATTTTAATATTGACCATCTGATTAGAGGTAAGATCAATTCTGTGCAATCACAGGAAATTATTTTATATTAAAATAATATTGCTATTTATTCTTTTATGTCCCATAACCAAATTGCAAGCAAACTTCAAAAACAACTTTTCCTAATTTTTCATGTAGGTAACAATACAGGATACAAAAATAGAACTGGATACCTATAAACAGTCACGCCAAGGTCTGGATGAAATGTACAGTGATGTCTGGAAGCAGTTGAAAGAGGAAAAAAAAATTAGGATGGTGAGGATACCACATGGCGGAGGGTGAAATGAAAGATTTATGGTTTTTTGTCTTTATTGTTAGTGCTATAACATTATAAGCATGTAATACAGAAAATGCTGTGGATTGCTTGAATCCAGGCTCCTTACTCCACAGTGGATTTTCATGCATCTTGCTCAGAATAGCTCAAACAAATGGACAGCAACAGTCCATAAAGAAAACAAAACACAGAGCTCATGGAAAGTTAAGAACGAAGTCCTCCTCTCATTTGCTAGACTATTACAATGAATACTATATTTTTAATGTTATCAATGCAGAAAAGCAACTGTTTTTTTTTTTTCTTTTGCGGTCATGCATTGTTGTGACTTAAAGCAGTCACCTCTCAGGTGGAGCATTCTCTCAGCAGTTATGGACTGGCTGGATTAAGAGCCCTTTGCTTCATTTCAGACTTTCAGCTCCTGTAGCCAGTCCCTACCTGGAAAGAAATACCCAGAATGGAGAAGGCTGACTTAAACATTCAGTTCTACTGTCTAGAGCAGGACTGCAAATAAAATAAAGTAGCAGAATGCTGAGAGTTAGAATATACTGTGTGCTGCTTTCCTTCTTACCATTCTTACTAACTTACTCATATTGTGTTATTTGGGCTGTTTGTCTCATTACATATAAAATAACTCAACGTTATTCCTTGGACATAATACACAGACAAGTTTTATGTAGGTTTAGCACATTAGAAATTTCTTACATGATTCATGCCCTATATAGCAATAATTAGGAAATCTCCTTCTAAGGAATTAGAGAAAGAGTTGGAGCTGCAGATTGGAATGAAAACAGAAATGGAAATTGCCATGAAACTACTGGAAAAAGATACTCATGAAAAACAAGACACTTTGGTTGCTCTTCGCCAACAGTTGGAAGAAGTTAAAGCTATTAATTTGCAGATGTTTCACAAATCCCAGGTAAATATATCAAATTTGTAGATGGAGAGAACTAAAAATATTGTCTTGCTGTTTGGTAATCCATACATGTGTTCCTTGTTGCAAGTATACAATTATCTTTGTTGCAGACTCTGTTATGTATGTTGTATCAATATGTGCTGGATAGCTTTACTAGTCAATAATCCTCTGAGAAGTCCTTCCGTAACACCTATCTTTAACCTTCCTTCCATAGCTTTCTCTTACCAGATGTCATGTGTCTTTATTGTAGGTTGTGTAGACTTTTGTTGTAAATTATTATATAAATTCCCTTTTGGAATACCATTTGGTACCCTGAAGAGAATGCACTAAAAAAATCAGTCAGTTTCTTGTTATACAGGGGGAGAATAGGGTCCCAGGAGTCTTGCCTACTGGTCCTCTGTTCAAGCCACTAGACTACGTAAGTTCAGTTCCTTGGAGTAGATCGGGCCATAAGATCAAACTGGGAGTTACTTGCATTCTGCAGCGTGGAAAAATAGAATCCCCTAGGTTGTGTTCCCTACTCTCTCACTGACTTCCTATGTGACATTAGGTAAGTCATATACTTCCTGTTTCCTCAAAATGGGTAAAATACTGATCTACCTCAGGAGTATTACAAAGATTCCTTGATGTCTGTAAAGCAATTGAAAATATTAAGATGAAAGGTGCTACAGAAGCGTAAGTTAGCCAACAAAATCTTGCAGGCGCAAATCAATATTTGCACACACAGTCTAATAACAGTAAGCTTTAGTTACACTAGTGAGGTACTTTTTCATTTGTTCATCTGTTCATTTCATTTTTAATTGTACCTATATTTTCACCACCCTGTGTCTCTTCATATACTCCTACTTCCAATACTACATTTGCATCTTCCTGTTCTGGTCTGACATTTGCCCTGTCTCAGCTTCTGTATATGCATCTTCACTTCCTTTTTTCTTAAGCACTGTCACTGATCTCTTTAAGTTACCCTCCATGTTCATCCAGCCCGATCACTTCATTTCCTTTGAGTGTTTATTTCTAAAAAGAGAAGCTTTTGATTGTGTTGAATTTTTACTTAAAAGACCGGCCCCCCTGCTCCCATTTATCTTCTTTTGAAATACCATGGTCCAATTAATAGCTCTTAAGACTTTTCTCATCCTGCCCAAGTAGCCCTTTAAAAATTGTGTGTTGCTTGGGTTTTTTCAATTCTCTCTTAACACAGATTTGAGAGATGGTGTGTGACTGTTGGCTCCTAAAGGAGAAACAGGGGTGTTCCTCTTTCACTTTTTAACTTCTTTAGTACTATTCCAGCAGGTGCTGATGATATAATTAAAATCAAACACTGACTCGAGATCCTTGAATCAGTTGTATCCTTTCATTTTCTTAGCTTTTTGTTTTAAGGTGTGCCAACAGTAGTGTTACATCCCCTTAATTCTCCTTATCTCCTAATATAGCCCTTTAACTACTGTCCTCTTCCTTTCCTCGCAACCTCTAATGTTCCCAATCCTCCATTGTTATCTCCTCCGCCTTCAGTTGCCTGATCTCAAGAACCCCTCCTATGCCAACTCCCTGATCTTTGGTCTCCCATTACTCCCTCTCTGGTACATCAAAACAGAGAACACCATTTAGTACATCTTGCCCTTTTCAGTTTTCTTCTGACTGCATCAAATTCTTCAAAATAGCCTTGATTTTCTTTCTCAAGCACTAAACTTTGGCTCTAAACCTTATTATTTTGGTTATACTTTGGAATATTAAAGAATAATTTATGTGAAATTATCTGCTCAAATTTCTTCTTACAGAATTCAGAGAGCTCACTGCAACAGAAAAAAGAAACAATATCCTCTTTTGAAGGAAAAACAAATCAGATGATGTCTACTATGAAACAAATGGAAGAGAGGTAATATTTACAAACTCTTAAAAAGGCAATGCTGGAAAAATAATATTGTGTGAACTTCCAATATTCTTACATATTACTGAAGCCTCAGTAGTGCCTGCATAGTTAAGACTTGGCTGAGCTTTTCAATTAAATCCGGACTAAGATCCCTCCATTTCATACTTCAAGTGGCTGAATTTAGTCTCCACATTTACCACAGTTAATGTTAATGTGATCCTTTGAATTTTCTGTTCTGCCTATTGCATAAAATACTTGGTAACTCTTCTACACAACACTATTAAAATCATCCTGCCTTGAAGTGTAGCCATCAATGTATTACTTTCTTTTGCCTTCAAATAGATGTACACACACCATGAACTCCAAACTTCAGGCACTTCCACATAATCACTATATACTGGAAATATAAATATATAGAAATATATAAAACTTAATCATTTACTCTCCTTATTTGGTGTAACCATACATTAAGAGAAGGATACATCTGTTCTCATATGCTACCTCCCTGGCCCAGCTTCACAGCCCTCCCTAGCTCCAGTCTGTGACAGACAGACAATCTGTGACAGGGGCCACAACAGAGGCAGCACTGAATAATGAGACCATTCTGATGGACCTGAGCAGGGGGCAAGGAAACTAGATGATATGGACAAGTGTGATGGGGGTTCCCTGTGGTTGCCCCAACACAGATCAACTTCTCCCCACATTGCAGAGCACTGACTGCTTAAAATTTTGCCTCTCCACTCCCTCCCCACCCCCCCCCAACCCTCCATAGCTTCCAACTATCCACGCTACACCCTCATCTTCCGTACAGAAACAGGCTCACCCTCTGACCTCCCCTTTGTGCACATTTTCTCTTTCTGCCCCCATATATAGAGATCTGGCCCATACCACAACACTTACTGCATGTGTAAATGTATTCTGTGTACGCTGAGTTAAGGCATACATCCTATGTGGCTGCTTATGGCTTCCACAGAAACTGTTGTTTTTTAAATGTCCTATTGCTGTGCATTCAAAGTCTCAGTTATACCACTGTAGAAAAATGGGTGCAATAGAATTTTTTAAAGGAAAGTATTGTCCATACTTAAGTAATACTTTTGTGCATTGATTCTAATAAATGCATTGCATGCCTTATTTTGCATTAGATTGCAGCATGCAGAACAGGCTAGGCAGGTAGCAGAAGAAAAAAATATCAAAATGAAGCAAGAGTTTGGTGGCAGAATTGAGACTCTACAGCAACAACTCTCCCAGCTGGACAATCAGTGGTACTTTCTTTTTACTTTTATAATACTTAATATAAAGAAGAAAAATTAATTCTGTTTTGTTTTTAAGATTGTGTTTCTTCTCTAGTGCCAAAGAGTGATAGATAACTAGTTTTTTATGGATGATAAATTATTTGCAATCATTAACTTTGTGTATGTACATGGGTAAGATGGTTAGTGGATGCTTTATTAATAAATGAATTAAACTTGCATGCTTTTCCCTTTAATAACCAAAGATTATGAATGATTAACCTATTTAGCATCAGGGAGTGTGCTAGATCCTCTGCAGACAAAAAATGAGACCCAAAAGGCTGAGTCTTAATAGAAAACATTCAGACAAAAAAATGGGAAAGGATGTAAAGTGACATGTTGATTTATGGGATGCTATCTTGCTCCTCCCCAGGACTCCTCCTGTTCTCAAACCCGGTCTGATTCACTTTGAGTCAGTATTCAAATAAAGAAAAAATCTCTTGCTGCATTAAAAGGGTCTGGAATTTAATACCAAATGCATCCCCCACTGTGCTGCTGATTCTTATTGAAGCCTTTCCAGGATTTCACTAATGGGGCTATGTACATGTGCATATACTCTCAATTGTAATGTTTTGTATGTTCAATTATTTATACATAAGCAGTCAAGTACACACCTAACTGAATAAAAACTCCACAACCCCTGAAACCCACTGTCTTGGCTGCTCCTTCCTTGCTGTGACCAAAGGAAAAGATTGTTTAACATAATTTATTGATCTTTGCGCTGCCAAGACCTCTCTCTCCCCCTTCCTGGAACAATGTTTCCAGTTTTGTCCTGGATTGGACAAGTGTTCCTGTCCTTTCTTTTTCCTAAAACTCTTTGTAAAAACAGCCTCTGTTACAACCACCGTTATTTTAACAGCTCAATTCTGGAGAAAGAGTTAAAATCTGAAAAAGAACAGAGACAAACTTTGCAACGAGAGCTACATCAAGAGAAGGATACTACTAGTCTGCTAAAAACAGAACTGCAACAAATGGAAGGGTTGAAAAAGGTAAGCACGTTGGGAGCATGGTGAGTGGTTAGGATGGAAAGTCAACAGAAGCTATGCAAGTATTTCCCACCTTTGCTTGAATAGTTAGTTTATTTCTATAGACCCCCCTCTCCCCCATTGCCCACTTGTGAAAGTGGTTACGGGAAAATGTTCAACAATTCGACTAACTTTGTGCAGGAAAATGCAAATAGGAGGAGCTTGGGGTCAGCATATTACAAAAGAAAGATGAATTGATGATATAACCTAAGTTTCAGTGGTGAATATTAAAAACTTAAACTAAAATGAGTGGACTAATTTTACAAGTTTTCAAATCCTCTGTGCTTCTTAAAATCATTTTCTACAAATCCTTCTTTAAATTGACTTGCAGCAACCCACTCCCCTGTGTGCAATTGGCATTTGTTGTATTTATTTTAAGTGCCTGGAGGAGCAAAGCATACATTACTAAGATTGTAAGCCCCTTGGGGCAGGGACAGTCTCTTTGTTCTGTGTTTGTACAGCACCTAACACAATGGAGTCCTAGGCACTATAAAGAATAAGAGGTGTGTGCACTGCATATTGACTGAATAATAATTGCACCATTGGTGAATTGGTTGGTTTATGCCACATATGGTAGCTTACTCTGAGATTGCAGGGGCCTGAAAAAAAATCTCTTCACTTCCCTTGTATTTGTATAATCAGTTTAAAAACCTCCCCATGACGATCTACAATACGTAAATTGGATACCATTTAGATGTGAACAGGTTATTAACATAAACACAGTAAAAGCAAGATCCTAAAGTCCAAGAATAGGTATCTAGCTTTGCAGAGAAGCTAATCTATCATAAATTCCTCACCATGTTAGGTTGATTGTCTAGGACACAGATTATATAAGGTCAAATGTTTGGTGGGGGTTTTTTTGTTTGTTTTTTAAAGCTGCAAAAAACCCTCTAATTCTTCACATGTGCTGAAGATGCTCAGCATTCATGTTCTTGTTCAGAGCATTGTGTGTTAATTATAGGAACTGCGAAAATTGCAAGATGAGAAGCAGCAGTTAGAGAAGGTCTGTGAAGAACAGGAACAAGCTCTACAAGAAATGGGACAACACCTTAGCCAGTAAGTTCCAATAACTTAAGAACCTTGTAGCTAAATGAGGTTGGATTTTCAAACTAATTCATAACATATGCAACAATTAAAGAGCATCCAGTTACATAAATAAGTGTCAATTTTAGGAAACGATGGATGAGTATGGAGAAAGTATATACCAAGGTTTGGGCAACTTGTGCATGTGTGTTTATCCATTCACTTCAGTGGTACTATTCGCACACAAGGGTTGCAGGATTGGGACTTTTTGTCCCCTCCCCTTAGTTCCAGCTAAACTCTGTTGCATTTTTTCTATAAATAGTCGTCTTTATCTCATGTTAAAATGCGAAGTAAATTCTTAATTTATCTTTTCCAGATCCAAACTGAAGATGGAAGATATTAAAGAAGTAAATAAAGCACTAAAGGTACTGTACACTTTATAAAAATGTAAATTAAGTATTGTACATATTTCATTTTAGATGACCTCATACTGCAGATAACTCTTAAAACTGAGTGAAATGATTTAGAATATGGCTGTGGGAAATTCCAAGTGTTGCAGCCCAAACCACCTTCAATTTCAAATCCTTTCTCCAAGTAATTCATAACTGAACTGATCTTTCTTGCATATGTGATTGTTTGTTTTTTTTTTTATTTTAGGGCCATACCTGGCTAAAAGATGATGAAGCAACCCACTGTAAACAATGTGAGAAGGAGTTCTCCATTTCAAGAAGAAAGGTAGTGGTGGTCAGTGGATAACTGTGAAGAATACCCCTTTTTTTGGCGACTCGTGGGAGGTGCACAAAGGGTCAAGTGTCTCTCCAGCAGCTGGCCCGGGCAGGGAGAGGCAGGGCCAGAGCCTCTTCCATCCACGCTGACTGTGTCCTGGCTGACTGGGAGAGCGCCTGGCTGCGGTAGCAGCAGGCTGCCCCCGCCCGGGTTCAGCTTCTGGGGACAGTGGTCGAACAAGCTGGAGCCCCTCCGGCATGCTCAGTCAGCTCCTGTCCCTAGAAGTTGAGCCTGGGCAGGGAGCAGGCTGCCGCCACTCCCTCCCCAGGCTTTGCTTCTGGGGACAAGAGCCAACTCTGAGCATGCCAGGGAGGGTGGGGCAGGGCAACTCAAACTCCTTCAGCCACGTTCCCGGAAGCCAAGCCTGGACGGGAGGCAGCCCACTGCTGCTGCAGCTAGGCACTCTCCCAGGCAGCGGCTGTGCTGCACTGGGCAGCGTCCAGGAGTGGGTCCAGGGCCTGGCTGCTAGGCAGAGCAGCCAAACATTCCAGGGGGAGCCAGCGCAATGGGAGGACAGAGGCCCCCCGCAGGTAACATGCGGAGGGGATGGGCAGAGCGCAAGGACCCTGGGCTAGGTGGGGGAAGAGTCACGCTGGAGAGGTCATATGTCTTACCCTTTAGCTGGTGCCCCCTGCCCAGTATGGAGAGGCACCAGTCATCTACCCTTCTAATGTATCACAGCTCATTTTGCTAGGGAAGAAGTATTTAAAAGCCTCTAATTCTAGATCTTGTCATACATTACTAATTAGAGAAAATTGACTTGACTTGACTTTGAGTAACACTATCCCGTTAACCTGAGGGAGGAGAGAGAACAAGTTTTTTAAAAATGTTTAAAAGGTGATTGTTTCTAAAAACTGTGATTTAGCATAAACCAGAGTCTTGTGCGCTCTCAATGAGGATGTTGCCTGATAGCAGGAATTTGTAGCTTTCTGGTAGTGCACTGCGCTGCCCTGGAGAAACTTGGGTTCAATTCCCATTGTGGTTTCCTTTTCTAACCAGCAAGAACTGGAAGTGCTAAGGCATTTTTTTAGTCTCCTGAAAGAATGAATGTCTCAAGATGCATGACCCCCTTCTAGCTAAGCAGCTGTGATGACAGCCTCCAGATTGAATTCTGTGTAGTCCTCATGTGGAAGGAAGTGGATCCTTGATGTGGGGAGGGTGGAGGCAGGGCCGTCCTTACCCATATGCAAAGCACGCAGCTGCACAGGGCACCAGGAAATTTCCTGGTGCCCTGCACAGCTGCGTGCTGCTCCAGCCCCTGCTCTGGCTCTTCCCCAGGCCCCTGCCCCTGCCCCTGCCCCGCTCCCCTGAAGATTGCTGCCAGACCTGACCCTGCACTCACCGTGTGTAAGTGGAGTGACCCGGCCCCAGCCTGCTCCACTCCCCTGGCTCCCAGGCTTGGGGGAGGGGGGAACCACCCCCCAGCACTCACCAGCTGTGCGGCTGGGAGCCAGGGGAGCAGAACAGGCTGGGGCTGGGTCACTCCACTTCCCATGGAGGCCTGGGGCCCCACACAGGCCCCCGCTGCATAGGGTACCAAAATACCTAGGGACGGTCCTGGGTGGAGGCTCAGGAAACAGTGGATGGTGGCAGCAGGAGTTTATCACAATTTGCTAATAGCCTGCTGTAGTTAAAGATTAAACTGTACAGTTTGTGCTTACTCAATCCTAATTTTGCTTTAAACTGTCTTGTAGCATCACTGTAGAAACTGTGGTGACATCTTTTGCAACACTTGTTCCAGCAATGAACTGGCACTGCCATCCTACCCTAAACCTGTGCGTGTTTGTGACACATGTCACACTTTACTGCTTCAGAGATGTTCATCTACTGCTCCCTAATGTTTCAGTTGTTTCAAGAGCACCATCCTAAGCTTGGAGAAGGAGTCATGAATTTTTTTAAAAGTTTGACTTCCAGTACCCCTTGTGCAGAAGAAAACATCTCTTTAGACTTCAACACTTTCCATTCTAGAACAGGTCAAGTAATAATTTAAAAGATATAAAGGTATTTATAGGAATTATGAAAGCTAATATTTTGCCAATATATTTCATAATGAAATAAAGTAGAATTAAAAATCATATAATTTAAAATGTGCTCAACATGCTGAAACTTTGAAGTGCGAATTCACTTTTCTGAATTTTATAAAAAGCTATTTTCTTTATTTAAAACTTTGTACTTCACATTTGTACATCTGACCTCTTAAAAAAAAAATCACTGATTTGTTTCTGCACACTGTAGCCTCATGGTTCTAGTTTAACTACTCACTTTTAATATATTCCAGATTATATTATGTTAGTTATGTACAGTTTTATATGTGAACAAAGTAAATTGAACATGGAAAAACAGTCAGCCGTCTACATGTATAAATGAATGTGCCTTCACGATATACTTCAAAGTAAAAATAGCATATAGACTATATTTGTTTCTAAAGCACTTATGAATACAATAGTGATTATGCAATAAAGTCTTTGTTAAACTATGAAAACGAGATATTTAGTCTTAACACTGTTCCATTTTTTTCTTGCAAATAAATACCAATGAGTAAAATCAAGCATGTAGTCTTTGAAAGATTTTCATTTTGCAAAACAAAATACTATTCCTAGTTTATAGAGAACGTAAAGCAAGAAGACACTTTTAAAGTAACTGAGTGTAATGGAACTGAAGTACTGTGTAGTATAAAAAAGCAATACAAACTAAGTGCAAAGAAGCAAGAGAATGTATACATAAAAAAACCATCCAACTTTCTGGGGAAACAAGAGTCTGTTCATAGGAACTTGAAACACCTACACGAAATGTAACTACCTCAAAGCACTCTGCATAAAAGAAAAAGTGAAGAAACTGAAACTTGACACAAAATGCCCCCCATAAGGGCAGAAATGGAGGCACTGCCCTTAACTTATGAGTCTGTTCATATGTTTTTGACGTTAAGGTGTAAAGGGACCATCATGATCATCTAGTTTGATGTCCTGCATGTTGCAGACCACAGAACCTCACCCACCCACTCCTGTAATAGGCCCCTAACCTCTGGCTGAGTTACAGAAGTCCTCAAATCATGGCTTAAAGACTTCAGGTTACTATTTACACCAGTTTAAACCTACAAGTGACCCATGCCCCATGCTGCAGAGAAATATGAAAAACCTCCAGGGTCTCTGCTAATCTGACCCAGGAGAAAATTTTTTCCCAACCTCAAATATGGTGATCTCTTAGATGCTGAGTGTGTGGGCAAGACCCACCAGCCAGACACCTGGGAAAGAATTCTCTGGGGTAACTCAGAACCCTCCCTATCTACTATACTATCCCATCACGGCCAGTGGAGATATTTGCAGCTATCAGTGGCAGATTGGCTACATGCCATGGTAGGCAGTCTCATCCCTTCCATAAATTCATCAAGTTCAGTCTTGAAGCCAGTTAGGTTTTTGCCCCCACTGCTCCCCTTGGAAGGCTGTTCCAGAACTTCACTCCTCTGATGGTTAGAAACCTTCATCTAATTTTGAGCCTAAACTTGTTGGCCTGTTTATATCCATTTGTTCTTGTGTCCAAATTGGCGCTTAACTTAAATAATTCTTCTCCCTCTTAGGATTACTCTCTATAAATACACCCGAGAGATAAACACTATCTCCCTGCAGCCTTCTTTTGGTTAGGCTAAACAAGCCAAGCTTGTTTTGAGTCTCTTCTCATAAGATAGGTTTCCATTCCATTCCTCAGATCATCCTAGTAGCCCTTCTCTGCCCGTTCCAATTTGAATTCATCTTTCTTATACATGGGAGACCAGAATTGCACACAGTATTCCAGATGAGGTCTCACCAGTGCCTTGTATAACAGTACTAACGCTTCCCTGTCTCTAGTAGAAATACCTCATCTGATGCATCCTAGGACTGCATTAGCCTTTTTTTACAGCTGCATCACACTGATGACTCAGTTTTCCTGTGATCAACCAATACACTCAGAACTTTCTCCTCCTCTCACTTCCAAATCATATATCCCCAGCTTATAGCAAAAATTCTTAGTTAGTCGCTTGATGTGTGACCTTGTACTTCGCACAATTAAATTTCATCCCATTTCTATTACTCCAGTTTACAAGGTCATCCAGATCATTTTGTATGATATTCTGGTTCTCCTCCATATTGGCTCATCCTCCCAACTGTGTGTCATCTGTGAATTTTATTAGCATACTCCCACTTTTTGTGCCAAGATCAATAATAAAAATGTTAAATAAGGTTGGTCCCAAGACTGATCCCTGAGGAACTCCACTAGTAACCTCCCTCCAGCCTGACAGTTCACCTTTACGTATGAACCATTGTAGTCTCCCCTTTAACCAGTTCTTTACCCTCCTTTCAATTCTCCTCTTAGTTAAATTGGAGAAAATAGGGATTAATTTCCCATGTGGAACTGTATCAAACTTTATGAAATCCAGGCACATTTGATCTACTGCATTTCCTTTGTCTGAAAAATCAGTTATCTTCTTGAAGAAGGAGATCAGGTTGGTTTGTCACAATCTACCTTTTGTAAAACCATGTTGTATTTTATCCCAATTACAGTTCACCTCTGTCTTTAACTACTCTTTCAAAATTTATTCCAATTTGCATACAATTGAGGTCAAACTAACAGGCCTGTTGTTTCCTGCATCACCCCCCCCCCCCTTCTTAAAAATAGAAGCTATAGTAGCAATTCTCCAGTCATAGGGTACAATCCCTGAGTTTACAGATTCATTAAAAATTCTTGCTCTTGGGCTTGCAACTTCATATGCTAGTTTCTTTAATATTCTTGGATGGAGATTTTTCCAGTTACCCCAATTTAGTCTCATTAAGCTGTTTGACTTCCACTCAGATGTGGTAATATCTAACTCCATATCTGTGTACCTATTAGTCACCCTGCCACTATCTCTAAGCTCTTCATCAGCCTTATTAAAAACTGAGGCAAAGTATTAGTTTGGGTGCTGAGCCATGCCTAGATTATCTTTAATCTCCATCCCATCCTCAGGGTTTAGCACTCCCACTTCTTCTTTCCTTGTTTTTTTTAATTAATATGGCTAGAGAACCTTTTACTATTGATTTTAATTCTCTTTGCAAGGTACAAGTCTGTTTGGCTTTTGGCAGTTCTTTCTTTATTCCTATACCTTCTGCCCTCTAAGAGGTAACTTTCCTTGCTGATTCATCCCATTTTCCATCCCTTCTAAGCTTTCGGCTTTCTCTTAATCCCCCCATTTTAGATGTTTGCTGCTTATCCAGTTTAGTCTGCAACCCTTCCCTACAAATTTTTCCCCTTGCTTGGGATGCTGGTATCAGTAGTTTCTGCAATTTTGACGAAGTATCCAAGCCTCCTCTACATTCAGATCCTTGAGTTCTTTGGTCCAGTCCACTTACATAATTCCCTTAATTTTTTTAAGTTAACTAGCGTTACCATACGTCCATATTTTCCCAGACATGTCCAGCTTTTTGTTTCTTAAATTGCTGGGAGGAATTTTTAAATATCTAAAAACATCTGGGATTTTGCCATTCTTCCCCAATGAAGAGTTGATCATTCAAGAGGGTGAATGTTGATCACTCAGAAGTGCCTGCTTTTTCCCCCTAGCTCCCAGCACTTGTGCCATGAAACAGCTGTTTTGTGTGGGTGGGAGGGAGGGGGAAGGTGGTGGAGGTGGGGCTGGGGATTTGGGGAAGGGGTCCAATGGGGCAGGGAGGGGGTGGAGTTGTGGCTGGACCAGGGGCAGGGGGCTGCAAGCAAATCCCTTCCCTCCCTGCCCCCAGAGTATCCTCTTTTTGGAATGTTCAAATATAGTAACCTCAAGTCAGCCCTTTTGAAATCAAGGATGCTAGTTGCAGCTCTATTTTTGTTTCTCCTTCCATTTAGTTTAAACTGAATTAGCTCATGATCACTCAAACCAAGGTTGTCCTGTACAACCATAAGGTCCTCCGTACTCACCAATACCAAATCTAAAATGGCATCGCCTTCTGTTGGTTCAGTGACTATTTGGTGAAGAAATCTGTCAAATATCACATCCAGAAAAAGCTGGGCCCTACTATTATTAGTAGCACTTGTTCTCCAATCTGTATCTAAACTTTGCTAATGCTTGAATATTTCCAGCAGTAATTACCTTACTGGTAATTGATAAACTCATCAATGTGTTGAATTTGGCTGTATAAAGGACACCTGTTGTGGGAATGGGTAGAAAAGAGAATGTATTTGTTGACTATGCCAATACTTTTGTATCTGTTTTGCTGCCTTCAGCAGCGTACTTGCTAACAGAAAGTTGTCAGATCTCTCTTGAAGCTCACTCTGTGAATACCCACTTTTTCAGTACTAAAGTTCAAAATTGAATAGGCACATGCTACTTAGGGTAATGTTGCATCAGTAAAATGGACTGCCAGAATGGATAGAATAGAGAGCTGCGTGATTTTACACTACTTGAGGGTAAGAGAAAATGCTTTTTCTCCAAAACTAGCTTCACTTATATTGCTCTCTACTTTATTGGGCTACATTCTAGCCTTTTCCTGCTAATGACAGAAAAGAATGAATAAAGAAAAAACAAGGTATGCTACCAAGCAAGTTAGACACACAACTGCAGAGCTACTTGGTGAGAAGGGTAAGGACAGGAAGAATAAAACTACCTTAAGACACAGTGTTAGGTTAAGGATTCATCTACTTTTTCCTAAATGTAGACTACTTCCCTATTCATATATTGTGTGCAGACCAACTCCCCTCCAGGACCACATGACAGGCTATTGGTAAGCACAGCAACTGATTACATGGAAAATGATGTGTCTCTCAAGGTTATTTTAGAAGCTAGAATGAGCCAGTACTACATGACTAGTCAACTCTGAACTACCAGCATACACCCTCCCTACCTACCTGGGTTAGGTAAGCAGTGGAAGTGAGCTATCAATTGTTGGGATGTTTGCATGTTTTTTTTCCTCTCTTTGAAGTGGTCTGATGCTCTGTTCTTTACTAATAGTGCAGTTCTCAGATATTTGACTGCCCTATGAAGCAGTGTACTACCCATGGCACTCCAGGGCAAGTACAGCAATTACTTTGTCCTTTTAGCTACCTAATGTGAGTTCTTTTGGAGATGTTTACAACAGTCTAATTTTGCTCCTGGTCTTTCCCCTGGGGTGCCGCTCTGGCTCTTACTTTCAGGTGGCCCCCTTCCTCACATACTTCCTTCCCACCACATCACTTACCTGCTGCTTAGTGGTGCTTGTTCCCCCTCTCCTCATGTTCCATTTCAATGATGCAAAGAGCAGCATTCAAGTTAAATAATAGATTGATGGTTGCTCGTGCAGGTCTTAGTACTAGAGAATAGTGTGAATTGAGTTCTGAACAGATTTGTTTTTTTTTTTTTAAGCTAAGAACTGAAGGATTAAATAATCAGTTTGCTTTGTATATAGCAGCATCTGATGAAGCCAGTTGGCTTGAGTTTTTCATACACACAAAAACAGAGGGAAGGAGAACTTTAGAGCCAGAATTGGCAATACAGGGGAAGTTGTATTACTCTCAAACAACCCCCTTCCCCAAAAAACCCCACTGGTTTCAAGTTGTTTCTCTTTTCTACAGGAATCCTGTGCTATTGTGTGCAGGCTGGACAGTGTATGTGCTGATAGTTGTACAGTATGTTCAATGGGTGGACCCCAGTATTATTCATTACCTAGAATCCTCCAGATTTTCACAATAGTGCTGTTCAGTTAATAAAGATCTATCTCGGACCAGACTGTAAGGCTGTTTTAAAAACAAAACTATCAAAACACCAAACAGTATTGTGACCACTAAGGGAATATCTATTCACCACACCCAACCTTGTTCATATCTGGTGTTTTCTCCCTTCCCAACAGATTTCCAACTGATGGCAGTTTCTGTGAAAAAGCTATTCTTAAGAAAAGGCCCTACAGGAGACTAATCTAACTTGTACTGTTGGTGCTGAAAATGCTTTGATATTTAATCCTAGACCCTGTAGGTCAATGTGACCTGGAAAGGCTGTGAATAGAGAGATATTTGAGTAAGCCCATTAAAGTCAAACCTGTGCATTAAACAAAGCATGGGCCCTGCTGAAAAATTAGTCTAAAAAGGTACTGTGCGATCAGAAATTGTCTTCATAAGGTGGTTTGTCTACCTCTTTTATGAAGCACTTTGGAGATTTACTAAGGGATAGAGCGGCTTTTGCTAGTTTTTTTTTTTTTTTTTTTTTTTAAATGGAGCCAAAGTCAGAGATCCTCCAGCCAGAAAAGGTAAGCTCTTGCAAAGGCAGGGAATCTGACAGTGGAGGAGAATGCTTCGAAGCCCTTTTGGGGAGAGGCCTCTGTCATTCTCTCTCTGGATTCCTCACAGTAGAATTCTTCTTCAGAGGGAACAACAGTGGCATCAAACACCAATAGAGCCCTTTGGTTCTTGAATGTTACAGAGCCTGAGGTTGCTCTTATTCATATCCTTGCCCTTCTCAGGCTTGTTCCTTCCCTGATCACTTGCTCAAAGAAGTAGTGAGAGATATTGCTGCCTCAAGGATTTTTTGAGGGGAGAAATTTACACTTAGGGCTTACTGTCAAGAGCCTGCTCAGGGTTCAAAGCCAGACCCTTATTTTCTTCAGTAGCAGAGGAAGCAGAGAACTTCAAAATCCCTCCCCTTCTGGCTCCCATTCCCCTTAAAAGGGAAAAACATGTCCAGTTCATCCCTCCTGCTTGGCTTGGGATGGATGGGGGCTGGCTTGTTTCCCCAAAGCACCCCTCTTTAGGGGGATGACTTGTTGCCTCACAACTTCCCTCTTTGTTCTGCATGGATGCCTTGGGACTTACCTCCTGCGTAAAGCACTTCTTGCTGTTAGAGCATCTCCCTGCTCTGCAGCAGGGTTCTAGGTCCATTCTCCCCCACCCCCTTATTGGAGCTGTGGCTGCCTGGGTAGGTAGGGGATCCCACTTGCCTGTTTCACTGCCAGCCCCGAGGAAGTCAGGACAGAAGGATGGAGTCAGGCTGGATGCAACTCGCTGTCTGCTGATCCTGGGGAAACTGACTCTCAGAGTATAGCTTGCATATGGCCCAGTGCTTTCTTGGTTGCTCTGCCCTGCTTCTATGGGGCAGAAGAGCAAGCAGGGAGAGTTAAAACCACAAGGGGTTAACTGACCCAGGGAAAAGCAGGAATGCTGAGGAGAGAAAAGTGCTCCCCCCTGCCCAAAAAATTGGGCACAGAAGTTAAAACAGAAGGTGTAAGGGAAGCAGCCAAAGAAAACACCTGTCTACTGCTGCATATTGAGAGGACCCTGGCTTGCTGCCAGAGTCATGGTTAGACTGTGAAGCCAAAACACTGAGCCACCTCCATGAGTTACAGGGAGAGCAGAAGAGTCCAGCTGTCCAGACCTGAGAGAGACACTGGGCTGCAAAAAGGCCATATCTTCAAGCTGTTATGCAGGAAGAATCTGCAAACTTGTATGCAGCCTGAATGTGAGGACCTTGATTGGTTCAAGTCAAAGATGATCAGAATATGGGCCTCTGTAACATGCAGGATGGGGTCTGTAGTATTTGAGAAAAAAAGGCTTTTGGGGGTGGGAAAGAGGATTAAAAGTGGTTTTAGCCATGTTGAGCTAGAGCGGTCAGACAGCCTAAGACATTAGTTCAGACAAGTGAAAGAACTGGAATAGAGAGGTAGATCGGAGAGTTGTCAGCATAGAGAGTGTAGCTGAATATGTCTGCAGATGAGATTACTTGGAAATAAAGGCTGAAGAGAAGGAAAGTAAGGGCACAACCCTATGAAATGCCCACAGGAAGTTAAGGAGCGAAGGATCTTCTGAAGGAGCTATTATTGATGATGGAGGACAATCACGAAAGGACAGTTTCAGAAGCTAAAGGAATACAAGAGAATGAGGATGGAGTACTGGTTCTGTGCTTTGGGCAAGAGCAACTCTGAGAGCAAGGGGTGGAAGATAGACTGGAGAGGTCTAAAATAGAATGGAGAGGGACAGTGGCTTAACTGTAGAGACAGTGCATTCAGTGAGCTTAGAGATGAAAGAAGGGAGATGGGGTGGTAGTTTGAAAGGCAAGTGAGGTCAGGACTGTTTGGGGGGGGGGTAGATAGAGACTTGTGTGCTTGTACTGTGAAGAGAGCAGTCATGAGGAAAATCAGAAAGTAGAGGTGCCACAAATTTTTGCATGTGGGCAGAAAGATGAGTGGTATGAGGGGAAGCCTAGGGTTATGTATTTTGTCATTCTCTTGAAAAAAATCATTAAGTATAATGTTTAAGAAGCGTGTGAAAAGTGGCAAAAACATGGCTGAAGTTCCAGACTTGGGATTCAATTGACCGAGTTCGGAAGATAGCAGAACAGAGAGAACAAATGTAATGGAGAAAGTAAAAGTATCTGGCAAAAACCCCATGATATGCAGCAGGATGACAGCTGCAAAAGAGGAAGTGGATGTTGTGTGCAAGGGCTGAAACCCCTTGGCAAGGCTGACAAGAGTTAAGGGTGGAGAACAGTAAGGCTGGAGAAAGTCAGCCATATAAGTGAAAGGGCAGGAGGCCGATGACTGAGAACAGACAAATTAATGCTGACATTAGAAATCTGGGAAAGGCCAGCTGACAGATTGATAGAGGGGCTCATGGGTGATGCTGAAAGACCAGAGCTTGTTCAAGGTAAGCTGAATGAACGACTCTTGGGGAGTTGGGAGGGCGGAAGCCAGTGCTGCAAGTTGAACAAAGAGGCGGGAAAATGTGCAGTGTGTGTTAAGTCAAGTCGGGCTGCGTGGGAGATGGAGGGAGCCAGGAGTTGAAAGCATAAAGGAAGGCTGAGGTGGGTGGGTGGATGGTAGCTGACAGCAGCAGGGTACAAGACAAGAGTGCTGTTCAATGGGGAGTTGGAAGCAGCAGGAAAGGAGCCCAGCACTCCTGCTATAGTCTCATCCAGACTGGGTAGTAGGAGGATAGAGGCCTCTTTAAAGTTAGGTCTGCACTGTTAGAGGTGAGAGATTCCTGTAAATATACTCATGCTAGCTCCCAAACAAGGAGCGCTAAAAAGCGTAGCTGTGGTGGGACCGGCTACCCACCTATACCAACTACAAACCCACCTGAACCATGTAGGCACTTGCCATGGTCAGGCAGTGCCACCAAAGCTACACTATTTTTAGCACACTAGCTTCATCAAGCTCACAGTAGGTCTACCACCGCCACCCCCCAGCTCCTTGTATAGCTATTCTTTAAGAGGATAGAGGCAAGGTCAGATCCAGTTCTTTTGAGCCAGTAACTGGTGAGATGAAGAGCTCACAAGTGGTTGAGTTTTGTTTTTTAGAGCAGTTATTCCAGAGCCAGCAATGAAGACAGGGAAGGAATGGTTGGATGGGTGGAAGGTGGTTCAGATGTGGATCTGGAACCTGGTTGTGCTGGAAAGAGAATGGGGAAGACAGGATTAAAGAGTAACAGGTAGAGGTATCAGAGTAACAGCCGTGTTAGTCTGTATTCGCAAAAAGAAAAGGAGTACTTATGGCACCTTAGCGACTAACCAATTTATTTGAGCATAAACTTTCGTGAGCCACAGCTCACTTCATCGGATGCATACAGAGGTGGAGGTGGGGAGTTAGCAAATTGACAGCAGCCAGGAAGGGGAAAGAGCCATTGGAGGGTGCTAGAGGGAAAAACTGATAGTAGCATGCACAACAGAGGTATGATAAGGGTGTGTGGTAAATGGGTAAGATTACAAAACCAAGCCATCCCAAATAAGGTCTGAAAATATGCTCTTGGATCTGAACTGGTTGCTATTCAAAGAAGAGCCCTCCAATTATATTCCCTGTTGGTGGTAAGGGAGAATGGCCAGGTCTGATAGAGCAGACCCGATCCTGATGCTGTGTTGCTGTTTCCTTTCATGTACATGTTCAGACTGTTTACAGGTCACGCAAGTTTGAGGCTAGTAAGAGAATAAGCTACTGGGGAGGTGATGATAACTCACTACTTAAAGGAGAGGAGGGCCTTAGCCAATGAGTTTCCTGCAAGATAGGCCACAGTTCAATTGGAAGTTTACATTTCCTTGGGACACAACAGTAAGGTTTTAAATCAGCACACCAAGTTTCAAGCAGCTGGAGCACTTTCCATACTTAGCAAGTGGTTTTTGCTCAACCAAGATTCTGCACTTCAAAAGGTCTGCAGCAGTACAGAAGAGACATCAGTTTCCAGACTACCTTCTCGGGCAACAGTGGACATTTCAAGATGGGATGTAGTTATGCCATAGAACGAGGAGCTCATTCAATTATCAGCTCTACTGTTTGTCTGAGGTCCCCAATAATTATTCATACATTAAGCACCTTCTCTAGTTCTGAGGGTAAAGTTATGTGCTGTAGCATAAGGCCATGTAGACACAAGCTTGACACTCACTACCATGAATTTTTAAAAGCAGGTGTAAACACACTCAGGCAGCACCAGCTAGATAAAGAAATAGTAATAGTCACTTGCCAGAAACAAGAGAGTCTTTTCTAGGAGTGCAGTACAAATGGACCACTTTTCAGGTTTGGCATACTACACTGTAATTTTAAATTTCATCACCTTTGACAGCTCATGCAGCACTCCTAACATTAGAACTAGTACAAACAGGATAGTAAGTACAATATTTATGCTACTGGGTGGATGTTAGGACATTAACATTCTTGCACATACAGATGCAAATAATTTTATTACAACCCCCCACTCATTGTCGTCCCCCCCTTGTAGTTACAAAGAACGCTGAACGGGATGGAATATTAAGTGAGAGTAGTTTTTAAAAGGAAGATTTATTTAACAAGTTTCACTTAGCGCAATACACCTAAAAAGGAAATCACCATACAATGAAAGATTAAATCAAGGCCTCAGAATTTTATACGAACACCAAGACCAAAATCCTAAAGTAGCTGTATCACGTCTCAACATGTTTCCCCATTAACTTAATAAAAAAAAAAAAAAGCTTAAACGTGCCTTACAGGATATTAAAAGAAATAAACTAGAACTAACATGCCAAATGTTCACTTTGAATCGCAGACACAGCTCCTATATTTCAGTTTACAAAAAAGCATGTTTTTCAACATGCATTCAAAAACAGTGTTGGATGTAATGTGGTATAAGAGCAACATTTAACATAATTGAAACAGCTTTAACCTAAATACGCTTACTGCTTAAATACGCTCCTACAACAAAACTAACTTGAGAAAAAGCTGAAAATTGTTTAACAGTTATAGTCCTTACTCAACTTGGTTATTACATCCTAAGTGAATGTTTTTCTTCCGTGTGTTCAAAAATACTGAACCTGAAGTTTTAAAATAATCCTGATTTCACTTACAGTAAAGCATAAATCACAAGCTTGTATTGCAAAACTGTTAAACTTAGTTTTTTGTTTTGTTTTGTTTTTTTAAAAAAAAAGGTTGACCAAAAGTCAGTTACATTCCCCAGCCAGCACTCATATTGGACATGTTGGACATCCCGCCCATTCCATTCACTCCCATGGACGCACGGTTCCCACTGCTGTAGTAGCTACTGTTCATTGCGCTTTGATTACCTGGAAAAAACATCATCAAGCAGATAAGTGAAGTGTTCCAGCTTATTGCCAGTACAGGTGTTTTGTTTTTGTTTTTTTTTGGGGGGGGGGGGGGGGGAGGGAAGAGGAGAGATTCAACTCCACCCCTTTTATCCTTAAGTGTCCACTTGAGACTCAAATCCACCCACCACCTTGCACATACTCTGATGCTACTAAAAAGACAAACCTTCCAGATATTTAAAATGTAAGTTGGTGCTGTCTTTACAAAAAAATCCTGCAAGAGTTTTCCAGGTCTTTCAATGAAATAAGACTAAGTCCAGACACTACAGTTCTAGTACATACTGCTTTTATTTTGGGAAACAGCAAGACTGGTTTCCTTTTCTCACACTGCTATAACTAGTAACTGCAATGAAGTTACTCCCAATTTATACCTGCGAGAGAGCAGAAGACAAGCCATAAGCTTGTTAGTTGTTGTAAAGTGTGGATTTACTTTGGCTTCTGTAGTGTATCTACATAAGCAGAAAAATCCAATTTCCCAGCTTCTTCATATCTCAGAAGATTTCATCTTGGAAAGCAAATTTCCCCTAATACAAGTATTGAGACTCATACTTCAAAAATTAGTGCCAACAATGAAGCACTATTTTAAGGTGGTGCTGTCTATTAATCCTACCTCCTTTGTCCTTACATCTAGACAGCACATTGTGTGTAAGGATCTCTTTGTAGGAGTGTATCCGACGCCCACCTAAGGCTTTAAAAAAATTTTTTTTTTTAAAAATACATCTTACCATATCCGCTCATACTGCTTTGAGTGCCATAGCCAGCTCCATAACCCCCACTCAGCTGCTGATTAGCACCATAAGTGGATTGGTTTCCTTTCAAGTTAAGGAAAAGAACGTTAACACCTTGACTGCCAAAAATCTGTCCAAACAGATCTATATACTACCTAATCATGAAATTCCTAACAGATATTAGCTTTCATGGTGCCACATATCTGGTCTATTTAGATACCACTGTGCTTAACTATTTTTTCTGGGTTCTCACTAGTGGAAGTGGCGAAGAGCAAGGTATTTGTGCTCATGTGCTTCTGATTCTTATGGTACTTAATTTGTTTTTTCAACCTAACTTAAAAATAGAAAGGTTGTATCGCGCTCTAACCTATTTCACCAGAAGAGCATCAGTTCACTCACTGCAATAAATCATGTCTGAAGATTTAAGGCATTTAAATATTCCTCTCAGCTACAAGTGACAAGAAACTTTAAATGGGGTGCTAGATTTTACATCCCCACCCACAAATGGCCACTATTCAGAAATGCAATGGAGAAATTTACTTCTGACTTTTACTGCGTGGTAAAAATCCATAACGGGATTTTAAAAAATTGTTATGCAAGCCAACTGAGACACCTCGGATGTCCTCCAAAACAGCACATGTGCTTTCAGAGGCATGGAGGAAGTCAATACCAGAACACCTGGAATGTCAATCTTCCAGATAGTATGAGGCTTGTTCCTAATCTGAATTTGTATGCACCACATGGGAAAGTTTCTATACTTGTACGAGAACTTGGTAAACTGAGACAGCAACAATTAAAACTAATCTTCTTGTAAAATAAGCTAAGTTCTCAATTAACTATTTAAGCTATCTTTGACGAGCACAATCTGATACAGCACAGTACCTCTGAAAAACTTTACAGTTGAAATTATGACATTTGCTTTTAAAAAAACAGACAAAGCATTACAGTGTTCAATCTCATTCCACAATCAAAGTACTATACAAGCATCATCTCCACACACACACACACCCCACCACTTTAAGCTCTTATCCTAAGAGACAGTAAAGTAAATTTCAAGAGGACTATCTACTTTTGCACATCAAAGTTTCTATGGCCATCTAAGGGGAAACCGTTTCTGAATAGCAGTAACAGGTTTTAGTTTAACTTACAATGGACATTTCATATTTTAATTTGGTAATTTTAGGTTTGTTATAATGTTTTAGTGTTGATTTTTCAAGTTTTAGAGTGGAGCTTTGTTGCTCCCTCTTTCCAAAGAGGCTTCACTCATGAGATAAAGTGTCAGTTTAAAGTTTGATATACCCTCTATCAACACCTGGTCTGGAAAAAACAGGACAAGGATAACTTGCATCTCCCATGTCATTTTTGTAACACCACACTCTTAGAAAGCATTCATCACCACACTCTTCACATTCAGCACAATTTACTTAACCTAATTAATTGTTCGAATGTATTCCCAAAAGGTTTATATACCTGGCAATGTGCTAGTGTTCCAATCTTGAACTACCCCTTCCGATTCCTTGACTGTGTGATTAAGACAGAATGTTGAATTTCAGTTTTTATGCCAGGCATAGAATAAGCAGGAGCTGTATAAAATTAGCCAGCTTTGTTAAATACGAAGTGTTCGAATAAAAATTTAGTTAAGACTATTCACACATACCCATTGCTCCCATCATTTGGCTGCCATATGCACCACCACTTCCTCCTGCTGTAGAATTCAAGAAGAGTTCTACATATCTGTGTTCTGAAAGGAAAAGCATGTTTAACAGAGTATTGAAACATGTACTGGACATTAGGCCTACACATGATACAAACAGTGCCTCATTTCAATTTAAGATAGTCTAACGCCAAACTTCCCTTAGACAACTGGGCTAACTAATTTCTACAGAATCCATATCCAATCTGCCTCGCTGTGAGGTCACTCCGATAGAGGATGTGAATGATTCAAATATGTTACATGTTATAGTTATGACTTAATCAATCTGTATACCAACTGACAGTCTTGTCTCAGGTAAGAACTATTCTCCCATGTTAGAAAACAGATCAGATAATTTTTAATACAAACTCTCAGCATGTATGTTTTAACTTTTGTTCAGAGCATATTTTGGTCATTGATTTTAAGATGAGGGAGGCCCATAGTTTTAAGAAAAAGATAGGCAAACTTACGCATATTTGCTTTGTCTTTAGACATGGCGGCCACAGCATCCTCATGAGTAGCAAACTCAACATCTGCCTCTCCAGTCACTCTACCATCTGGTCCAATTTCAATGTGGACTCTTACAGGGTTCAGAGGTGAGAAGAACTAGGTAAAAAAAAGATATGCACATAAGATTGTCTTAATGTGGCAAAATATTGTTGCAAATTCAGGAGAAAGTACTTGTTGCACAAAGTATTTGAACTCACGTTATAAATATCGTTCTCTGTAGCTCTGTAAGGTAATCCTCTCATGTGTACGCAGTGACCAGTTGTGCTTTGGAAAGTAGAACTTGCATCTCCATATCTATGGTCAGACATGCCTGTGGAGAGAAGAGTCCATTCTAGATCTTTCAGATGTATTGAAAGTTAGCTTTTATACATATTAAAAGTTGTTTACCACCCCCATTAAAGAAGTCTCACCTCGTCCAAATCTATCGGAACCAAAGCCATAGCCATCACTATATCCATTGTAGTCATCATAGCCTCCGTAACCTTAAAACAGATAAAATACATATTAAAATGTGTTCCCTAAACCATGGAAACTAGTATGTAAAATACTATGGAATTATTAGCTTCAGTTTGATTTTTCCATGAGTTTTTATCCATGCACTAATAGGTATGAAGCAGTATAACATGCAACGTAAATTATGGTTTTAAAATAACGGAAAGTCGTAGTATACATACCTCCACCATAAGCTCCACGCCTCATTCTTTCAAAACCACTTCCTCTACCAAGACTGTTATAGCCCCTTCCAACACCAGGCCTGTCATAAGGACCTGGCCTCTGCATGGCCAGTAATTTGCGGGGAGGATCATAATGAGTGCGCACTTCTGCTCGACTACTCTTGAAGATTTCAATGTACCTAGGATGTTTTCCGCATAAGAAAGACAGTCAGTCTTTAATTCCCCACATAGGAATATTAAATCAGTATAAATCAAACTAAAACAAGACATTCTAGTCATAGCCTTGAAACTGGCATACTATTTTAAGCCAGATTTCTTTATATTATACAGGCAATGACAAATTCTAGTCAAATACTATTTTACTTCCAAAATAGTGTATTTTCAAGAAATTACAATTAATGAAGGGTTTATAGGCTCCTCATACTTCACAGTATCCCAACCTTAATGCTGGGGGAGCAAATTAAGTCCCCCCCAGTTTAAATTTAATCACATCTGTCAAGAAAAAAAAATAGGAGGGAGACAAGTCCACTCAACTCAGCACTTTCAAATTTTGCTCATGTGGCAATATATATTAAGAGGATTAAAAACCTAGTCTCCACCAAGATTTTAACCCATCAGAAGTCCACACACACAAAAAAAGCTTTGCATGTGCTAGTCAACCCACCCTATGCTTCAGTAGTTCAGCATAGGAAAAAGTGCATGCTTCAATGAAAAATAGTCACAAGTAAAATAGAATAAAAAACCCTTTGTGACAATTTCTTGAAAGCTATGCTTATTACATTGAAGATTAAATACAATAAGAAAATTTGTTACATTTCAACTTATAAAAACAAGTTTAGAAATTATCACATTTTCTTATGGTAATAAGGTACTATGTGCGTCTTTACAGCTAGAGACATTATTAGTGCTACTTGAGAAGTTTAAAGCCATAATCTCTCAACTTCTGTCAATTTTTAAGCTATCAATTTTACAGTTTAAATACCAAATATTAGAGTAAATTCAATTAACTTAATTTTCCAATTTTGTTTTGTAGTCTGAATAAGTTTTACTAAGTATGTGCTATGTACACATGAAACAGTACTTTTATTTTACGTTAGAGACCAAAATACTAGACTAAGATTTAATGGTTTATGGATCAGTCCTTTAAGAAGAGAGAATATGGATTTAATTAGCATTTACCATAAGAAAAGTGACGTATCCAACCAACCATCCATCCCCACCTGTGCCCTATTCTCTCCTTGTGTTTCTTTAGAGCCTTTTCAGCTATTTCCTGTGAAGCAAACTGCACGAAGGCCTCCCCCGTACTCCTCCCCTGGAAGTCCACCGGCAATGTTATCCCATTTGGCACGATTTCCAACCCTTCAACCCAAGGACAAATAACCCCAGTAGGGGGCAATATTAACATCACAAGCCCAGTCATGAATTTTTCTTATAGCTTTAAATACACCAGAAAGTTAATACTTGTACGTGAATGGTATGCTAGTTCTAGATTAGCATTCTAGCAGAAAGCATGTCAACATGAAATTTCATGATTACATACCATTCAGTTTACATTCTTAACCCATCCTGCTGTGCAGAAAAAAACCTTTACTTTGTAGCAGTAAAAATCAATTTTCATCTATTTAGTGCAGGGTGTGTTAAGAAGATGACAAGTTAAATAGAGCCTCTTAAGAATACTTTACAGAATTTTTCAGTCTGATGAAATTCACACAACTTAAAAATCACAAAAAAAACAGTAAAAATAGCTTTACACAGCATCTTAGTAAGTATTTACTAAAAGTAACATTAATGTAAAACAATGATACTCTTATGTAAACATTTTAAATCTTGCTAAATTCAGTATTAATATTTGTAGAGTACTGCTTCACGAAGAGAAATTCATGAATTATTTCAGAAGCGTTAATTGCTAAACTGAAAGCAGCACTTTGCATATTAGGTACATGTATACAAATTCTATCACTGCTGCTCATAAGTTGTTAGCCACATGAACAGTGATATCAGTGCATTTATTTGCTTTAAAAAAGGGTAGTGTTCAATACATCACTTTGCCAAAATACACAAAACAAATTTAGTTGCATTCTAATCAGAATAGTCATCGATTTTCAGTCTACATTAAAAACAAAAGTCCTTGCTAATTTTATAACAATGTTTCAAAGCTTTCGATTTAATTGTTATACATCCTAATATTCAGGTTTATAACTTAAGCATAAGTCACATTTAGAAATTAATACTTTCTGCTTTAAAACAGACATGTTTAGGCCCACTCAAGATTTGACTGTATGCATTTGTAGATATTCCAATTCCCAAAACAGGAAGTCAACATTAGATACAAATTGGCAAGAGTTTGAAATCAAGTCCGAGTCAAGTCATTTTAATCTTTACAATTCAGTCTGAAACCCTAAACAAACTTCATAAAATACTCATTTAATGTGAATGAAATGAAATTGAACTTTTGTACCACAACTACTCTGTACTTAAAGACCAAATTACCGTACAATATTTGACCCTACAAGTCATGTAGATCAGTACTTGAGTTCAGGTTTCAGAGTAACAGCCATGTTAGTCTGTATTCGCAAAAAGAAAGGGAGTACTTGTGGCACCTTAGAGACTAACCAATTTATTTGAGCATGAGCTTTCGTGAGCTACAGCTCACCTCATCGGATGCATACTGTGGAAACTGCATAAGACATTATATACACAGAGACCATGAAACAATAGCTCCTCCCACCCCACTCTCCTGATGGTAATAGCCCATACACATTGTAAAGAGAGTGGTCACTTTGGATGGGCTATTACCAGCAGGAGAGTGAGTTTGTGTGTTTTTTGTTTTTTTGGTTTTTTTTTTGGGGGGGGGGGGGGGGGAAGACCTGGATTTGTGCTGGAAATGGCCCAACTTGATGATCACTTTAGATAAGCTATTACCAGCAGGAGAGTGGGGTGGGAGGAGGTATTGTTTCATGGTCTCTGTGTATATGTCTTCTGCAGTTTCCACAGTATGCATCCGATGAAGTGAGCTGTAGCTCACGAAAGCTCATGCTCAAATAAATTGGTTAGTCTCTAAGGTGCCACAAGTACTCCTTTTCTTTTTACTTGAGTTCAGAAATTTTAAACCTAAATTAGTCTTTCCACCTTTAAAAATTCCACCCATTTTACTGAGTCTAGCAATACAAAGGCTCAACCATTTTTATGTGCTCAACTGAGCAGCACGTGTGGAATGGCTAAAATGGTAAGTAGGAATTATCCTTCAATTTTTAAGTATCCACTTTAACTTTCAATTCAAAGGACCAAAAAAAAACAAAAAAACAAAAAAACACAAAAAACCACAAACCTTGATTTTTCTATGACAAGTAAAACAAACTTGTGTAAGTCTGAATTACCTAGATAACGCAAAATTTAACTTAGGTCGATTAAGATATTTAAAAGCTTTTAGCCCAAATAAGAGATTAAATTTAGGATTTATTTGCACACATCAGAGATCAATATAATCTAACACACTAACTGTGGCACAGTTTGGCCTGTTGAAAGCATTAATGGGCAAGAGCTCAGTGCCACTGTGATTCGCACTGACCCATAATGCTACAGCTAATACTTATACCCCACATACCTGAAAAGAACTGTACAATTTCTTCTTTGCTACAGCCAAATGGGAGTCCTCTAAGACGTACAAAACCATCATTAGCAGTATCAGGGCTGTTAGGACCAGTATGCTTCAGAACCCAATCCATTTCAACGTTGTTTGACTTGAAAACTGTAAGAGGCACTTAGAATTAATGAATTTTGGAATGCTGCATAAACCATTTTAAGTCATTTGCCATTTGAGAAGCTAGTCAACTGGTATAATCTAAAAATTCACTTAGATCAACTTACATGCATTTAAACACCATGAGTTACAAAAAAGTGAAGTCAGTACAAACATTTAATCAATTACTAGGCCAATTAAGTCAAACCTTCAACATATCTGTGTCCCATTGTTTCTCTGTCTTTCTTCAGTGCCAATTTCACATCATCTTCCGTTTCAAGTTCAACAAAAGCTTCTCCGCTTGGTCTGCCTTCTCTTGTATAGATGAAACGGATACCTGAAGCTCCATTTTGAATTTTGCATTCTAGGAGAGAAACCCAGAACAGTTTTGTTCCAACACTCAGTTGTTCTACAGCAGTGATTCGTGTTTTTTTTCCCCCCCCCCTGAAAGTATACCAGTTTAATCCTAAACACATATCATCTACCATAATACAAGATGCTGGTTTTCCTTAACCGAATTTAATATTCTTAGTATTCTTTTAAATTTACCATTGAGACTGAAAGCCATCAAGAGATGGAATGGAAATCTTCCCTACCAGCATACCTTGAACAGAAGGCAGTCACCACCCAAGATAAATTTTGAGTTGTGAAAGAATCCAGACTACATCCCTCTTACAGACCTCCAAAGACCACCATACTGTTAGGGTTTATTTTTTTTTATTTTTTATTTTTCCTTTTAATTGGAAATACTCAGTCTTATTTAAGATGGGATAATCATTCTTGCCATCTGAACAAATCAATCTGAAGTCTAGTAAACCAAGAGTTAACTAGTTGCAATACGGGACTTAAAATCTGCTCAGTTAAGCATAAGTAAGGACACTCTTTCAAGCAAACACCAAACCACATTGTAAACCATCTCTTATAATAGGTATCAAAGTGCAAAAGGGCTAGCTATGTGTTCAGTTTAAGCATCCAATATATAAATTACAGCAAGCAATTAAATATAAGCACTTCAAAAAAAATCTACTTACTTTTAGTAGGGAGGGTCCTCTATACTGATTTCCCACACTGTACTGCTCTTATCTTACAAAAGAGCTGCCCGGGGATGGTGCCCTGACTCCCCACAGGACCTCTCTCTACCTTTATCACCTCCTCTGTGATCTCTAAAGCTTTTTCCCCGGCTTTCCTCGCTTGCAGATGGACGCATGGAACCCGCCCCTCCCCCACGCGGCCAGCTGTTCATTGCGAGCGGAGGGGCCGCCTCAGCCTCACTTACCGGAGAAGAATCGCTGGACCTCCTCGGCGGAGCAGGACCAAGGCAGCCCGCGCACCTTCACTACGAAGCCCTCGCCGCCCTCCGTGTTCAGCATCATGCTGGAAGCAAGACTCGGCTCCGATTCGCCTTCCGTCGCTGCGAGAAGACAACACGTTGAGGCGGCGATTAAGGCCTCCGCCCGCCCGAACGCGGGTCACTCCGCCTTTCCCACCGCTGCTCCCCTTCACCAGACCACCCCCTGTCCCGGGCCTACACCCCCACCTCCCCCCGCGTGGCCCGGGGCAGCGCCTAACCCCCCACCACCCCCCGCGGGCGCCGACCCTCCCCGCACGCACACATGGCGGCGCTCCGCGTTGGCGTTAAGGGTCCGAGCCTGATCCTGTCCGGAGATCGCCTAGTCCCGGTCAGGCAGCAGCAAGCGGGTGAGGTTGTGGCGAGGGCGCGTTAGGAAATGGCGGCGCGTGCTCCCGCTTCCGTTGGGCCGGGCTCTGCCGCCGCACAAAGAACACAGGTCCCAGCCACCGCCCCGGGGCAGCCGACAGGCCGGAGCCCCCTGCGCTGCACAGCGCCTGCTTTCCCGCTCACTGCCGGGAGGATGGGGGGGCTTGAGGGTGGCTAGACGACAGCGACCAAACGGAGACCTGGGGTCAGCACGCGCTGCTCACCACCAGTTTGTAAACTGCGCGGCGCCGTGACTGGGGATGGGGCCCGGGGCGCATGCGCATAAACAGACCGTGCTGCGCATCTGCAATACGTGCATGGCTCCCCCCTTTGCGAACCAACTACGCATGCTCTCCAGCATCAACAGGCGCCGTCGGCGCATCTACGCGCGCCCCCGGTCGGCACGTATGCGCGCCCCCGGTCGGCACGTATGCGCGCATGTGTTTCCTCCCTGGTGTTCGCCTTTCTGGGGTAAAGAAAACCAGGGGCCTCAACCCCGTGCAGCTAGTGTTCCCAGGCTGCGAGCACGCGCAGTTTTCAGCACAGCTACACTTGAATAACCCCAACCGCTTCTCTTATGGTGCACGCGGCCTCGCGGTGCCCGGAGACACGGTCCCTGCGCTGGGCGCGGGCTCGGACAGCCCCAACCAACGCCCTGTCCGCCCACTGCCCCTAAAGGGCTAGGGAACCAGCCAGCACCATTCGGCCGTTCCCTGACCCTCCCCTGTCCAACACAAGCGGCAGGCCGAGCTGAGCGTGTCTGAGCCCCGCTAGGCGGGGAGAGAGGGGCACTCATCTGTGGGCTCTAGCGCTTCCCAGCTCCAACGACTGCTGACTTTCCCACCCCGCGGGAAAGAGCCTGCTCGCTTCACGAACTGAAATCTCCCTTGTGCGGAAGAGGAGAGTAATCAAGAGACATGGATCAAAGCCACCCGAGCACAGAGAGCAAATTACTCTGCCCAGCTCTAGATTTCACCCCGAGTTTCCCCACAAGAGTCAACCCCACTTACACCAGACAAGCACATGTATTTAAGATGGCGTCTACACTAGCCTTTTTTTTTCTTTGGGGGGGGGGGAGGAATGACAAAATCCATTATTGCTACCACCAGTTTACCTTTACCAGTGGTAACTGAAGACTGGGGGGAGGAAGGGAGGGAGGGAGGGAGGCAGGCAGGCAGATAACACAGCCAGGGCAGTCTAGGCATAGGGCACCAAGTTTTAGATAATGGCAGAGGGAGACAGGTCTGTGGATTGGTTGGTGAGTGGGAAAATTGAAGCTTCTGGCTCAGACCCCATGATTCCCCTTCCCTAGACTGTGGAGCCTGCTGCAGTGTCTCCCCCTGCCAAGGGCCAGTGCCTCAGCCCCTCCAACCCATCACTTACAAGAGTGTCTGAAGGTGGTATCCACAGAGGGGCATATCAGTGAAATAAGGTGACCTAACCTCCCTGCCCCACCATGAGGGGGGCACAGGGTTTAGACTAGTTTCATTCAGGGCCTGGAAGGGGAGATTCACCCTGCTTGCAAGGTGGCAAGAATCCCACAGGGAGGCTGAAGGGTCTTCCCCTCCCACCTTAGCAGAAGGGATCTGGGTCCCCCCCCACAAGGGGAGGAAGGGTAATAGAGGGAGCAGGACAGGCCATGAAGCTAATGCTTCAGAACACCAAATGCTGCCAAAAGCAGCATGGCACTTTGCAGCCAGCTGCCAGGCTCCAGCCCAGACAGGGTTGCTGACTGGTAGGGTCAATCACTGAGACCCTGCTACTGCCTTGATGTAACTAGGGCCTCCAAGCCAAGGCTTTACATCAAATTGCACGTCCTAGTTCATGGTTCAGCACCCAGGCACGCCTGCCCTTCAACACCCCCACTCGTTCCAGGACAAGACTTTGTTCCTAGTCATGAGTATTTAACCCTAGCATCACTAGGAATAAAGCTCTGCCCTTGAGCTCACTCTCACTCACACACAGTCTTCTCGTTCAATCGTGGCATCAGTGAGGCTGGTTAGTTTCCCCAGCACAGTGCTGCAACATTTAGTTTACAGACACCACAAGAAAGGTGGCAAACCCCAGGCAGCACTCACATTCAGTGTGTCTATTACCCTTAAGAGAGAAGCAGGGGAAATAATTGAGTGGCATCCATTAGCACTAAATTTCTACTATCAGAAAGTAATGGCATTGTCAGGAAATTGCCATGACTGGAACAAGCATTTACAGTTTCACAGAGAAAAGATTCTTTTCAGCCTCTGACTACTCAGTGATTCCTTCTACAATAAGAAAAACATTTGTACTATGGGATTTAAATAAGATTCACACAATGTGAGTCCTCACTTGCTGTATTCCTCTGTTACTGACCCAAAACAGATAGAGATAGTGTAAGTGGCAACCTGGCTCCTCGGCCCTTCTGTATTTAGCTCTGGTGATCTTGCAGATAATGCTTGATCTCAACTACAAATTCTCCCAAATTCCACCCATCTCATTCTCAGTTGCTCTGTTCCACATACACAGCAATTGTGTGTTCTCTTCCCCTCCACCCCCAGCTCTTAAGAATGCAGCACTGGCAGCATCTAAAGCCCCACCTCCATTTTTAAGACGATTTCTAAAATGGTGGCAACACAGTTCTTGGCTGCAAATGTAGCTAAGGTCTGGGTTCAGCACCATTCCAGCTCCACCTACTGACAGTGTAAATAAAGCAGCCTAAATTTATGGTCTTGTGAACAGAGAAGTGCTACAAATATTTTATTCCTTTTGCATGTAAGAGAACAGTTACAATAGTCCCTACAAAGTCAGTGACAAACGCCTTCCATGGCTTTTAATCCCTGCTCCATATATTAACACACACTGCCTTCCAAGCGGTTCCTAACACCCTTATGAAACTGAGCATTTCCCAGCAGTTGTAAAAATCTCACTATTCAAAGCAAGTGCTGCATATGCCATCTAATTGCTTCAAAGAAGTTGTTTTAGTGGCACTTGTGTAGTGGCAAACATTGTAGACAGTAACATACTATTCGGAGGATACAAATTAAGCAGAGATTCTGATTAGAAACATTTCATATACCTATCAGTAAAAAGATTTGTAAGACTTAAAGTTGCAGACAAGAGGACAATTAAAATGGAGGACTTTGATTTCCAGATTTGTGAACTTTAAGTGCAGTTTTAACAAACTCAGGCATTTTAGAACCAATTCCTGTTTGGTCTGCTTATTTATTCACAGACGTTTCAGATAATGTTTAAAACTTGAGAAAATCCACAGAATTTTGCCAAACAAGAATAAAGGAGACTGACTATCCCTGGTTAAATAGGTTTGCAGCCAACAGTATCCCATGAGTTCTATCTTATTAGATGCTAGCTGTCATTTAAAAGCCTCTAAAACCAGGAAAAGAAAGTAACTGTTGTCTTTTCCCAAAGCAGAAGGTTCAGGGTGCAATGAAAAGTTATCCATTCAAAGGGAACTGCAGTTTCAAGGCTGCAGAGCACACCCATCCACTCAGTGAATGTTTTTAGAGAGGGGGATCTGGGTTTGTTGCATACTTATTACAAAGATTCCATAAATGCTGAAATAATGACAATGTTACAGAAACAACGGTCAATTCTTGCAGTTCTCACACAATGCCACTGAAATAAATCACGTTAAACAGATAGCATCCAGAACACACTTCCTAAGTAAGGGGGAAAACAAACCCAGATTCTTAGTCTCCTCAAACAAAAATGTGAAAAAGTTACAGAGTGCTCAAATGCTGCTCTTAGGAACTCCCCCCTCCCTCTCCTGGTACAGTGTCTCAGAAGAGCGGAGGAAATCTATTTCAAATGTTGTACAACAAGCCCACAAGATCGGTTTACATTTTTCAGACTTCTGCCTACTTAAGTAGGGTTAGAGCACAATTAAAGCATGTCTCAGCTAAGCTTTGTGAAGCAGAGCATCCTTTACTGTTTGAGAGATTGGTGTACAACAGGTAACTCAAAAGTTGCCTTGTCTTGGTGGCTAAGTTTGATAGAGTTCAGTGATTAAACAATGTCCGGGCATGGGTAAATGGGGCAGTTGCCTGGAATAACTATTGTGCTTTAAAATTTACACTAGCTCAGTGGTTTTCAACCTGTGGTCTGCAACACCCCTCCTCCCCCCAATTCGAAAGGGGTCTGCACCTCCATTTTAAATTTTTTAGGGGGTCTACATATGAAAAAAGGTTGAAAACCACTGCTCTAGCTTATCTGTCAATAGCTTCCTCACAAGACAGACCCTCATCTTCATGTGGTGGGAATAGCAATAAATCACATGTCTAATCTATTCTCTCCTCTTCTGATCCCATTGACCAATTTAGAGTCTGCTGAATTTAGCTGTGAACTGTAAAAGCCTTTTCTTGCAAGGAAGCTTTTGCAAACAAACTAACAAGTGTGAAAGGCCCAGTGAACCTGTGCTGTGTAAACTCAACCTAATGAGTAATGAATGTTGATAAAAAGCGAGACTAGTATACATCATCATACTTGCAACTCTGCTATTAAGAGGGACAATATGCTGCTTCCTGAAGACTAACAAAAAAATCGCAGCAAGCATTTTTGCCCACTTATGCAGTACTATGTAACACCATAAGGGCATGTCTACACATGTATTTATTTGGGAATAGCTACTATGCTTAAGAGTTACTTTCAAGTGTAGACAATCTCAGGTAGTACAGTTATGGGATACATTTCTAACAGTTGTCCATCTGATGACCTGTGCTCTCTTAAACATGCTATTCTAGGTTTTTTTAAAAAGCTTTTTCCAAGCAGTTTATAAAATTTCTGCTACTCCTAACATTGGATTATAAAAAGTGTTTTTTGTTGTAGGCATGTGTTTGCTTCCAATCAGAGTCTGGAAACATCAATGAAACAGAGTGAGTTATTTATTAAGATGTGGCTATGCACTAGTCTGAATCAGACAGTTGAGTGGCTTTATCTACCTCTGAACTACACCTGAGGTACAATTACTTATCAATATCATGCAATAAATAACCATTTCTAGATGCTTCTAAACCAGAAAAACTTGAATTGGTTGCCATTTCTTGTAAAACAGGAAATATAAAATAGTCATGCTCATCTCATACAGTCTGACCTACATACTTCCTTTCACTCAGGGCTATTTAAGTTATTACACTTCAGGCAACCATGTAGTAATTTTAGGTATTTTGACTATACAAGATCAGATAGAAACTGAACTCTTTTAATTTGTTTTGGGTTCAGCACATAGATTAAGTGTTAGTAAATATAACAAACGCTGTGAAATGGGTGTGAACAGAGAGTTTCAATATTTAAGAAACACCAGGATATTTTCAACACTTTAGTATTATGCTTTGTCTCCCCTACCCCTGACATTAAATTAATGGCTAGAGGCAGATCAGGTTTTATTTCATTAAAATTAAACACTAAAATAGATGTGGCCACATACCTTTCTCAATCTTCCCCGGGAAGGGGTATCCCCACCCTGAAATTAAGTAGATGGAAATGATGAAATTTTAATTTGCTTTTGGGGGAAAAACAGGTTGTCATATCATTGCTCTGATACCATTACTTCATCTGCACAGTGTATCTAAAATGTCTAAGTCCATCACCACTAATGTGACCCATTTCTTGCGGCCCTGCATGTGGCATTGAGCCTATGCAGTCTTCCCAGGGATTTTTGCTATCCAATATTTTCTGCAGAAACCAACCATTTGCTTAAAGAATATTCTTAGTTCTTGTCTGAAGACATTCCATCTTCAAGAGTTAGAGTAGGAAAATATGTTGTACATAATGACTAAAAAAGTGCTTGTTTGCAGCATTTATGGGGTCCAGTAGTTAATTTTAATACTGAAGTGACTCCTTGACACTAACATTGCAGGATTACAGTGAAATGGGGATACAATTGTTAGTCTAAAACTAATTGGAAGCCTGTGCTAATTTCAACAAAATTCCACACAACTTGAACTACTCTTGTTGATGGAAACATGTGGTTTTGACCATCTGACACCAGGTGGTAGGGTTTTAATTAATTTGAAAGACTAAGCAAACAGCATTCTGAAAGTTAGTATTCATAATGTTACATGAATCTTAACCTCTAGAGGAGAGGGGGACGGACAGCTCAGTGGTTTGAGCAGTGGCCTGCTAAATCCAGGGTTGCAAGTTCAATCCTTGAGTGGGCCATTTAGGGGCAACTGGGGACTGATCCTACTTTGAGCAGGGGTTGGACTAGATGACCTCCTGAGGTCCCTTCCAACCCTTATATTATGATTCTATAAATCTAGGACACTATCCTATTATACTGTACTTTACACTCCAACTGAGACAAACCCAAATATGTACACTTATCAAACTAGATTTAGAAAATAAAACTAAGCAAGCATAAGGACAGAACACCAGTGCACACTTACAGACAGCAGCTAGTCTCCAGTTCTTTCACACAGACTAATTATTTCTAATCAAAACTCTCCTTTCTGAACTGCTATTCTGATGTCAGCAAATTCTATATTGTTGCCAACATTCACCACTGTTGCTAAGGGCCCAGGACTGTCATAGAAAACTTACAGTTGTGGGTTTGAGTCATTTGGTAGGTGTAGTATGCAACAAAATAAAAAACCCTATAGTTATACATCTCTAAATCCATTTTGGTGAAGAAACTTGCACTTAGTGGGTTCTCAAACCATTCACTCAGTTGGGGAGGGAGGGGGAACCAAGGGGGAAAAAAAAATATAAAAATCACTGCATGTAAACTAGTCAGGGTCAGTCAGTCTGAAATCACTTAAACCAGGCTAGACTGCTTGAGAAATGGATTTACATACTAGATATCCCATTCAAAAGAAATCTCATCCAAGTAAAATGGAGGACAATGGAAAAAGTATTTGGGTTTCTAATTTGGATGGTCTTCAAAAACAGATGTTCCTACAGTATTTATGTCTTAGTGCACAAGAATAAAAAGCCTTCAAGAGACAAGTCTGGGAGCTTAAATTCATAACTGTTAGACACTAGAAATCAAGGACTCAAAGGTACTGGATTTATGGCTCATTACAACCATCTATGACCCCCTAACCTTCCTTTGTCCTAGGACTGCAGGTTTGTTAATTGGGCACTTCACCTGGAGTAGGCTCTTACATGTTAACTCCTTATGCTAAACAATCTTGTATTTAGCTATGTGACACTGAGTAGCTGCTCCAGACCTCAAGAGCTCTGTAAGTTCAAAAGCTTGTCTCATTCACCAACAGAAGTTGGTGCAAAAAGAGGTATTACCTCATCCTCACTGTCTCTCTAATATCCTGGGACCAACACAGCAAACAAAAATAAAAAAGGAAGCCTGCTAGCAAAAAGAAAGTGCCTAAATGGTGAACAGATGAAGAAATGCAATTTTAAACATCTAATTCATTCGTACTGCAAGTAAAGATAGCTGTTAAACTGTGGCTTGACATTTCAATAATCTGTTTTGACAGTTAATTTAAAATTTTTTTGTAAGTTATCAATGCATTACTTAATTGAAGTGAGCATACTTGAGCTATTAAGCTAAGATGTTTAGTGTGAAACATGATCAATGTTGTGAGAGACATACTACTTTGTTTACTCTTGCAGATATGGTGGAAAAGCAGCAGATGAGACAGAAGAGGAGCAAGGAACTGAGCTGGAGAATTTGGAAAACCTCCACTATAAACATGAAATGTGGCTTCATGAAATGACAATCAAGTTAAGACCCTTTCTCTTGTAAAGGAACATGGTGGGATACTTAAGTGGCTGAAGCAATTTTACTCTAGAAGTCCCAGAGATAGTACTGACATTAATTGAAATTTAAATTTAGCATGGGACTGACCGCAACTAAAAAACAGTTCTGCTGGGAAGAGTTTCCACTTACAGAATGCACTTAGCAACTTCTCTTGCTTTCAGCTATTTTAAGTGTTCAGCCATGTCTACACTACAGCTCCCACCAATACTAATCCCAAATAAGTCAGAGGGTTTTTTGGTAAATATTCCCCAATTTACACCTGGTTTGAAGTCTACACTAAGAATTTCTGTAGATTCAGGGTCTCCCTTTGGCATTTTGGTTTCATTTCCTTAAGTAATGTTTCACTTGAGAAATGAGAGGCCTAAATGGGAGTGAAAGATTATCGGCTCAGAGAATAAGGTCCCCTCATTTCTGGAAGCAAAGATAGCCCTCAGCATGTAAGCTGCAGCAGTTACCTACAGTCAAAAATCTGCCATATTCATCCAAATGAAACTTTCAACTTTAACTTTCAAATGGGCTGTAAGCGAAGTGTCAGCTTTAACTATTTCATTCTGCAGCATTAACATCTAGCTAACATGCTTACCCAGTGAGGTGTGGGGCCTTCAGCTAATGGAAAGGCTGCAACTTTTAAAGTTGTAATCAGAATGCTTTAAGATTTTGGTCCTTCCCAGAAGTCCAATTCTCTACTGCTGCTCCCTTCCATAAAGGCTGGCTGATCAGATAGTTGCTTACCACACAAATTCTAGTTATGATATGGGCAAGAACCTCTGATCACATTTAAACAAACACCACCCGATTATATTTGAACTAGCGTTTAAATATTAATCCTAGTTTCAAGATAAGCAGCTGGGGAGCCAGCCATCAAGCCTCTGCAGGATTTATCCCTTACAACAGCTTTCACTATAGATTGATGTGGGAGCTCTGCAAAAAGTGTCCAGATTCCCTAATGATTTCTGGAATCTTTAGTTTTATTTATTTGGCAGCTAAAGTTTTAGAATTGTGTCTAGCTGGAAGGGTGTTACATTTTTCTTTATTGAAGCTTGAAATCCACTGCTAAGGGAGGGGGTGGGGAAGGGGGTGTATTGGCATATGCTTAAATCCTTGGCTACTGGCTGAAGTCCTTGTCTTTTTTGCAGAAATTGTTGCCATGACATGTATTTGCTGGATGTTTCTGATGGGTTAGCACTCAGAACTCCTTTTCAGCTGAAATCAAAAAGTCACTTCAGAGCAAAATAGCAATAGATTCCTACCCCTTAAATCCAGCAAGAACACATTAAGACTGCACTAGTCATAACATCTACACTCCCAAGTGTAACTTAATACAGGGTGGAACTCGTGACCCAAATATTTCAGCAGGAGAAGGGAGTGCATCCTATACTGTGGAATTTGGAGAATGCTTAGTCTGTCTGCTCAGGTTTCGAGTGATGAGGGAAGACAAGTTTCCTTGTATTAGTTTACTGAGGAAGGCTTAGTTTCCAAAAGCAAGTTAGAATTCTGGTTCAGGTTTTCTACTATGGTACTTTGAATCTGTTTCCTGTTAAAGGAGTGTGCACGCGCGCGCAGGGGGGGGGGGGGGGGGAGGAGGGAGGGAGGAGAGAGAGAGAAACTAGTTATTAACAACCTGTTACAGTCAGTTCCAAAGGTAAAGTACAAGCTCCACAGGTTTAAAATATTGCTAGCCTGTGGGCAACTTGTCTAGTTATCCAAAAAAAAAAAAAAAGCCTTCTAAATGCCAGGATTTTTTAAACCCTTTGAAGGGGTCATTTGCACCAAAGCAAGCTTTACAAGTGCATCTTACTATATACACTAATCCATTTAGCTAGCAAAGGAAGACAAAAGATATCAGCATTTCAAGAAATCTCCCACTTTCTCCTGAAATTAGGACAGAATGTGACAATTGTTCCACAGAAAGAGGTTTCATAGAAGAGACTGAAAATAAGTTTTCCCTAGCGTGATAAGCTCTTAAAATAGAGGATACTATTGTCAGAATGCAGAGTGACCAATACATACCTGCATCCACAGAAGTCATTCCTTGCGACTGAATTAAATTTTCTCTAGCTAGGTCATCAGGCTCAGCATTAACATCTAACAGAGAAAAATGTGACAATTCATGCCTTTTCTTGCTATTGTTTCAGTCTAGCTGCAGACTATGACAAATCATACCTGGAAAAGGACCTTCACAACCAGAAAGGCTACCAAGTTTAAATAGAAGTTTATATTTTGCTAAGAGTATGATATGGACATTTCTATTTTGTAGGGTGGATTTTGACAACCTCAAAAAAGGTGCCCGTTTTACAGGTTAAAGAAGACTTTAAAAATGATGAGATTAAGCAAAAGTACTGAAGAGCTACAGTAAGCATTAGAGTCTTGTTAAAGGAAATGGCTTACAGTCAAGGGTGAGTGTTTGCTCAAGCAGGAAGCAAGCAACCAAGACTTGTCAGTCTAAATAAACTGTTGGGGTTTTTGTTTTTAAATGTAAGGCCATACATTTAAAGTTGCAGTGTCTGTTGGTTTCAAGTGTTGATAATTTGCTTTGGGGACAATGTTTAAAACTCAGTTTCAGTTATGACTTGAGTTTGATTCCATGTTTTAGTTATAGAAAAAGTGTTGGCATTAAAACTGTACATTAGCTGTAAAGGGATGAGAAAAGTCTCATGCCTACAAGCTACTACTGTCCTTAAGACTCCCCTTTGCCACAAGGCTACAGAAACCTTGACAATGGTGATAATTTGTATAGCGAACGCCATACCATGCACCCCCTTCAGTGCAGGAACTGTCTGATTACAGTACTGCTGTACAAAGTCTACCACAACAGGACTGGGTTCCCTAGATGCTACAATAAATAGTTAAACTCTTGGGATTGTCAGCATTTGTTCCCTTGATATTACCTTCTCGCTTCATTTAAGGCAGATACTGGGGAGAAGACCAAAAAAAACCCCAAGAAATAGGATCAGTTCGGGTCTCCTCTATACAAGGACTGTGACTGATTAGCCAACACCACCCTCCATTAGATATTGCTTATCAGATAGCATTATAAACACTTAAGTAGCTGTCTGATGATCGAGGCATTACCTTGTACAGTTTGGGGAAACAGACTAGAAAGGTTAAGGGCATAACAACTCTAGGTGACTTCAATGGGAACATGGATATTAAGCACCATAAAAGTTGGACCTTACGGCACTGACTAGGAGGAAAATGCATACTCCTTCCCATCAAGCTAGCTCAATTGAGTTAATTTAAATTTGACTGACACTAGTGTCTTCAGTTTGCTACCTACACCAGATAGCCAGAGCTAGTTTAATGACTTCCCCCTCTACTCTTAGTTAAGGGGTAAGTGATTTGCTTAAGGCTACACAGCAAACCAGTAGCAGAAGCCATACAAGATTTATCATTAATACCAGGTCTTCTCCCAGTCCCTTACTTTAAATGGAGATGATGCTGCCTCCCCTATACAGGATTATTAAAATCAGGGTTTGGGGGGGAGAGGGATCCTTAGTGGAGATATGACCAAGGAACCTCTTGACCAAGTGACCGACTTGCACCAGAAAGGCGTCATCTACACTGCCAATTGTTTTTTCCCCACCCAGAGAGGTAACAGTGATATGTATCTTGCTGTAAAACCTAGTGGAGACAAGCTCCCTATAGCTTTTACTAAGATAGCTAGGCAAGATCAACACTATACTTGCTTAATCTGTCTCCACTAGGATCTTACAAAAAGATACTTTAATGTGGTGATAACCATCTACAACAATAACCTTGCATGTTAGGCAAGAATCCTATACCATATCCCATTGTTCTCCCCCCTAGTTTAAGAGCTACTTTATTTTCATATTCTACTCTCCCACCCTAAAGTCAAGCCCATTTCTCATTTTAAATATATATCTCCAGCCTTTCTGTATAGCCACCTAAAAGCCCCAATACTTACTCTATCCAGCATTCTAAATATTGGATTTTCCCCTCTCCCTCAAACACACATCCTGCTTCTCCTCTGGGAGGATCAGGAGGGCATTACTGTTACTCATTTAGGATAGACTTCATGGAAATCCACTCAAGTGCAGTACCAAGTTATAAATGCTGTGATATAAAGCAATCTATCACAAATAGAGAGGGGCATTTCAGGTCAAGGGTGTATGTACAGGTAGAGCTATGTGTGGAAGTTTTCACAGTAACAAGTTTTGTTCTTGTTACAAACTGTTACAAGATTTTTTTTAAACACTTCAATCCTATAGATTTCTTAACAGGTCAAAGCTTTTTGAATTCCTAATGGTTTAAAGATTAATAAGAATGATCAGACTGTTTGAAATTTTAAAGAAACTTTTTAGGAAACCCAAAGTCTAGACTACTGTACATAACTAAATTCAGTGTATTCAATGATATAATATTACTATTTTTAAACTCCTGATGTTTGCTATTCAGGCCTTGTTAATTTTAGCCCCGATTCTGCATCTGACCATTTTCCTTTTCCCCTAACTCACCCATCGATCATAAAAGTCCGTTTAAGCCTCAAACTATGCCTCTTGTAACAGACAAACTAATGCACTGTTTTTGCAAATGCCCCATTGTCATGCCACACAAAAGTTAAGGTCTTCTATGTTGGGGCAGACAGTACTAAGGCTTGGTCTACACAGCACTTTTAACTGCAAGCTCAAGCCTGGGGGGGGATGTGACCCCACCCAACATACCTTTCACCAAGAAGAAAAAAGTGCAACATCCCACATCACTACCTCCACTCATGGGGGGTGGTTTAATTAGGCCAGGTATCTCACCTTGGCATAGAGTGGGTACATAGGAGACCTTACAGCAGGACAATTGCAGTGTTACAGCTCTGCTGTTGTAACCTCCTTAGTATAGGCCAGCCGTTCTCAAACTGTGTATCCCAGAGCTGGCTCTAGCCTTGTTGGGGCCTGGGGCCCCAACCCCCGCACCTGGGGCGGAAGCCAAATCCCAAGGGCTTCAGCCTAGAGCAGCAGGGCTCAGGTTACAGGTCCCCCACCTGGGGTGGAAGGCCTTGGGATTTGGCTTAGGGCTAGGGAGGGCTCAGGTTTCAGTCCCCTGGGTCAGGTCATGTTTGTTGTCAGAAGGGGTTGGGGGGGTGCAATGAAGTTTGAGAACCCCTGGTGTAAACATAGCCTGATTGCCCCTCCCACCACCCCCCCAATGCATCTCCTATTTAATGGTAGGAGGTACACAAGGAGTGCTGCTGAAGCACTCACTTTCAGTATTAGTTGCCATCCCACCACTCAAGGGACTCTGAACAATGGTTCCAAACCTCTTCTGTAATTGTACTAGAGTTCCAGTCAACTGCGTTTAGGGGGAAGCTAGAATCTCAGGGCACACTCAGTTGCCTAAGAAACCTGCCAGCGTGCTATATGGTTGAACCCAAGATAGGGAACAGCAGAGCACCAAGGCACAAAAGGTGAGTTCATCAGTAAGAACTTCAGATAAAGGAGTGTTGCAGCGGGGGTTACCAATCGGGGGAGAAAAGTTAACTATGGACAAATGGCTGACAACCCAGAAGCTAGAAAGTCATCAAAAACCTAAGATATTTCACAATTGGCATAGTTTAAGCAACAACTTTACTACTTTAAGCAACAACATTTATGGCTTCCACAAACTTCTGCAATTAGTTTCTGTGTTACGGAGTCAATATTTCGCAATATTTATGCTAATGACTAACTGCATACATGAACTAATGACTGGAATTAATATTTCCACCACAATGAACTCTTAAACAGGTAGCCTTCTATACTGACACCCAAGCAAATGCTATTGAATATTTTTAAAGCATACAGAAAGCTTACTGAATAATGGCAGAGGTGTGAAACGGCCAGCACTCTTCTAAAAATGCAGGAAATAAACGCAAGGAGGGCTAACAAAGACAGATGAACTCTACGGGCCTCTTTTCCCCCCGCCATTCTCCGCATGGGCGGACACAACCCAGCAGACTGGCGACTCTCGCTTTACTCTTAACTAGGGCTCCCGATTACACCCGAAACTACTCCCAAATGCGTGAATAAGGCTCATCTTGGGAGCCAGGTAGCTCTCAGCAGGCGGGGAGGAGCGTGGGATAGGGCAGGGGGAGTGAAGCGGCTTCCGCACATCCCCGGTGCCAGGCACGGCCTAGGCCACAGCGGAAGCCGCGCTCCATTATCGCGGCGGCGGCCTGTGGGCCGCGCCACGGGCCTAGCGCAGAGACAGGGCCGTGATCGGGGCCCATCCGCCGCAATCGGGGGCGGGGGCGGACTCAGACCGCCGATGGGGGGCCCCTTCACACGGGGGGTACGTTCCCCAGCCGGCTGCCCCACTCTTTTGTGCGCCACGAGGCCGGGAAGGGTGGGGGGGGGGAAGGAGGAGAAGGCCGCGGCGCCCTGGGCCGCCAACCCGCCACTTCCGGGCTCGCGCGGCCTGCGCGGCCCCCAGGCTGGGCCGATCCCCGCGCGGCCGCGACTCGGAAGGTTCTGGAACCCGCGCACGCGGCGGGTAGCGGATACTCACCCAGGCCGGGAATCTCCCCCTCGGTCTCCTCGCTGCGGAGAGGGTCCATCTTGTCCACGCGCTCACGGAGAGAAAAAAAAAACTCGGCAGGCGGAGGGCTCGATCACTAGACAACGAAGGCAGAGGGCGTCAGGCTACCCCCCACAACGGCCTCCGCTGCGCTCGCGCTTTTCTTTTTCTTTTTTTTTTTTTTGGTTTTTGTTTTTCCCCCTTCCTCTGTAAGTATAAATCAGTTTCTCGCCCGACCCAGCCCCAACGGCTCTTCTACTTCCACAGGCGGGCGGCTTCTGGGCAGGGTTATAAATAGCTGGTTACCGAGTTGCAGGATTGTGACGTCAGACTAAATAACCCCGCCCCTCTCCGGCGCGGCCAATCAGTCGGCGCCCAATGCGGCGGCTCAGTACAGCCGAGAGGCCAAAGGCAGCCCCTGGTGTAAAAGGGCGGCAGCCCCCCCCCCCCCACAGACGCCAGGGCAATTCAGCAGCGCCGCGCTGCACCCGTGGAAGGGGCCAGGCTCTGTGGAGAGCCGGGGAAGGGGCAAGAAAAGCAGCTCGGAGGGGGGGGATCGGGGGCGGGCCTTTCGCGCCCAGCCGTCGGAGCTAGCAGGCGGGCCTTCTGGCCCCGCTCAGCCCGTCCCTGAGGAGCCGCGCGCAGCGGCGGCCAGTCCTTCAGGCAGCGGGAGGGACAACGCGCCCCCCCCCCCCCGCCCGCACAGGACTGTTATGATCCGCAGTCCGCCCCCCCCAACATGGCGGGGGCCCCTGTGAAGCGTTTCCACACAGCCCGGGCAATGGCCGTTCTGACAAGATCGCAAACACTGGGCGGGGGGGGGGGGGTGTCACTCAAGCCGCTCGGCGAATTTTTCCATGGAGAAAATGGGGAGTTTGAAAGAGGCCGCTTCTCCCCCCCCCCCGAGCGGCCAGGCCTCCCCACACCGCCGGCAGCCAGACACACGCGTGACCGGATCCCCGCAAACCTGACAGCGGCGCTCGGTCCCCGGCGTCCCGCAGACGGAGCGGCTACTGCCCACCGAGGCGGGCTATATAACCGGGAGGGCACAGACCCACTATGGCCGCAGTCGGTCCGGGGAAAGCGGCTGCGTCATGTGCTTTCTGGCTCCGCCTTCCGGCGTCCAGTTGCTTTTGCTAAGGCCCCGTTTGCATCGGCTGAGGAACTTGGCGGCCTGTGGAAACAGCTGGGGCGGGGGGGGGGAGAAAGAAAACAGCCGGGCTGCCTCCACTCATAGCCTCGGCTCCATCGGGGGAGAGGAAATGGGAGCCACCCTCCGCCTCAGGAATCAGCAGCAAAATAGTTCAAAGGAACGGAAGCAACTGCCACAAAATTGTCTCGCACGCGCAAATGGGAGGTGGGCTGCGCATTTTTTGAGGGGGGGGGCTGCCCGATTGCAAATGGGAGGCGTAATGCGGGGGCGGCATGAATGCAAATAAGGGAGGAAGGGTAGAGGCGGCTCACAAAGGATTGTATTAAGATGTAGCCCACGGCCATGGGGACATACTTTGTATTTATATTACGACGGCAGCCACAGGCTACAACCAGAATCGGGGCCCTGATTTGCCAGGCATTGGTCATACAGGAAGGTAGATGTGGTCTCTATCCTGCAGAGATTGCATGGGATGTAAATCAGTAGTTTATTTGGCCCCTGATGGTCTGTGATGCTAAAGCAGAACGTGACAAATATTTTATTCTTAGACTCCGGTGAGGGAGCTGTGCTAAAATTGGGGACCGCCACCTTGTCATTTAGGGGCAGCAGGCAGGTCCAGTACTAGACTGGGTGAGGCTACATTCGGGAGAGGGAGCATCATGGAGCCCTGTTTTGGAGGGCTGGTCCCTGCTCTGTGCTGCATTGTAGGGGGATTTAGGGGTGGGGCTGTCTTATCTGCCATTACACAGACTGACTGGCCATTCTTCTCCCCGTGCAACAGACAGACAAAGCAACACAAAGGCAAATGGATCCCTGAATCTGGAGGATAGCCAAGAGGGTGGTCTGGAGGGAGAGCTCCAAGGGAACTCTCCATCTTACTGCCAGGCTGCTCAAACTGCACTGAAGACAGTAATTTGGCCTCATTTTTATATATATATTACAGTGGACCTGCTATGGTTCCTGAAAATGCCTCTGAACTCAGAAGATGACAGGGTTTTTTTTAATTCTGAAATAATTCTACTTGGGGCTTGATAACACCCAGCAGATCCTAAGGGAGAAGAGATGGTACCACTGACCCAGACCATCCGCAGGTGATTCAGCCTGAAGAGTATCATAAAGGCTGAGCTCCCACTTCTAAGGAATCCTCATTGCCTTAGTACCTCACCATCTTTAAAAGACCTCACAACCCACTGAGAGGAAGGGAGGTATCACCCCCATTTATGTAACTGAGACCAAGGTCATCATGCACAGGAAGCCCCTGGCAGAGTAGAAAATTGAACATAGGTCTCTTGATTCTTAGGCTAGTACCCTAACCACTGGACCATCCTTCCTCTCTATCTGCCATCAGTTTTGCAACTGTAGTATTGAGGTAATGATATTTCCTTTAAAGTTCTTTGAGGTCTATAGATGAACAGTACCATAAAAGTGCTAAGTTTTATTTTATTATACTGTTAGTTAAAAATGATTTTAAGTTCAAGAATATTTTTAAATACCAATTTTGGCATTTGAATAATGGGTAAAACTGCTTTTCTGTTGTTTTTATGACACAATCCATGAACAGTCAGGTTTGGTTTTGAAGTGTAATGAACTGTAGTGACCGATTTCTTGCTGTCTATTTGGCAGTCATAAAATATATTCTAATTTACTTAATACATACAATTAAAGCAAAAATCACTCTACAAGTTAATTTGATTCAGGAATTTTTTAGACTTCTGGAACCAAGCAAGTGTAAACTCCCTGGTCTTGCATCCAAGGTTCCTACTAGGACTTAAGCATCAACACCTTATTTGGCTTCTTCATCTTGGTATGCCATGTGGGGATGTCCATCTTTTTCTCCACCATGTGTAGTTGGGCCGTGGTCTCTGTCAGCATGTCCATCAACAGCTCGAGCTGCAGCTTCAGGTAATTGTTCTCCTCCAGGAGAGCCTTGTTCTCCTTCTTCATGACCTTACAGGACTGTTCCCGGTCATGAGAGGAGAATAACTGCAGCAGTGGCGGCCGATGAGAGAGGCGACTCTCACCTTGCCATTTGCCATCCTGGAAGACAAACTTGGTATCACTCAGCTGAGCCCGTGGAGGGCCATAATCCAAACCCAGTTCAGCCTGCCGGGTTCTGTAGTCCAGGAGGTAGAAAGTGGAAATGGAGGTGATTCGGCGAAGGGGAGGTCTCTTCGGTAGAAATCTGCGTGAGAAATGGTCTGCCCAATAGTCACGCAGCTCCTGTATTATGTTAGCAATGGTATTCATGGTGAGGCGGGTTAAAAGCAGGGGGATCAGTCAAGAGACCTAAAGCAGAAAGTTGTGGAATACAAATCCAACCTGCAGCGTGAGTTACAAAGCTGAGAGGACAGACAGGATAGCACTGAATTAGAACCAGTAGTTAAAACGTAGGCTCGAGAGACTGCCATCTGGCCAAAGTAATTGTGTCTAGGATAATCATAAAATTATATCTGCTAGCTTTTTATTTGTCTCTTTACTGAGCATGAAAATCATACAGGAACCATGGAGCTCTGGTGCACAGGTTGATTAGGCATCCAAGCATATGGTGTTCATATTCATAGATTCCAAGGCCAAAAAGGACCATTGTGATCATCTCATCTGATCTCCTACATAACACAGGTCATAGAACTTCCCCAAAATAATTCCTAAAGAACATATTTTAGAAAACAGCCAATCTTGATTTTAAAATTGTGAATGATGGGGAATCCACCACCACCCTTGGTAAATTGTTCCAGTGGTTAATTTTTCTCACTGTTAAAAATTTATACCTTATTTCCAGCCTGAATTTCTCTAGCTTCAACTTCCAACCATTGAATTGTGTTATACCTTTGTCTGCTGGACTGCAGAGCATGGGCAGTGGGTATAACAGACCAAGGGAGACTCTCTGCCGGGGCCGCCCCAGTTGCGGGGTTTGGCCGCAAAGTTTTTGTTTTATTATGCCCCATGCAGGTTCCAGGGCGGCTGAGGAGGCACTTATAGACTGTAATCAAGTCACCCCTTAACCTTCTCTTTGTTAAGATGAATAACTTGAGCTCAAGTCTATCACTATATGACATTTTTTCTAATCTTTTAATAGTTTTCGTGGTTCTTCTCCGAACCCTCCCCAATTTATCAATTTGAATTTTGGGCATCAGAACTGGACCCAATAGTCCAGCAGCTTTCATCAGTGCAAAATATGTAAAATAATCTCTCTGCGCCTACTCAGAATTCCCTAGTGATATCTTCCAGGATCACATTCGCCCTTTTGGCCCAATGGGAGCTCATGTTCAGCTGATTATCTACCACGATCCCCAAATATTTTACAGAGTCTCTGCTTCCCAGGATAGTCTCCCGTTCTGTAAGTATGACCTCACTCTTTGTTCCTAAATGTATACATTTACATTTAGCCATATTAAAACACATATTGTTTACTTGTGCCCAGTTTACTTAACAATCCAGATCATTCTGTATTAACGACCTGTCCTCTTTGTTATTTGCTACTCCCCCAATTTTTGTATCATCTGCCAACTTTATCAGTGATGATTCTATGTTTACTTTGAGGTCTTTGAGAAAAACGTTAAATAGTATAGGGCCAAGAACTGATTCCAGTGGGACCCATTGGGAACATACCCACTCAATCATTCCGCATTTACAATTACATATTGAGACCTGTCAGTTTTTAATGTGTGTCATGTTAATTTTATATCATTTTAGTTTTTTAAACAAAATTTCATGCAGTACCAATTAAAAAATTTTACAGAAGTCTAAGTATAGTTACGTCAACACTATTACCTTTATCAACCAAACATGTAATCTCATTTAAAAAAAAATCAGATTAGTTTGTTCAATGTCTATTTTCTGTTAACCCATGTTGATTTGCATTAATTACATTACCCTTTTTTAATTCTTTATTAATCGAGTTCCATATCTGACGCTCCATTATCTTCCTGGGATTGATGTCATTCTGCCAGGTCTATAATTTACCCTTTTTAAATATTAGCACATTAACTTTTTTCTACTCTTCTGGAACTCTCCCAGTACTCCAGGACTTATTGAAAATCAACATAAATGGCAAGCTCCGCAGCCAGCTCTTTTAAAACTATTGGATGCAAGTTATCTGGACCCGCTAATTTTAAAATGGCTAACTTTAGTAGTGTTTGTTTAATATCGTCCAGAGATACTAGCAAAATGGAAATAGTGTTATCATCATCATATGATGAGACTATATCGTCTGTTTTTCCCCAAATACAGAACAGAAATATTGAACATTTCTGCCTTTTCTGCAACTGCATTATTATTGATAATTTTACCATATCCATCTAGTGACAGATCAATATCATTGTCAGGATTCTTTTAGTTCTTAAAATATTGAAAAACACTCTTTGTCCTTAACTCTGCTGGCCATAGATTTCTCCTTTTGTCCTTTGCTTCCCTTATCAATTTTCTACAATTCCTAACTTCTGATTTATATTCATTACTATCCACTTCCCCTTTCTTCCATTTGTTATATATAATTTTTAAGCTGCTTTCACTTCCCCAATGAACCAGCTCTCTTTTTTTTTAACCAGTAAGGCCTTCTTCCTCGATTCTGAAATTGTGGCTTTTGGGGCATCTAGTAAGATGCTCTTAAATGATTCCCAAATAAATTTTTCTGATTAACTTCTTCCCAGCTCATTTGGATCATAATTGTTTTCAGCTTTGTGAAATTGGTCCTATTAAAGTACAAAGTGTATATATTAGTGGTCTGAACTTTATTCTGCTTGCAGACTATAACTGTGATCAAGTCGTGATCACTTGTACCTAAGCTACTATTTTATTTTGCTGATCAGTTCCTCTTTATTTTTTAAGACAAGGTCTAGTATAGAATTCCCCCCATGTTGGCTGCGACACTTTTTGAGTCAGTAGATTGTCATCTATAATATTTAGAAATTTCAAGAATGTTTTAATACTGGCAGCATTAGATGTCCATATGGTAAGTATTACACAGACTGCACCTTGAAGTTAGAAATCACATGCCCAGATAATCCCCCCACTCCAACATCCACAGTCAGGGGGAATCCTCCATCTGTGGATCTCCCCCCATCAATGTGGAAGCAAGGGTCAGCAAAAGTGGCAGTGCGCCCCTCTCCTCTGGAGCTAACCGAGGGTGCTGTGCAGGGCTTCACTGAGGAAGGGAAAGGCATGTGTGGACAGGCATCATCCATCCACTGTCTTTGTGGTGATTGCCTGGGAAAGATAATTCAGCATGAGGCTGTACTAGCTTTTCCATGGAGTTTCTCCATTTCCCAGAGTTGCAGTGGAAACCACTGTGAAGTGGAGATCCTTGGGACGATGGCTGCAGTGAAGCCGCACTGCCAGGAAACTGGGGACCAGAGAGGCAGTGATGAGTAAGCAGGGCATCTGAGCAAATACCCTTGGCCTGCTCCCAGACACTTGGAGATCCACCATGTTCAGGGGGAGGCCTCATGGTGGAGGGATGGGGAGGGTATGCCTTGCTGCCAATGGAACAATCACATCAGAACATGATGGGGAATCTTCGCAGCTATTTCCTCTCTCTAGGGAGAGGTGGGCAAACTACGGCCCATGGGCCACATCCGGCCCCCGGGACTGTCCTGCCCTGCCCTTGAGTACTCAGCTGGAGAGGCTAGTCCCCGGCCCCTCCCACACTGACCCCCCTCCCATGCAGCCTCAGCGCTGCCAGCACAGGAGGGGGCTGCACTGCAGGGGCAGGGGAGAGCAGGGAGGGAGGCTCACTTGCAGCCTCAAGGGAGCAGGCGGGTGGCAGGAGTGCAGCTAACACAGGCGGAAGATTCAGGAGGAGCACTGGGCGGCTGTGCAGCCAGCCAGAGAGAAGTGGCTCTTTGAAGGGGAAACCCCCACTTCTCTCCGGCTGCACGGCTGCCCCTGTTCCTCCTGAGTCCTCCGCCTATGTTCGCAGGGCCGCATTCTGAAAGGGGCTTTAGAGCAGGGGTTGGATAGGGGGTGGGATCCCGGGGGGCCTGTCAGGGGCGGGGGTGTGGATAGGGGTCGGGGCATTCAGGGAGCAGGGGGGGTTGGATAGAGGGTGGGGTTGGGGGGCAGTTAGGGGCAGGGGACCCCTGGAGGGGGCAGTCAGGGGACAAGGAGTAGGAGGAGTTGGGTGGGTGGGGAGTTCTGAGGGGGGCAGATAGGGTTAGGGTTTGGGGAGGCACAGCCTTCCCTACCCGGCCCTCCATACAGTTTTGGAACCGCGATGTGGCCCTCAGGCCAAAAAGTTTGCCCACCCCTGCTCTAGGGTTTCCCATGGAAGAGGGAATGTCTGGGCCAGGACTTGGTTATTAATAGTATCCACAGCGTTAGCACTCCCTTATTAGAAGGTCAAACAAAGTCAGTATAAAACAAGAAGTGAATAAAATCTCACTGGCAGTCTGTCAGCCTAGGGTTGTCTTGAATTAACTAGCAGCTCTAGCAAATCAAGGCCATGCTACAAGTAATAAAGTATTGTTATGTGTAAATCCACCACTCTTCCAGCTCCCTCCTAAAAACCTGCCTCTGCCATGATGCCTTCACATCGTGGCCCTGTGGCTTAGACTGGGAAAAAGGCGAGCCCAGACTGCTATTTTTCTACTAAAACCTGTTAATTTTATTACCTTATCTTCGCACCCCACACCGACTCTGTCTGTTTTGTCCATCTGTCCCACCCTGTCTGACACCTAGACTGTATGCATTCTTGGGGAGGGACTATCTCTCTGTACAGTGCCTGGCATAATAGGGCTCTGATCCTGGACTGGGAATCCTCAGCCCTACTGCACTACAAATAATACATAATGTGTCAGCAACCACCCTTTTGAGGAGAAGAACTGATCAGTGTTCAAAAATCTGCTCCTTAAAAGATGATGGGATTCATTATCTGTTGTCCCCCTTCCCTTTATGTCTTTCTTACATAGCTTCTACCAATTGACTCTCAGTTATGAGAATCATCCCACCACTTTTCAGCTGTGTGCACTAAGTGGTTTTCCCCATTGCTGGGCATCACTTCTAGATTGTGTTGCTTGTTCCCTCTGCTCCCTGCATTTATGTATGAACACTTATGCACAGTTAAACCTCATTAACTCTCAATTAGGGCTGGTCTACACTAGAAAATTAGGTCAACCCACCTACATTGTTCAGGGGTGTGAAAAATCCAAAAGCCGACCCATGGGCCTGTGTAGAGAGCATTTGGTTGACAGAAGAATTCTTCCATCAACCTATCTATCACCTCTCAAGGAGGTGGATTACGTACCTGACAGGAGAACCCCCACCATTGTTGTAGGGAGTGTCTGCACTGAAGTGTTACAGCAGCACAGCTGTGCTGTTGTAGCATTTTAAATGTAGACAGACCATTAGTTAATCTGCAAACCAGATTAATTCTCACCAGAACACTGACAGTCTCACATTGCTCCATCTGTCATGAGAGGATTAAAGCAGAGAGAGACAGGGAGGTCTCTACTCCCGATGCTTTGGGATTTTTCTTTAAATGCTGTGGGCTTGCCCCAATGTCAATGAGTGTCTTTTCACTGAGGACAGTGGGCTTGGATCAAGCCCCAAGGCACATTGTCATGATTAATAAAAGCAAAACCATACTCATAAAAATGTGTATTGTGTGATAGTCTTTTTTTCTTGTTGCTAATTCACAAAACTAGATAATCCAAAATGAGCCTCCCATTCATTTTGTGCAAATGATGAAGGTTCAAGCGTCCATTACATCTTTGTATTCTTATTCTTCCCCTTTTCTTACAGAGTATGTGTTCTTTCTTATTAATTACACTGAAAGTAGTTGTCTGCTTACTGAAGCTGGATGAGAGCTCCCCTGCCCCAATAGTCCTAACCTGAAATTCGCTAATAAGCTAGGCTACTTTTGAGGCTGTTTTCAGGGGGTGACACTCAAATGTTGACTAGTTTATCCAGTCATCTCTCATCTCAGAAACCATTCCTATGCTTGTTGAACCCACAACCCTCCTCTTTACACCATCAGCTTATCTCCAGGGTTGTCTCCAGCATCAGTCTTCACTTGGGACCTGAAGCATCTGAGAAGATCACCTCTATCCACCATGTTTTTTCCCAGGTCTCTCTGCGCTTATTTGGGAGCTCATCTCTTTGGTGCTTCTCTGTTCATTAGTTAAACTGAGGCCTGATCTACATACACATTTTGTACCAGTGTAATAGTTAAGGGTGGGACTTTTTTACTGATATAGTTATACTGGTTCTGCTGCTAGTGTGGACACAGTTATACCAATATAAAGCTGCCTAATACAAGTATAGATTATTCCCCTTCCCATAGGAGAATAAGGCCATGTCTACACTGCACTTTCATCGTTAACACTTTTGTCGCTCAGGGATGTGAAAAAAACACTCCCCTGAACAACAAAAGTTTTAACGACAAAAAGCATCAGTGTGGAGAGCACTTCATCGGCAGGAGCCACGCTCCCATCAGCAAAGTTACAGCCCCTCGTTGCGGGTGGTTTTATTTGGTCACCAGGAGAGCTCTCTCCCAGCAATAAAGACTACACTGCGTGCCTTACAATGGTGCGGGTGTAGTGGCACACCGTGCTGTTGTAAGGTGCACAGTGGGCACATAGCCTAAGATATAGTGATATAAGCCCATTTATACTAGTGTAACCACATCCACGCTGGGGGAGAGGAGCTGTATCACTTTAACTATACCGGCATATATTTTGTGTGTAGACGAGGCCTGATCTCATGTTGTTATATGTAGGTGATCTCTCTGCCGGTGACTCATAAGTGCCTGGTTACTCTGGCAATCCATATAGCAAGCTTTCAGAACAAACCTGTGAGGTCACCAGTCAGCTCAAAAAGGATCCTGAACACACTGAAGTCAATGGGAAAACTCCCAACGACTCCATAGGTGCAGAGCCAGACCTAAAATGCCTTGTTCTAGTTCTAAACACATTCTGTTCAGTAACCAGCCCTTTGCTTCAGCCACTCACCAAAGTACAGAATTGATTCTCGCTTCAGTAAACCCTCAGGAAGAGCTAGCTCAGGAGCTCACCTGCTTGGGGCTTGCTTGTTCGCTGACACCCTAGATGTTTGGCCAGGCTCAACCTCATCACCTTGCTTGCAGTGACTCACAATTGCCCTGTTTCAGCTAGCCATATTTTCACACATGAGGGATATCTGAGTGGTCACTTTTATACATCCCAGTTACCAGCAAGTAACTCAGAGCTTTAAATATTTAGGATTAAGGATGTATCTAAACTAGGTAATTTGATACCAAATTAATGTTTCTGATACAAACAACATGTCGGTGCCTTGAACATCTGTACTTTTGTCAGGCTAATGGAGGCTCTTTCCTCACCCCATTCCCTCTCCTTTACCCTTTTCTAAAAGAACTTTTCTGTAAGACTCTTAATTCTTGCTTAGTGAGTCCTGGTTTGGCAGTTTTGAAGTAATTATTACTTTTAAAGCATTTTTAAAAAAACTAGAAATATAAGAACCCACAGTACAACAGTGATGTTAACTGCGTGGATGGGGAAAAGACAATTTTTCCTAAATTTTAGTGCATGGCTAATTTTAGTGCATGGCATTTTAGTGAATGGCTAAGTTGTTTCAAGGTTCTCTCTCTAGAGGAAATTCACCCATAAACAGAGAGTTCACTCTTTGGTCTTGTCTTTACTAGGGAATAAGATATGTTCATTCTGACCTTATGTTCACTAATCATCATAACTAACATGAAGTAAAATCCTAGCAAAGGCCAGGCAATGCCAGCTACAGTAATAACACATTAGCAGGTCAAGGTAAACCCTGTACTCCCATATAATCTCTACCTTGATCTGCTAACTAGTGTGAAACCTATAAACTGCCTTGTCCTCAATAGGATTTTATCACGTTTTAGCTAGCAGGAGGTAAGAACATCCCTTTTTCCTTGTGTGGTTATACCTTATGTTAAGGGGAGAGCTCACCTGAAAGTGATGGTATAGCCCTCAGCAAGCCTATCTGAAACACTCGGGTTTTAAATCTATAAAATTGATATTGGAATGTGTCTCATAACAGTACAGAGAGTTCAAACCAAGCATGAGAACATTGAAGCCAATATATGACACAGAAGGAAATAAAATGTACATTGCATAACTTCAGCGTGACTTCCTTTGCTTCCTCTGCTCCTTGAAGTAAATTTGATTTAATCAGATAAAAATAAGGCAAAGTTAATAACTAAATTTGGGGGCTAGTCTGCAAAATTTGGGTCCAGATCTGTACTTTATCATCATTTCATGGAGCTGGAGTGTGGGAGTTTTGATTTGAGCCATTAGAGAAATAAAGACCAGCTGAGAAGTTGGGGTCCAAAGTAGCATCCAAATTCCCTTATAGTTTGTGCTCAGGTTTCTGGTGTTTGATTCAGGCCCATCTCTTGTAATAACACAAAAGATATAAATAGCTTTAAAAAGTAGCTCATGGTGTATTTTTCTGATGAAGAGAAATGCACTTTTCGAAGCCATGTATTTTAATCTTGTCTCTGGATTTCTTTTTCTTCCCCTGATCAAGCTGAGGTTGAAACTGACATGTCTGGGTATTATTTAGACCACACTGACCTACTTCTTCCAGCCTCTTGGCCCTTTTGATATGGATGCTGCTACTATGGTAACCTGTGTAACATGCAGGCATCACAAAGGAAGGTCTTCATTAAATGAGCCCTATGCATCAGTTACTGCTTTCAGTTTCACATCAGGCTTCTTTCACAAACACACCCAGTTCGAAAGTTAGCAGTTCAGTTTCCAGGGGAAGCACAGGGATATGCTCATTCTATCCCAGCCAGCTGTGTCTTCAGGGTCCTGGATTGCCGTCCTTTGTTGCTTAGATATAGTCCATCACTAAATCCTGTAGCACAGCATTAGGTAATTGTGTTGCTAGTGACTGTTTATCAACAGGCAGCTGACTGAAGGCTGACAAGTTTGTGTGCATGTGTATATCTGCCTGTTTACACATGCACTTGCATGTTAAATCATATGGGCGTATGAAAATATACACGCACACACATTTTTGAGGTTGAAATTAGGCCCTAGCCATCTCTGAAAACCTTGTGTTAAGTGTTTATGGGGACTGTGGTTGGTGTGTAACAAAGAGATCACAGCATAATAGGGCCTTTCGCAAGCCCTCTGCACTTGGATGAATTTAATCCTCAATGGCAAAATAACCACATTTCCCCTGAGTCAACATGACTAATCATGAAATGCTTTTTACAGGAACATATTTGTCAATCTTTCTTCCCATACACAACAGTAGCCCTTGTGACTTCGTAAACAGCGCCACCTGGTGAGATGCTGGCCCTAACGCAGCCCCAGAAAGGAAAGAGCCGGCTTTGGCCAGAGCATTTGTTGTTCAAAGCAGACACACAAATGCCTTTTGATCCCACCTATCTCATCCCCAAACAAGAGTAGCAGAACCAGCATAAGTAGATTTCTACTGAAACTGAACATGTCCTTTGTGGAGACATCTGTAAAGCAGCTTTTGGCAGTCAGAAGCTGTAGAGTTGGAAGTGTGCTCCCATGGTAAGAACAGAGAATCCTGGGTTTTATTCCCAGCTCTGTCACTGTGCAAACTATTTCTGTATCTCAGTATCCCTATCTGCAAAATGAAGATAATGCCATGGGCAGATGCCTTCCCTGTTCTAAAATGAAGGACACACACTGTGCAGAGTACAAATCTCACCTCAGGCGTTGGCTTTATTATAAGATTGTGTCAGTGTTACCAACACCAGACATTCAAAAGTCGTGAATCTGGCCCCAAAAATCATGAGACTGTTTATTTCCCTTCTGGTCTTTGAGCCTTTAGGGTGCACTTGGGTCACATTTTCAAACTTTTTTCTGCAACCACGAGAACTAGAAACTTCCTTATTTTTAAAATGGAAGCTGAGTTTCTCTGTAATCACTTGACTCTGGAAACTGCAGTTTCGGTTAAAACACCAAACACTACCAGACTCTCAATAAACTTGTGAGAACTGGCAACATTGTTGTGTATCATTATTAAATCCTGTTACAATTTTCAAACACCACTATGTTCCAAGGGTAGAAAGGGCCAAAATGGGGTGAAAGGTCAAACACTCCAGTTCAATCTCTGTGACTTTTTTACATTTTCTGGGGAGAGAGAAGGAAAGAGGGGTTATGCCCCACAATTGATTAACAACATAAAGCCATAAGGAAGGAAGGAGAGGGATGGAAGTACAAGAATGCGTTAACAGATTTAATGCAAAATCTTGATCCCATTGAAGTCAATACAAAACTTTGACATCAGTGAAACCAAGATTTATCCCTTAATGTTCATCATAGACCATCCAGCTAGTCACCCTAGGGCAAACAGTAAGGGCCTGATCCAAAGCCCATTGAAGTGAATGGGAGTCTTTCCAGTGACATCAGTAGGCTTTGGACCAGGCCCTGAGAATGTGCCAAGGAAAAGGTCTGTCCCAAACCCTCAGTGGAACATAGTTTTATTTTTCACCTGTATTCTAATGTAGGCAAATGTCACATTCTCAGAATGCATATCAACTATGATTGGGTAACTGGCTTCTCCTTTCTGCCCTTGTGCTCTCATACCTACTTCTAGCCTTCTAATTCTCTAGATACTGCAACCTGTACAAAGGCTTTCCCTAAAGTCCCTGTATGTCTGTTAAAACAACAAGCAGTCCGGTGGCACCTTAAAGACTAACAGATTTATTTGAGCATAAGCTTTCTGAAGAAGTAGGGTTTTTACCCACAAAAGCTTATGCTCAAATAAATCTGTTAGTCTTTAAGGTGCCACCGGACTCCTTGTTGTTTTTGTGGATACAGACTAACACAGTTACCCCCTGATGTATGTCTGTTGGTGCAGTGTGTAAAGCATGCGGTAAAATACATTATAAAACAAAAAGAAAAGGAGTACTTGTGGCACCTTAGAGACTAACCAATTTATTTGAGCATAAGCTTTCGTGAGCTACAGCTCACTTCATCAGTGCATCCGATGACGGGAGCTGTAGCTCACGAAAGCTTATGCTTAAATAAATTGGTTAGTCTCTAAGGTGCCACAAGTACTCCTTTTTTTTTTTTGCGAATACAGACTAACATGGCTGCTACTCTGAAACCTATTATAAAACAACTTTATTTGATATCAGAGAGACAGGATGGGTGAGGTAATATCTTTTATTGGACAAACTTTTGAGCTACACTGCACTCTTCTTCAGGTTTTGTCCCTTTTAGGGATGGGAGGTGAACCCAGGTGAATGCACTTCTAAACTCTGGGTCTTCGCTGACCAAGAATAACCAACTGTGAGTGGGGTGCAGCAGAGGGCATGGGGAGTGGCATGTTAAAGGGATATTCCTTTGTCAGACTTTCACACCACAAGGTGGGAAAATGAGTAAAGAACACCACCCAACATATTGCAGGATGGGTGTTTGCTTATGGATACATGCTTTCGAATCATGGTTGTGTTTTCGCAGATGAATGCTGGTTTCGCTTTCCCTTGTAATAGAAGTTTTATTTTGTTATATGTAGATTCAGTGCTTGTGAGTGGGGAAGTCTGGCCTCTTAATGGCACCCAAGGTTGTGTTAATTTTTCCAGATTACTTGGTGGGGACTCAATCTGGTTCTGTTTTGTATTGTTAAGAGGAACCCCTAGATATTGAACCCAGCCCTTGTAGTTGCCAGCTCCACCTGAGTAGTTTGATAGCTTGTCTCTTTCACCAACAGAAGTTGGTTCAATAAAATATACTACTTCACCCACCTTGTCTCTCTAATATCCTGGGACCAACAGGGCTACATTGCAAAGAACAATGGAAGATATAAAATTTTATTTGATATAGTGAGTGTCCCGTAATGCTGTACCTAGCTATTAAAATTTACAAGCCAGCAGTTTATGGCATAAGTGAGTGAAAACAGCTCTGAAAAGATATTGTAGATTAAATAGTATTGAAGCATTCAGTCAGTGATAAGACCAACAGCTGAGGAGAACAGACATTTAAACCATGGCTACGCTAGAGATTTTTCAGTGGTGCAGCTGTCCCAATGCAAGCCGCTGTAAGATCTCTAGTGTAGACACTCTAAGCTGATGGGAGAGAGTTTTCCTGTCAATTTAATTAATCCACCTGCAATGAGTGGCGGTAGCTATGTCAGCAGTAGAAACTCTCCCACTGACATAGCACTATATACACCAGCACTGAGGTTGGTGTAACTTATGTCACTCAGGGGGGTGGCTTACTCACACACCCCTGAATGACATAAGTTATACTACAAGGAGTCCAGTGGCACCTTAAAGACTAACAGATTTATTTGAGCTTGAGTATAAAACCCACTTCTTCAGATGCATGGAGTGAAAATTACAGATGCAGGCCTTATTATACTGACACATGAAAAGAAGGGAGTTACCTCACAAGTGGAGAACCAGTGGTGACAGGGCCAATTCAATCAGGGTATGGATGTAGCCCACTCCCAATAATTGATGAGGAGGTGTCAATTCCAAGAGAGGGAAAGTTGCTTTTGTAGTAAGCCAGCCACTCCCAATCCCTATTCAAGCCCAAATTAATGGTGTTAATTTGCAAATTACTTTTAGTTCTGCATTTTCTCTTTGAAGTCTGTTTCTGAAGGTTTTTTTGTAGATCATTGATGATGTGCTGGAGAGGTTTTAGCTGGGGACTGTATGTGATGGCCAGTGGTGTTCTGTTATTTCCTTTGTTGGGTCTGTCCTGTAGTAGGTGACTTCTGGGTACCCGTCTTGCTCTGTCAATCTGTTTCCTCACTTCCCCAGGTGGCATTGTTGTTTTAAGAATGCTTGATAAAGATCTTGTAGGTGTTTGTCTCTGTCTGAGGGATTGGAGCAAATTCGGTTGTATCTTAGGGCTTGACTGTAGACTATGGATCATGTGATATGTCCTGGATGGAAGCTGGGGCATGTAGGTAAGTATAGTGGTCAGTAGGTTTCTGGTATAGGGTGGTGTTTATGTGAACATCACTTATTTGCACTGTAGTGTCCAGGAAGTGGATCTCTTGTGTGGACTGGTCCAGGCTGAGGTTGATGGTGGGGTGGAAATGGTTGAAATCCAGGTGGAATTCTTCAAAGGGCCTCCTTCCCGTGGGTCCAGATGATGAAGATGTCATCAATGTAGCACAAGTAGAGGAGGGGCGCTAGGGGACAAGAGCTGAGGAAGCGTTGTTCTAAGTCAGCCATAAAAATGTTGGCATACTGTGGGGCCATGCGGGTACCCACAGCCGTGCTGCTGACTTGAAGGTATAAGTTATCCCCCAAATCTGAAATGGTTGTGGGTGAGGACAAAGTCACAAAGCTCAGCCACCAGGTGTGCCGTGGCCTCATCAGGGATACTGTTCCTGATAGCATGTAGTCCATCTTCATGTGGAATATTGGTGTAAAGAGCTTCTACATCCATGGTGGCCAGGATGGTGTTTTCAGGAAGATCACCAATACATTGTAGTTTCCTCAGGAAGTCAGTGGTGTCTCGAAGATAGCTAGGAGTGCTGGTAGCATAGGGTCTGAGGAGAGAGTCCAAATAGTCAGATAATCCTGCTGTAAGAGTGCTGATGCCTGAGATGATGGGTCATCCAGGGTTTCCAGGTTTATGGAGCTTGGGTAGCAGATAGAATACCCCTGGTCGGGGCTCTGGGGGTGTGTCCATGTAGATTTGTTCCTGTGCTATAGCAGGGAGTTTCTTGAGCAGATGGTGTAGTTTCTTTTGTACTCCTCAGTGGGATCAGAGGATAGTGGTCTGGCAGCCTCCTGTTCATAATCCGACCTGTTCATTATGACTATAGCACCTCCTTTGTCAGCCCCTTTGATTATAATGTCAGAGTTGTTTCTCTGACATTCTCTGTTGATAAGTTATACTGACATAAATGGTAGAGTAGTCATAGGCTAAGAGTTGTAGTTAAGGAGGAAAAGCATAATGATTCTTATTGCCAATCTCAAGGGCTCAAAAATGTCAGGTTTTAAAAAAAAATTAGATTGTCTTAAAATTAGGAGATTTTAAAAATAATTAATGTTGGGTTCTTTTTATTTGGCTTCTGACTTTTGAGCTTTTAAAGGGTCACATTTTCAAGCTTTCTTCACATCCATGTGAGGTAGAAATTTTTTTTTTTAAATGAAAGCTGTAATTCTCCCATAATCACCTGACTCTAGGAGCTAGGGCTTTAACAAACATCAGCTCTTGCAAGACTTGCAATAAAATTGCAAGTTGGCAACACAGAACAAGTAGATCTTCAAAATACTTTACAAACTAGAAAATCCTCACACCTATGTGTAAAAAGAAAAGGAGGACTTGTGGCATCTTAGAGACTAACCAATTTATTTGAGCATAAGCTTTCGCCTACGTGTGTTAACAAATAAGTCATGATCTTGCTTTACAGATGGGGAAACTGTAAGCCATTAAGTAACTTGGCCACAGTCATACTTCAAGTCAGTGGCAGAACCAAGATCAGAATTCAGGAGTTGCTGACTGTAACCCAGTTCCATGCTCTAACCACTAGGCTTTACGGCCTCTCTATTTTCAAGTAAAAGAACTCAGTGAGGCAAAGAGATACAAGAAAATTATCTTCCAGCTAACTTGTGTCAGGAACTGCAGGGGAGAAAACTCTTGCCCCACCAAATTTGAAGGCATCACGAGAAGGGACAAAGGGAAGACTGGCAATAGACGAGCTTAGGGAAGCAGGAAAGAGATAGGATGCATGCTGTTAAAACCATTTTAAACTGTGGAAGGATGGTGAAGTGGGGAGAATGTTAACTTGGGACATGTGAGAGCTAGCTTGAATTCTCTGCTTTGCGACAGATTTCCTATGGGACTGCGGGCAAGTCACTTGGACCTGATTACTACATGCTGATTTTACTGGTATAACTATTTTGGTTACTGAAATAGTTTTACGTGAAAAACCCTGAGTGTGTATGCAATTATATTGGTATAAAGCATCTTTCTAGTGCTATAACTATGTGAACACATGTATGGGTTGTATTGCTTCAATTTTACCAATACAGTACAACTTCTTTGAGTAGATAAGGCCTTTTTCTCTCTGGCCCAAATCCTCAAAGATATTTAGGCACCTAACTCCCATTGGTCTCAGGGGAATTAGGTGCCTAGATACTTTTGAGGATCTGACCCTCTGTGCCTCAGTTCCCCATGTGTAAAATGGGATCAGTATATTAAAGACTGAGAGGTGCTCGGACAGGCAGAAAGGCCCAGATAGATGCCTAAATACCTTTGAGGATGTGGGCTGTTGCTCCTGAAATGAATGGGGCAGGAGCCACTGCAGTAGCTTGTGAATGGTGCTAAAACACATATTGGTCGCATGATAGCAGGGAGACTGTGTTGCTTTGATTGTACTTTTACATCTATTGGCATGGTGCCTGTCATGCTTTTAGATTGTATCTCAGTCTCATGCTGAGTCCTATGGTTTGATTAAAGATCATTAAGCAGCAGTGGGATGAAACATCACTGAATGACAGGTTTCAGAGTGGTAGCCGTGTTAGGGGGAGGAGCTTTCGTTTTGCACAGAGTACTTAATACACAGGACAGTAAGACACAAATTCCGAGTCACAGCACCTTTAAAGGGAGAATGGGTTAGAAGGTGTTTCCATGGGATTCAGAGACACTCGGTACTTGGTGCCAAAGCCCCTCAGATTCTTATGCTCCTCCAAAGGCGAGAGAGGAGAAGAAGAAAGCTTGCTGTAGTCCCTTCCTATTGCTGAGTCATTAACTTCTTTTTGCTGAGTCATTCTGCAGCTGTGTCTGACAAACCAGGAGACAGACAAGCAGGAAGGCTCAAGGTAGGTAGCATCTGCAGACTGAAATGGCTGGGTTGTAAAACTGGCTGATTATGTGAAAAATGGAACTGGCCTCTGGAGGAGTGGTAAGCACTGCACCTTGAATTTAAATCAGGCAGCAATGCTGTGAACAAAGAAGGGGGAGCTGCAGTGGCAGTCTGGAATTGGCTATTTTGTTTTAACTCTAGAACTGGTAGGTTATTTTGGTTACAATGTGGGGGCGGTGGGATAAAGTTTAAAATATTATGTAGTTTGTTGGTATAAAGAATTAAGAAACATCTCGCCATGTGACAGATGGTGTGAAATGTCTGTTCACCACTTATGTTAAAAAGACACTGTCAGTGTTAACGTCAAGGTCCATCTTGTTTAAGATTTTTATAAAAACTGTTAGAAGAAAACTATCTTGTTGTTTATATTGCTGTACCACCCATTGATCTCCCTCAGGATGGGGATATTGTGCCAGGTCACTGTGCAGCTGTTTTTGTTTGCATTTGAACCTTGTTCTGCAAGTGTTTGCTACCCCAGACACTGCAAGGAGGCGCATGAAAGCCAGGAAGTGAAAGTGATTTATCATCTTCCATTGTTGTATGCAGTGTTGTTTTCACCATGTTGGTCCATGGATATGAGAGAGAGAGAGACAGCTTTCAAGCCACACAGAGCTCTTCTCTCTCACCAGTAAAAGTGGGTCCAGTAAAAGATATCACCTCACACACCATATCTCACTAAAGTGAGTCAGTTTTACCGTTCAAACTGAGTGAAATACAAGAAAGCAGGGACTATAAAAATTTTGAAATGAGTCATTTAAAAAAACCCTTTTGATTTTCATAATCTTTGGTGTTGCATGTTACACAGTCAGGAAAGTGGTTTGGTAGGGGTTTTAGGTAAGATTTATCATTTGGTAGCATGCTATGTTAATGGCTTTTTGCACTGTGGAAATGAGGTGGAGTCCCCCTTGTAACAAATAATATTAACACATATATAGTGCTTTTGTTTTTTAAAGCCACAGTACTGAGATTCAGGGTCTGGTTTTCAAAAGAGCTCAGCACACTGGATGCGGAATTCTTTTGAAAATCTGGCCACTAGTATGAGTGCTGAGCTCTCCAAAATCTGATCCTTTGGGATTCACTTTTAGAGGGGCTGAGCCTCCAGAACTCCAGATGAAGTCAACAGCTGCAAGTGCTCAGTGCTTTTGGCAATCAGGCTGTAATTTATAAAGCCTCACAAAACCCCTCCTCTGGGAGATAAAAAGTAGCCCTGTTCTCAGGTAGAAAAAGGAAGGCAGAGATGTCATGTGTTTTGCCCAAGACCAAACAGCCAGTCACGTTTTTTTATTCTGTGTGCTGCAGGTGGACTTGAAGAATGCACCACAAATTATTTTATTTTTTTCTCCTCCTGTATTTTTATTGAGGCTGGTTTACATACATATGGTTGCATGGTAATGTTTGAAATAAACACAACATAATTGCTATAGTGTTACTCAGTCTGATTTACAGACCTTCCCACCCGGGGATAGGGGTTATTAACTGATGGGGTTATTGTCCCTCTAGAGGGATATTTGTAAACTTACCTTTGGTCTCCTGATATGTACAAGGAGAGGGTGTTCTATTAAAGCTCTGAACACACCATTTCACAGCCATAAATATGCCGATCACCACCTGAAGTGTTCAATATAGATTTTTCTCATGAGCGCACAAAGCTTTTTTTAATCTGTGAGCGAAGGCATTTTCCAGGAAAAAGAAAGGCATTCTCCTTGTGGTCCTTGAATGGCTTTTCTCAGGTGTGGTCCTGGGAGAGAACATGGCTCTCAAGAAATTAAACAGTAAATGCCTAGCTGAAAAACATTCAAGCGACAGCCTCCGCGGAGGAGTAAGAATGTACTGTACTGGTTATTACAGTGGGGGGGGCGGCAGCAGCACTGGAGGTGAGGTTGAGCTTAGTTTACTTTTTGACAGCCAATTTTTCAAAGTGCTCTAAAATCCACACGCTTACTTTGAGTCGCCTTGAAACTTGCTGTGCTTCACCAAGGTCCAGGATCGGGTTAATGGTACAAAGTTTAGATTGTTAGGACAAAGGTTTCCTGATGTAAAACCTTACTTAAATCATGGGACATCAAAATTTTATAGTTTTTATATATGCACACACACACACAAACACACTTTCTATATTATTTATTTAGTAAGGAAGGATTAATAGATTTACAAATCCTTGCCATGTATAAATCAAACAAAACAGCATTACAACAGTGAGCTTTTGTTTAAAGAGACATTCAGGAATGCAGTCACCAGATCTCTCTGGATTTAATATTTTTTGCCTACAACTCGGGCTCACCTATGGCTCTGATCTTCCCCAAACATATGCCAGCTCAGATCACCCTCCTGAAGCTGATCTCAGCTTGCATCTGGCACCCACTGCTCCTTTGGGGAAGCAATATTTTAAGAAGTTATTCAGGGTAGAGAAGTTGGATCTACAGTGTGGTTCAAGCCAAGTGGATGAGCCAGAGTAACAAGGTGGCTGAGGTAATATCTGGTGTCTCTCACCAACAGAAGCTGGTCCAATAAAAGATATCACCTTAATCACCTTGTGTCTCTAATAACCTTGGACTGACATGGCTACAAGAACAATGTAAGAGCCAGAGTAAGTCATTTGTGCACATGCAGCAAGATTGGGGCTCTGTCGCAAGCCAGATGTTGGAGTATGTGGGTGGCTCATGGTGACATACTGTGGCCATTGAACCCACCTGGCACCCACATAAAACAGCAACTTATGTTTATCCTGAAAAATACTCAAGCAGCATATTTAACTATTTATAGGTTTCAGAGTAACAGCTGTGTTAGTCTGTATTCGCAAAAAGAAAAGGAGGACTTGTGGCACCTTAGAGACTAATCAATTTATTTGAGCATAAGCTTTCGTGAGCTACAGCTCACTTCATTGGATGCATACTGTGGAAACTGCAGAAGACATTATATACACAGAGACCATGAAACAATACCTCCTCCCACCCCACTCTCCTGCTGGTAATAGTTTCTCTAAAGTGATCACTTTCCTTACAATGTGTATGATAATCAAGTTGGGCCATTTCCAACACAAATCCAGGTTTTCTCACCCTTCCCCCCCCCACACACACACAAACTCACTCTCCTGCTGGTAATAGCCCATCCAAATTGACCACTCTCTTTACAATGTGTATGATAATCAAGGTGGACCATTTCCAGCACAAATCCAGGTTTTCTCAAACCCCCCCCCTTTTTTTCCAAAAACCACACACACAAACTCACTCTCCTGCTGGTAATAGCTTATCCAAATGGACCACTCTCCTTACAATGTGTATGAAAATCAAGGTGGGCCATTTCCAGCACAAATCCAGGTTTTCTCACCCCCCCACCCCCCCACACACACAAACTCACTCTCCTGCTGGTAATAGCTCATCCAAACTGACCACTCTCCTTACAATGTGTATAATAATCAAGGTGGGCCATTTCCAGCATAAATCCAAGTTTAACCAGAACGTCTGGGGGGCGGCGGGGGTGAGAAACAACGGGAAATAGGCTACCTTGCATAATGACTTAGCCACTCCTGGTCTCTATTTAAGCCTAAATTAATAGTATCCAATTTGCAAATGAATTCCAATTCAGCAGTTTCTCGCTGGAGTCTGGATTTGAAGTTTTTTTGTTTTAAGATAGCGACCTTCATGTCTGTAATTGCGTGACCAGAGAGATTGAAGTGTTCTCCGACTGGTTTATGAATGTTATAATTCTTGACATCTGATTTGTGTCCATTTATTCTTTTACGTAGAGACTGTCCAGTTTGACCAATGTACATGGCAGAGGGGCATTGCTGGCACATGATGGCATATATCACATTGGTGGATGTGCAGGTGAACGAGCCTCTGATAGTGTGGCTGATGTTATTAGGCCCTGTGATGGTGTCCCCTGAATAGATATGTGGGCACAGTTGGCAACGGGCTTTGTTGCAAGGATAGGTTCCTGGGTTAGTGGTTCTGTTGTGTGGTATGTGGTTGTTGGTGAGTATTTGCTTCAGGTTGGGGGGCTGTCTGTAGGCAAGGACTGGCCTGTCTCCCAAGATTTGTGAGAGTGTTGGGTCATCCTTCAGGATAGGTTGTAGATCCTTAATAATGCGTTGGAGGGGTTTTAGTTGGGGGCTGAAGGTGACGGCTAGTGACGTTCTGTTATTTTCTTTGTTAGGCCTGTCCTGTAGTAGGTGACTTCTGGGAACTCTTCTGGCTCTATCAATCTGTATCGGGCATTGGCACCCTGACAGCAGGATTGTCTGGCTATGTAGACTCCCTCCTCAGGCCCTACGCTACCAGCACTCCCAGCTACCTTTGAGACACCACTGACTTCCTGAGGAAACTACAATCCATCGGTGATCTTCCTGATAACACCATCCTGAACACTATGGATTTAGAAGCCCTCTACACCAACATTCCACACAAAGATGGACTACAAGACGTCAAGAACACTATCCCCAATAATGTCACGGCTAACCCAGTGGCTGAACTTTGTGACTTTGTCCTGACCCATAACTATTTTACATTTGGGGACAATGTATACCTTCAGATCAGAGGCACTGCTATGAGTACCCGCATGGCCCCACAGTATGCAAACATTTTTATGGCTGATTTAGAACAACGCTTCCTCAGCTCCCGTCCCCTAACGCCCCTACTCTATTTGCGCTATATTGATGATGTCTTCATCATCTGGACCCATGGAAAAGAAGCCCTTGAGGAATTCCACCATGATTTCAACAATTTCCATCCCACCATCAACTTCAGCCTGGTCCAGTCCACACAAGAGATACACTTCCTGGACACTACAGTGCTAATAAACAATGGTCACATAAACACCACCCTATACCGGAAACCTACTGACTGCTATTCCTACCTACATGCCTCCAGCTTTCACCCTGACCACACCACACGATCCATCATCTACAGCCAAGCTCTGCGATACAACCGCATTTGCTCCAACCCCTCAGACAGAGACAAACACCTACAAGATCTCCATCAAGCATTCTTACAACTACAATACCCACCTGCGGAAGTGAAGAAACAGATTGATAGAGCCAGAAGAGTTCCCAGAAGTCACCTACTACAGGACAGGCCTAACAAAGAAAATAACAGAACGTCACTAGCCGTCACCTTCAGCCCCCAACTAAAACCCCTCCAACGCATTATTAAGGATCTACAACCTATCCTGAAGGATGACCCAACACTCTCACAAATCTTGGGAGACAGGCCAGTCCTTGCCTACAGACAGCCCCCCAACCTGAAGCAAATACTCACCAACAACCACATACCACACAACAGAACCACTAACCCAGGAACCTATCCTTGCAACAAAGCCCGTTGCCAACTGTGCCCACATATCTATTCAGGGGACACCATCACAGGGCCTAATAACATCAGCCACACTATCAGAGGCTCGTTCACCTGCACATCCACCAATGTGATATATGCCATCATGTGCCAGCAATGCCCCTCTGCCATGTACATTGGTCAAACTGGACAGTCTCTACGTAAAAGAATAAATGGACACAAATCAGATGTCAAGAATTATAACATTCATAAACCAGTCGGAGAACACTTCAATCTCTCTGGTCACGCAATTACAGACATGAAGGTCGCTATCTTAAAACAAAAAAACTTCAAATCCAGACTCCAGCGAGAAACTGCTGAATTGGAATTCATTTGCAAATTGGATACTATTAATTTAGGCTTAAATAGAGACCAGGAGTGGCTAAGTCATTATGCAAGGTAGCCTATTTCCCGTTGTTTCTCACCCCCGCCGCCCCCCAGACGTTCTGGTTAAACTTGGATTTATGCTGGAAATGGCCCACCTTGATTATCATACACATTGTAAGGAGAGTGGTCACTTTAGATAAACTATTACCAGCAGGAGAGTGGGGTGGGAGGAGGTATTGTTTCATGGTCTCTGTGTATATAATGTCTTCTGCAGTTTCCACAGTATGCAGCCGATGAAGTGAGCTGTAGCTCACGAAAGCTCATGCTCAGATAAATTGGTTAGTCTCTAAGGTGCCACAAGTCCTCCTTTTCTTTTAACTATTTATAATCGTTCATCCAAATGACAACACAAAGGTTTACACTTGTCACTGTCTCCTTTCTAAGTGCTCCAGTTCCTTGGAAAAAAAGGTGTGAAGGAGGATAGAGCTGGTAGCTGAGGGGCAGTGGGGTGATCCCAAGAAGCCTCCTCATGTACCATCCCTCCAGCGCTCCCTCGCCATGCCCCCTACTACTACCACCACTTCTTCAAAAAGGGGGAAATTTATTCACATGGAGTTAAGGATGACCAACAGTGCCTCCCACCATTCCAGGCATTGAGTGCACCTCTGAAAACCAGGGAATACAGAGTTATGGTACATACCAGCCCCTGCCCCACAAATTTAAGTTTGCCCTCTCTGAGTGGTGCCCCAGACACCCCAGCACTGTATCACTCTGCTGCAATGTACTCCTTGCACCAGTCATTACAGCTGTCCCTAACGCAGTGAAGGGTAGCTGGGGAGTGCCTCTGAATGAATGAGTGAAAACACTTCTGTAGGACACCATACTACATGAAATGCCACATTCCTCTATCATTCCTCACATCTACTTATTATAGAACTGCTCTGGCTGAAGCCTACTTACAGTCAATGTTCCCTCTAATTTTTGACAGGCCGTGTGCGCAAAAAATTTCTTCTGTGCAAATTATTGTGCATGCGTTGTTTTGCTGTGTGTGCAGGGTTTAGGATCTGTGTGCGCACGCACACACGCACAGCTTAGAGGGAACAGTGCTTACAGTATATCTCCAGTGACTCTTGCCAGCTTCAGTGGGCAGAGTTAAGGTTGTAGGGTGGGGCTGGTGTGTACCACAGCTCTCTATGGGCTGGTTTTCAGAGTTTAAATATAGGTTTACTCAACGCTCAGGAAGGGTACAGGCACGGCCAGCCAGTTACCCTTCACTCTGAATTAATGAGTTTTTAGGTAGTGAGTAACAAGTAGCACTTAGCCAGCGCTTTATGTTTTTAAAGCATTGCACAAATATTAAATAATGAAGCTTCACAGCACAAGTGGAAAGTAAGTACATTTTAGGCAATAGCCCCATTTTGTTTATGAGAAAATACGCCTGAGGAGAATAAACAATTTGCCCCAAATCCTGGAGAGTTATTTGGAGAGCAGGTACTAGACATTGGGACTTTGTATCTCAAAGTCCTCAAGACTGAGCCACCTCTGGAGAAACACTCCACAATGAAAAAGGATCCCAAACAGCTTCCAAAATAGCAGTGGATTTGGTGAACTAGACCCAAAACAGAAGAGCACTGTGCCTGATTTGTGAGACTGTAGGCACATAGTAGCCATCTGGGGTTGCAGCCATTACCGTCCTCAGCTACTCACATAGAGTGTTTTCACCCTGGAGCTGGGGTGTGATTCCCAGCTCCATGAGACATACCTGTGGTAGCTCTGATCAAGCCAGCGCTCTAGAACTAGAGAGTAGCTGCCACTAGTAGTGTGAGCAGTGAGAGAAGCCAGCCATCCTGAGGACATAGCTATGGGTCTCTGAAGGACACACACTCAGGATAGCTAGTCCCTCCTGCTGCTTGCACCACCCTGGCTACATTTTAGTGCACTAGGTCAGTCAGAGCTTGTATGGTATGTCTCCTCAAGTTGGGAATCACATCCCCCGCTCAAAATGTAGACACACCCATAGATGCAGAATGCAGCCATGACCATTAGCTGCCACAAACAGGGACACAAAACAGCTCCATTCCCTTGCCACCTGGGGTCAACTGCCATGGATGTTAGTCACAAACTTCCATTGATTTCAATAGGAGCAGGACTGGGCTCTTGGTCAGGAGAGTGAAGTGCTTAGAATGTAGACACTGATTGTGTCTGACATTACACCACTAGAGGGCAGTACTATGCACAGCCATTCAGTTAAAAGAAAAGGAGTACTTGTGGCACCTTAGAGACTAACCAATTTATTTGAGCATGAGCTTTCGTGAGCTACAGCTCACTTCATCAGGTGCCACAAGTACTCCTTTTCTTTTTGCGAATACAGACTAACACGGCTGTTCCTCTGAAACCAGCCATTCAGTTAACACCTATAGGAGGCATGCAGGAGACCGATTATGTGGACCTAATGAAGGGGACACATTCAGAGAGGCCAGGAAGGGATGGTGCTGTCCAAGGAGCTCCTTTCACAAGCTAATGAACAGAAGGACATTCATCCCCACATAGTGAGAGAGCAAGAAATGCAAGATCCCAACTGCTGCGAGTCCAATAAGAATCCAGCGAACTCCAGTGCTGAAATACATTGGGGCTAACCTGGAGGGAGACAGAGTGCGCAGACTTAGAAGCATTGGCCTCTCATAAGGGGAATAATATACCCCGAGAGAGAGAAGTGGGGAGAGAGTATAGTGAAACCCATCAGACTCCCATTCACACCTCCCTATGGCCCCTAGAAGGGAAGGTGAGGTTAGAACTCTCCCATCTGTACTAAGTTCCTTCCCCTTGTGCTAGCTTGCCCCAGGCGCATGCACGCACACACACAAATACCGCATGTGATCAGGGGAAGCTCAGAACCCCACGAAGCAGAAAACTCTCCTTGTGTCTCTTCTGTACACTTAGCCCTAATCCTATATCCAAGCTCATATTAATGGCTTCTGGCTCCCTATAATATTTAACACAGTACTCATCAAACACCTGCCATGACATCGTGATGTTAAAGAGGCCCCTATAAATATCTGTGGGCTCTAATTCCCTAACTGTATTTTTATATTCCAGGGAAGAGAACTCTTGACAGTTCTGACTCATGCTGATCTTTCTAACAGAGGTAGGGATCCTGCTGCATCCTGAATAGGCAGCAGGACAGCAGTCTCAGAAACCAAACTCTTCCACACCCCAAGTGCTTTAAATCCCATGCCCAAGACCCCAAAAGAAGAAGTCCACGCCCCACCACAGCAGGGCTCCATTACCTTCCCAAGGAGGACTCCTTATACCCCACAAAATAGTGGTAGCGGGAATAGAGATAAAGCAGGCCCAAGGCAGCAGTCAGACCTGCAATCGAGAGGAGGAGACAAATTACAGTAGCTGACACCAAAGGCTTTTTGGAACTTTTTGACCAGCCTGTCCCTCTAAGGCTAAAGCCTCTAGGGAAGATCCTGACTGTTCCCTCTCTATTGCGGGTGCAATCTTGCCAGAGAGCTGAGGAAGCAAGTCCTGTTGACTCTGCCCACCGGGCCGGCACAGAGCTAAACAGATCCAGCTTCCCCCACGCCCCCCATTTAACCAACTCACCTTGATGGAAGAAGAGGCCAGCCTGCCAGAGAACAGCCAAGAAAATGGAGAAATACTCAGAGCAATTCACCCTGGAGGAAAAGAGGAAGAATAAGGTCAGCATGCTGCATCTCTCTGGGGCTTTCCAGTGGCTCCAGACTTCTGCTTTTCCATAGACTACTTCTCTGTAAAGCAGTGCTCAGTGGCTTGCACCCATTCCTTTCCTGCCACCGTCTTCAGAATAAATCTCTTATCTAAACCCAGCTAATGGGGTTCTATGGAGTAACTCAGAGCAGAATCTGGGCCATAATACTCAATTACTGTGATTTCTTCCCATAAGTTTTCAGAGTGCTTTTCACTCACCCAGCACCCTGGGCAGTGGTGAGCCTGGTGCCTGAGATTTCTGATACATGCATCCTTCTCCTCACCTTCCCTTATATTTTCCTTGGCAGTTTGGTTCCAAGTTGGTAGAATGGTTGTGTGCTCTGTTCGCCATTGCAGCCATCTTCACGAATGATCTAGTCTGAGATTACAGATCTGAGGACTATCTCCTGCACTGTCAGGGAAGTGGAATAAATGATCCCAGTAGGGTTTTCCCATGTTTCGGATCAGATCCTGCACCCCTGCTCTGGTGATGCAGAGGAGATGGAAACTGGCCACGTCTCCTTAACTAGGGATTACCCCGGTGAGCATAGAGCCTCCTATGCCATTCTCCCTCCCCACTACAATACCTGACACAGGGGCTATGTCAGGGGCACTGTACTCTGGCTATTCCCAGTTGACGGATCTCCCTGGGAGCTGTTACCAGCTGATGGAGTTTAGCGCTACAATTAGGCTATTCTAAACTCTGTTAGGGTTGGTGTAAAACCAGTCTGGGATCAGAGATCTAGATCTGGATCCCCATCATCCTCCCTACTCCATTCTGTGTGCTGTGCCCAAGGCTGGTTTCTGTCATCTATAGCCGAAAGGTATATAAGTGAAAGTCTTAAACTGAACCATAGTGGCTAACTTCTAAGCAGTCCTAACACCGACACTAATAAATGCAAGTGAGTCTGGCATTGTGGGGTCCTCCCTGAGATGAAACCTTGGCATCAGTGCCAAACTGAACCAGCCAGAGTAGGAAGGATGTATAGCAATAATCAGTCCCCTCTGTTTAAAATGCGGCAAGCCTTCCACCAAGACAGCAGGCTGATTGACAGAGCAGGGAGATGGGCAGCATGATTAGTCATTGCCATTCTGTCAGCCATATAGCCCCTACAGCTCCCTCTCTCTGGCCTCCCAATACTGTAACCACCTGCAGTCCTGGGAGAAGTCTTGTGAGCAAACTGTCTGATCAAACTCTGTCAGCAAAGATGACATAGGAGGCTACTATGGCCCCATGAAGCAGGTCATAACAAAAAACAACGTCTTACTGTGCTCGAAAGACCCTCTCAAAATCAGGTGGCCCTGAGACTTTTGGAGGAGAGATCCCGTACGCCCGCCTGGCATAGATCACCTGGAGGGAGAAGTAAGCTGCAAAGAAAGAAACAAGAAAGCATGATCTCGGCAGCCTTCATGGAGACCAGGAGACTGTCATAGATGATGGAGCTCAGTGTTGTGCTACAAGGGCTTGTTAACATTCCACCACCACATGAAAGAAAAGGTTGGTGTAACGTCCCTGCATGCAGTGGAGTCATTTCCCCCCACACCTTATACTGCTATTGTTATATTAGCTCTACCATAAAAGAGTTATACCCAGGACTCAGACAAATATTTCTGAAGAAAAAAAAGTGATGCCTTTGGAAGGGACCAGATTTCTCCACTAGTGAGAGATTTTCAAGGGTTTCCAGAGAGAGGATCTCTCCAGCTCTGACAAAGCTCCACACACATCATCCAGATTTCACAGGACAGACTTACATTACACTAGCCACATATTGGTCTAATTTCAGGAACATGATACAAATATTTCCAGCCTGTGCACTTGATATAGTGTCAGTTACCACTTACATCTCCCATCTTAGTTCTGAGGATGAGAAAAATATTTTTAAATGGAAGACAAATCAATTTCCTAATCCCTCATCCTTCCTTTCTGCAACACATGCACCTCTTGAACAGGTGTTTCACAGACCAAAGAATGAAGAGACCTGATTCTCATTTACATTAAAGCATCCCTGCACGTCTCTGGTTCTGGAAAACGGGCCTTCTAATCCGATTGTAACCTTTAAAGTGGGCTTACAAGACCCCTTTCCATGATAAACGTGGTATAAATTGCTCTTAGTGTAAATAAGAATCAGGCCCAATTTTTTGGTGAGCTGCATACTGGAAATTTGGCAACGTATCAGTGACAAATCTGGAAGGAATTTCCTAGACAGTAAAGTCCAAACCCATATAGTAATGTCCCGTGGACTACTTCAGCATGCTCTTGGTGGCTGTTCCTTTGCCTAATCACTCTTAGGAAGGCGGTTCTTGTGTCCAAACTTCCCCTTTCTCCAGTTTCAGACCTGTAATACACCACCAGCCAAGTTTCCTCCACATCTTTCTGATTACCCCACTCTGCCTCTAGACAACACCCTCTTTGTTTCTATATTAGATTTTTTATTTAGAATGATCAATGGACCAACATTTTTAGGGGCAGGTCCGCCAATCAGACTTGTCCATTGTGAGGTCTGAGGGGGCATAATTTCCTGTGGACTTTCTGGTCTTGGCTATAACTTTTTGCCATGTTTGTCACCTGGTTCTAATATGGTTGATTACCATCATGATGCACATCTATGTCTACAACATGGTAATGGATGGCTCACAATGAGGTGAGCGTAGACGATGCTCAGACTTTGAGACCAAGGCTATACTGTGATTTTTCTGGGAGTAAGTTAAACCATTTTCTGGAGTAAGTGAGACTGTCTTTGCTCTGTTCTTCTGCAGCATACATAGGAGCACCTATGTCTCCATAATTGGGTACAACATTCCACCTTCCTTCCACACAGAGGTGTGGGAGGATACAAAGTGCTTAGCACTATGTGTCAAGACTCAATATGAAATCAGATTCTCCCAGGACTCACCCCCTATGCCAGCTATGTCAGCACAGCTACCTATGTAACCAGAAAGAACCAGCGTGACTCAGTCTCATCTCTTGTCTCTAACCCAAATACCTTGCACTGTGAGAAACTGCCTAGAAAAGGTCACCTGAATTTGAGGCAGTCTTAGGAATCAGTGGGTAGCCACTACAACAGCTACTTTTACAAAGTCTGGACTGTTCATACAACCAGAAGTTCTGAAAGCACTGAGGGACAGCCATTAGTGAAGGAAGCAAACCCGACTATGCAGGCATGGATAAGTGGCCCCAACCACACTGCAAAAACACCACTGTAGAATCCAGTTACTCTTAGACAATCAGCCTGGCCACCAGCAAGTCAACTATGTTCACAAAGGGGACTCATTACAGTCTACTTATAAGCAGACCAAAGAGTGATTATATAGACCAGGCCTGTTATTTTCAAAGGAAAGAGAAGACACAAACATATCTCTCTCATTTGCATCATAGTACCAGATTTTGAAGTCCCAGATTTCCTACTACTGAGGAATCTGATGGAACACACTATTACCTTTTACCTCCTGAGTCACACCACAGCAACCACACACACTCGTGACTCTCATGCTCCCTGGGTCCAGGGAGCTGGCTTTAGGAAGAAGTAATGTGTGTATATGTGTGTGTGTGTGTGTATCCTATGTAGGAGCCATTGAAAGCCTAGGGTCATTAGAAAGCATGTAAAAATGGCCAATGGCAGCAGATAATCCTACGTACTGTTTGCAAGCGCCCGGTCAGACCTGCCAGAAAACCATGCACACGGATTTCTGAAAACCTTTCCAGCCACTCGGTTTTTTACCATGTAGTGCGGAACCAGATCTAGAGAGATTCCCTTCCTACCAGAACCCCTTGCTTCCTGTCTGCCGAAGGGTTTTTTTCCATTGCTTCTGGTCACTCTACTCTTCTGCAGTTGTGACATTGTTTGGTTTTCTTTTTGTTTGCACTGTCCATGGACTCTTTTGTTTGAAGTCCATGGACCCTGCAGGAAAGAATTAGCCTATTTGTAAAATGGAGAGATTCTTCTGTTTCCTGGGGAGCTTTCTACATTTGTAAAGTGAGATGTATCAAGAAATGCCCAAGTGAGAGACTGGGTATATTTGCACTACAAGTACTACAGCTATGCTGTCTCGACATTTCCTATGCTGATGGAAGGGTTTTTTCCGTTGATGCAGGTAATCCACTTCTCTGAGAAACAGTAACTACTTCGACAGGGGAATTCTTCCTTCGACATAGCTGCATCTGGAGCAGGTCAACCTAACTACGTCGCCACAGGCCACAAAATTTTTCACAGACCCAAGCAACGTAGCTAGGTTGACTTAAGTTTTAGGTTTACACCAGCCCTGAGAAAGATGTCCTTCCCTCAGACTCCCCCACCCTATTACTCTGGCATCACTGACAGCCCTTCTGGTAATGCATTTAGAAAACCAGCCCAAATACTCATTCAGCATCTGAAGAGCTACAGGAACAATGGCAGAAATTTAATATACAAAGCAGGACTGTGACAGGGTTTTCTCTACTCACCACTTGGCTCGTTCCATTAGACTAATTCCAGCTAATTCCTCAGATGAGCCACAAGCCTTGTGGCTCATCTGAGGAATTAGCTGGAATTAGTCTGATGCCCCTTCCTGTAGTTATTCAGCCAGGAACTGCAGCAATTTCCTCTTCATGGCTTAGCCCTCTGGCTAAGTCACATTAAAGTTCTCCCCACTTACAGAGTATCATCAAAGTCTGCTTCCAACCACCACCAAATGGGCTATCCCTAGTGTGTCACTGTCACTCCAGCAGTGACACGTAGGGGAACCTAGGTCCATCCTTTACACCTAGGGTTGCCAGGCATCTGTTTTTTTTACCAGAATGCCCGGTCGAAAAGGGACCCTGGTGGCTCCGGTCAGCACTGCTGACCAGGCCGTTAAAAGTCCAATTGTCAGTGCAGCAGGGCTAAGGCAGGCCCCAACCCCGTACCCCAACCCTAAGCTTCCTCCTGCACCCCAAACCTTTCATCCTCAGCCCCACCCCAGAGCCCACATCCCCAGACAGAGCCTGTACCCCCCTCTCACCCCAAGCCCCTGCCCTGAGCCCGTGCCCGTACTCCAAACCCCTCGGCCCCAGCCCTGAGCCTCCTCCCACATCCAAACTCCTTCCTGGAGCCTGCACCCCCTTCCACACCCCAACCCCCTGCCCTAGCCCTGAGCTCCCTCTTACACCCCAAACCCCTCATCTCCAGCCCCACCCCAGAGTCTGCACCCCCAGCCAGAGCTGTCACCCCCCTCCTGTACCCTAACCCCATGCCCCAGCCCAGTGGAAGTGAGTGAGGGTGGAGGAGAGCAAGTGATGGAGTGAGTGTAGGGGACAGGGGTGTTCTGTTTTGTGCGATTAGAAAGTTGGCAACCCTATCTACAATAGGTTTCAGTTCAGGGACCCTCAGCCCAGTAGCTCTCAGTTTGTACTCTTCCAGCCCTTACTGCTCCTTCCTTGGCCTGCTTCCTACAGCATCACTACCGCTTCCTGCTCTTTCCCCTTTGCATCAGGGAGTATAACTGCAGATCTTCCTACCCCCTCAGCCTACCAACTTCCTCTCTATAGATCCTGTCCAGCTCCTCCCGCACCTGGACTTCACCAGCAATTAGGACCTAGCATGCCCTGCTTTTCCTCCAGGTGTAGCCTAAAGTTAATTCTCCTAATTTACCCCTTCAGGCCTTGTGTGGGGTAGACACCCCATCACAGGAGTTATTAATTAATGCAAATAAAAGGAGCGCAGCAATGATGTAAACTGGCTAATCCAATTGTGGGGAACGCATGTTCAATCACTATACCTTGCTCCAGGACTCCCAGGACCGTCACAGCAGCCAGCAAGTGAATCTGATCCAGCATGTTGTCTCTTCCAGATTATGGAGTGTCCGTTTTGTGCTAGAATGGTCTGCTGGTTAATTTCACTCTCCTCTGATCGGGAGGGCAGTATGTGTTATAGAAAGCAGGAAGGGTTGGCTCCTAGTGACCTTGCAAGCTCCAGAGATTGATGCTATCAACTGGACGTTGCTGCCTTTCCTTTTGACTGACACACACACACACACACACACAAAAAGTGAAGCAACAGGATGTTATAGGAGTCTTTAACCAGGTCAGAAATTTCCATTCCCACTCTCTTCCTTTTGAGAATGTATGGTAGGGAAATGGGGGAAACGTGTGGACCAGCAGCTGGGAGCAGAAGATAAGCACTATCAGCCAACAATCAGCTGACTAGAAAGTGTCTGATTAAAACTAAAAATCCTGACCACGTTCACACATACACCCAGGGGTGGCCAAAAGATGCTTTTCTGACTGGTATCACAGATGAAAACGCCGCTCTCCGTGGGATGTTATGTGCATGTATCTTTCAGCTTATTGGACAATAGTGACCCAGCACTGCCAGTGTATTTTCACTATACTAATTAATTTCAGATTACTCATCCTCAAAAATAACTGTCAAAACAAGAACTTCCCAATGGCTGTGACACCAGCATAATAATAATTAATAAATAAAATACCCATGTGATGATTCTGCCATAATGGTGGCATTGGATGGTGGGGGAAGTTCAAAGACAAACAGAATCTATTCTGCAGGGTAATACTTTACTTTGGTCCTGCCTCAGTGCAGGACGTATGTGGACTAAATGACTTCTTGAGGTCCCTTCCAGCCCTACATTTCTGTCATTCTGTTAAAACTTGCAGGCTGAGATTTTTCAAAGCCACTGAGGAGCTTTAGACACACAATTCCCAGTGAAACAAATGGGAGTCAGTCATGCACCTAAATCCTCCAGTCAGCTTTGGAATTCTCACCCACAGGTTTTACACTTTTGGCAAAGCTCCCATTGCCATCAATGGGAGTTCTGCTTGAGTGAAGGTTGCAGGATGCATTGGGACACAGCAAAAAACCCACTGATACTTGCTGTAATTTCCACCTGTGTAAATCAGGAGCAGCTCCACTGAAATGAATATCCTCCCACTAATGTAAAATTAGCATATGTAAGAGCTGAATTCAGCCCTTTGTTTCCTTCCTCTGTGTTATTGCTGAGTAGTTTCCCTTTAATCCAAACACAGAAAGGAGAGAGGAATAAGATAAAATGGTCATTAAATATGACTATGGAAGAAAACAAGGCCAACCCATCCTAGCTGACAGGAATTAAACAAAAGGTCAAGTGACATTAACAGGCTTCTCCTTTTCTAATACATATATTTTTAATGATAGAACTGCAAAGGAAACAAATAAGCTGGTGCCCTTTTTTGCTGCTTTATGATGGATAAAGAATACCAGAGGAATGTCCTTGCTTGTTTTTGTTTTTTTTTAATTTAGAAGTATTATTGTCTTCTAATCTCTGGCTTTTCTTGAGGATACAAGAAGGGGTAGGCGTTTTCTCAGACCTCAGTCCAAGGGGTTGGAGTCTTTTAATCTTTAACAAGAATTTTTCTCCCAAGTGTTGATCACATTGGAGCCTACTAACAACAGGAAATAAAAAACAAATACCAAAAATTGTAGAGCCCTGGTTCTTCTCTCACTTGCTTTGGTGTAAATCATGACAATATGCACTGCAATCAGTGGAGTTCTACGAGCATAAATTCAGTGTAAATGAGAAGAGAATCAGGTCTGAAGAGTTTTAAAGAATCTGAATTAAAAAACCTTTCTCCTCTCAATATCATGTGACATCATAATCCAGTGGTTCTCAAACTAGGGCCACCACTTGTTGAGGGAAAGCCCCTGGCGCGCTGGGCCGGTTTGTTTACCTGCCGCATCCGCAGGTTCGGCTGATCACGGCTCCCACTGGCCGCGGTTCGCCGCTCCAGGCCAATGGGGGCTGCGGGAAGCAGTGTGGGCTGAGGGATGTGCTGGCCGCCCTTCCTGCACCCCCATTGACCTGGAGTGGAGAACCACAGCCCGTGGGAGCCGTGATCGTCCGAACCTGCAGACGCGGCAGGTAAACAAACTGGCCTGGCCTGCCGGGGCTTTCCCTGAACAAGTGGTGACCCTAGTTTGAGAACCACTGTCATAATCCCTCCAATTGTCCAGTCATCCAGCAAAAACAGGGTCTGAGATTTTAATATTAAACAAAAGCAAAATCAATACATTTCTGAGTAGACAAAATTCTTCAGGCCACCTTTATTCTCAAAATGGGCATTACCCCTTTCTTCCCTTTGCAGGTAAACTTTAGCATTTTATTCTTTTTCAGTTCTCACTGTACAATTCAATAGTACAAAGGTCATGCATATAGGGTCTAATAAGAATTTCTGCTACAAACTGGGGGTCATCCCTTGGAAAAGATAAAGGAGGAGAGAGACCTGGGTGTGTAGGTTGATCACAGGATGACTACAAGCCACCAATGTGATGTGGCTGTGAAAAAGGCAAATGTGGTCCTAGGATGTAGTAGGCGAGACATTTCCAGTAGAAGGAGAAGTATTAATGCCATTGTACAAACCACTGATAAGACCTCATTTGGAATATTGTGTACAGTTCTGGTCACCCATGTTCAAGAAAGATAAATTTAAACTGGAACAGGTGCAGAGAAGAGCTACAAGGATGATCAGGGAATGAAGGACTTATGAGAGGAGACTGGAAAAGCTTGGCTTGTTTAGTCTAGCAAAAAGAAGGCTGAAAGGAGATATGATATCTCTCTATAAACACCTCAGGAAGTAAAATAGCTCGTCACCCTCCCTGATATCTAAGCTAAAGGACAATGTTGGTACAAGAACAAATGGATATAAATTGGCCATGAACAAATTCAGGCTGGAAATTAGAAGGTTTCTTATCATCAGAGGGGTGAGATTCTGGAACAGCCTCCCAACAGGAGTTGTGAACGCAAACAATTAGTTTTAAGAGAGCTAGACAAATTTATTAATTCAATTGTATGACAGGGTTGCTTGTGATGGTAGAGGGCAGGGCTCAACAGCTCTGTGGCTTACTTCTGCTTTATCTCTTATGTTCCTAAAGTTCATGCTTCAGGATTTCAGCCAGCCACCAGCAGGGGTCAGGAAGGAATTCCCTTCCCCTCCACCCCAATGTATTGTTGGAGGGTTTTTCATCTCCTTCTTCTAAAGCATCAGGGCCAGCCACGACTGGAGATGGGACATTGGGCAGGGCCGGCCAGGGCTCTGAGGTGGTACCAAGCATTCTCTGTCTCTCAGGTGCTTGGCTGGCTGGTTCTTGCTCACATGCTCAGGGTCTGCCTGAACACCATATGTAGGGTCAGGAAGGAATTTTTCCTCCAGGTCAGACTGGCAGTGACATTGGGATTTTTTGTTGTTGGTTTGGTTTAGTTTTTTTACCTCCCTCTGCAGTCGGGAATTTATAGGGATATGAAACTTTGGGCAACTATTTAGAGACAATCCATATAGATCAGTTGATGAAATACAACAGCTCACAAAATACATCAAAATTGCAGTATATCAGTACCTACCATTGAGACATACCCCACTCCTACAAAAAGGCAGAAAGTTGAAAGAATTTGAAAAACTACTTATAACATCCATGAAACAGAAAGGCTTACTGTCCATTCTATACAAAGTCATCTCTAACTGTTATTTAGAGAAAACAACCTATGTTTATGAAAAGAAGGAAAGTTGACCTGGGCATAGACAAGCAAAACTGAAAAATGTGAGAACATATGGAACAACGGTCCCCCACACCTCAATAAACACATTAATAAAATAAAATTATGTTAAAATTCTTTACCAGTGGGCCCTAACTCACCTTAAAATTAAACAGATTTATGGTACTGTACAGGAGTGGTAAATACAGGAGAGAATGTAATGAAATTTGGAGGCTTTCTCTATATATGGTTGATGGGCCCAAAATGAAGACCTAAATATGAGATTATGAAAGATTTCAATCGACACTGTCAACTGACAAGACAAAAGATGAAGAGTAGAAAAGTGTCAACCGCACAATATGTGATCAATATGATAAACTCTTGAAGAAAGTCACCGATAGCCGGTTTCATCAATACAACTTTAGAAACTTCCTTGGGCCAATTTATAGTTGTGTATATACTAAGATGTAAAACAAGTTTTGTACAATTTTTCTTATTAGAGAATACCTCAGACAATAAATACAAATTTTAAAAAGGGGGCTTGTTAGTTAAAATGTACATGTGTTGTTCTAATCCCATTCATGAGTAAGGATTTGCAGCATTATACAAACTAGAAGGGGTGGGGGACTGATGCGAAATTAAAAAGACAGATAATATTCATGCTTAAAGTGCATTTAATTCAAGCAGGTGTTTGTTTAATTAAGACATCTGAGTTCTCAAAATTATTGTTCCTCTTTAAATAAATCTATAACTTTTACCAAAAAAAAAAAAAAAACCCTAGAAAACACCTAACAAGTCTTTCTGCAGGAAAACTGGGAAGACTTAACTCTAGTAAAAGGTTATGGAATAAAGCATACTTTGTGCATTTTATGAGACAACAAAACGAATAGAACCCCTCACTGCCTGCACATAACATGGCTGAAAAGTCAAAATACAATGTTGAAGTTACTTATAGGTTAAGAAGGATTGTCTGCATCCTTTGAGACATACAGTAAAAACAGTGTTCCCCATTCAAAGCTTTTAAAAAAGCCAAAGTTGTTGTGCCATCAAGAGGGTTTTACATGTATATAGGAGTTTTTGAAAAGGTATGGCAAAGAAAAGGCAGCCTATCTCCAGAGTGCTACAGCTCTACTGGCTAAGTTTTCATAGGATTTTATTCTCTCAGGATAGCAAAAGCCCCTGCCCCCTTTTCCTCAACCAATCGGGAGGCTTGCTTCTCTCCTGGAGGAGTGTGTGGACACTACTACTTCTGGGCTTGGCTGTGTGTGGTAGTGGAGGGAGAGAGTAACTTGCCAAAAATGGGGCAGGGAGTAGGTTGAGCTATGGCTCCATCCCCTACTCACTACCCAGTGAATGTGAGAAGTTTGCTGCACTCTTGAAAGAATTGTAACAAATTATTCCCTCTCCATCCCCATCAGCATTACCAGAGTGTGACAGGTTGGGTCACAGAAACCCCCTTGGGAATTGCCACCTGATGTGCTGAGACTACCTTTCAGCCCGTTTTCCCTGGTAGCCTGGGACTTCAGTGCCCTGCTTGGTTGTGACAGACACACTAGCCTGGCTACAAACACAGACCCAGGTCTGAACCACATCCCCCACCAGCTGCAGGCTTAACAGAAAACAGCTTAAGAAGTGCTCCTGTCTCCAGCACTCAGATACCCAACTCCTAATGGGATCCAAACCCCAAATGAATCCGTTTTACCCTGTATAAAGTTTATACAGGGTAAACTCATAAATTGTTTGCCCTCTATAACACTGATAGAGAGATATGCACAGCTGTTTGCCTCCCCAGGTATTAATAGATACACTGGGTTAATTAATAAGTAAAAAGTGATTTTATTAAATACAAAAAGTAGGATTTAAGTGGTTCCAAGTAATAACAGACATAACAAAATGAATTACCAAGCAAAATAAAATAAAACACGCAAGTCTAAGCCTAATACGGTAAGAAAGTGATTACAGATGAAATCTCACCCTCAGAGATGTTCCAATAAGCTTCTTTTAGTTTGGGTCCAGCAATCACTCACACTTCTGTGGTTACTGTCCTTTGTTCCAGTTTCTTTCAGGTATCCTTTGGGGGCGGAGAAGCTACCTCTTGAGCCAGCTGAAGACAAAATGGAGGGGTTTTTCCAGGGGGTTATATAATTTCTCTCTTGTGGGTGGAAACCCCTCTCTCCCCTGTGTAGGATTCAGATAAAAAATGAAGTTTTGGAGTCGCATGGGCAAGTCACATGTCCATGCATGATTCAGTTTTCTGCAGGACTTCCCCGGAAAGCTCAGATGTGGATTGGTGTCTATGAAGATCCATTGTCAGCTTACGTGTTTCTTGATTTGTCACTTACTGAGAATAGTCTTTTCTCAAGAAGCTGACCAAATGCTTCACTGAGGCTACTTAAAATCAACAAGTACACAGCCAATATTCATAACTTTGAATACAAAAATGATACATGCATACAAATAGGATGAATATATTCAGTAGATCTTAACCTTTGCAGAGATATGTTACATGGCATATGTGGCATAAAACATATTTCCGTTATGTCATATTTATATTAAAAAGCATATTTCTATAAAGCATTATGGCGTGCAACGTCACACAGAGAACTCCTGAAAGCACAGTGCCTTTTCATGCTTCCTCTGAGGCAGTGTGGCTCCAGGCTGCCCTTAGCCTGGGCTCTGTGGTAAGAACATGATCTTGCCCTTTATTTTTAGCAATTTAAAAACTGGGCCTATCCTTCAGCACAAGTGCTTGGTGAGTTGGTGTCCTAGCATACTGCTCTTTCAGATGGGGCATGGAGTTATTCCCTTTCGAAAAGGACATCAAAGTATGCCCTGGCTAGCAACCATCCATACGCTAAAGAATGTTACATAAAGAGAACATTTGTGTAGCATAGAACATGTCTGAGGAATGAGTTGAGTTAGTTGACTCCAAATGATTTAAATAGGTATCCCTGTGACTTCTTGATTCATGACATACTGAAGAGGTCAGATATAGAGTCCATGGTTCTAGAGATTTGTTATGGTCAATTTAAAAAATCCATATATTTTTATGAAACAGAACAGCTTTTAAAGGAGCTGCTACAACCCTCTGCTTGGAGTTGCACCCTCTGTGTGGAAAAGTAGGCAGTGTATGAGCAGTTTGCATGAAAAAGGTAAAACCTGGAACGTCCCTCTGCTAATGTTCTGGTTTGTCTTAACCAAAGATGAAGACCTCCGGTGAAACAGAAATGACAGAGGAAAATAAAGTCTTTAAAAATTATGGAAAAATACACTCATCCAATCTTTTAAAAATGACATCAAAAGCCAGGGTTTTGGAGAAAGAGAAAGATGGGGGGGCATTTAGGGAGCACTTGGAAAGTTTTCTGAAATCTTTTTCTTTAAGCAGTTTTGTATCCTGTTTAAAATTTATATATATTTATTCACATATTAATATTTATTATATAAATTTATATATATTTATTCACATTTGGCATGGTCCATTAAGGATGATGGACCTTAATGGACCGTGCCAAATGTGAATAAATGACAAGTGTTCTATTGATTCAGAGGATATTAAATTAGACTGTTAATGTCTGCTTAAAAAAAAACAGGCAACCAAATGTCTTTCTTTGTTTTGCCCAGTTTCATTATGACATCACATAGGAGGACATCTTCTTTCCCTTTGTTTTTGTCAATTTTCCTATTGCGTTTTCAGCAGGTACCAGAGAGAGCAAATCAAAAATAACACAGTGGTAGCTGCACTTCTGGCTAGGAAGAAACACCCAGTAATATAGTTAAAATGCATCTGCATAATTTTTAGTGATATGTTGTATATGGAAATGAAAAGCAACAGCTTTTTATTATTGTTTTATTTTCAATACAGTGAAGCATCCTGCATTGGTGCTTCGCTGAAGAATTTAACTTTGTCTTTGACAGCTTCTCCCACAGAAACTGCACTCCCAAAATGCACTACAGATTTAAATAAGATAAGACTGCAGCAGTCAATAAAGTGTTATGGTGACTATTCAGAAAAAAAAGTTCTTATACAGAGGGAGTAGGTGAGCATTATAAGGTAGGTGAGGTAGAAGGGGGTGGTTTAAGGTGAGATTTGAAGGTAAGTGCTTGTAATGAGATCCAGAGAATTTCATGTCTGCTGTAGAATGTGGGTCTGAGCCAGGTGTAAACAGAGGGCCAGATTGTGGCCTCTGCGGCTGCCTTTGTATGTAGATCCAGGACAGAGAGAGGAGACAGAGCACACCCCGGGGGAATTCCCCAAGCACAGAGGCAGTGTAGGGTTGTTTGGTGTTACACTGCACCCCTCGGAGCTCCAGTGTAGGGGCATGCTTCAAGCAGCCACATTGCTGTGTGCTTTTGTAGTTCTGAGCTGCAGAGCAGCCCGTAGGTGGCTGGGTAAGGCTGCTGTAAATTAGAACAGCCCACATATGCCAAGGTTTGCATGGGCCCCCAGAGGAAGCCCAGAAACTGTGAGGCACAATGTTGGCTTAAAACTACATTTTTCTCCTACCCCTCCCAAGGTGTGCTGTCTGTACTGCACCTCCTGAGGGGTACAGCACAGACCCTACAGCTTCAGAAGGAAGGGGAATCTGCAGAAGTCCCAATTGTGTTCTAAGTCTGGAAGGCCTGCTTTAGGGTTTCATCCCGTGAGGCTGGATTTTGGGCCTGGTTCACCATCTTAAAAATTACTCCACCCACTGATGGAAAGATGCTAAGTTTTGAGACAAGATTTGAATTGGGAATCAAATGGGAGCAAGCATGGATTCATCCAAGATGCCTGAAGGACCCAAGATGCTCAGCTTCCCACAGTGAGTGCTGAAAGCGACCCATACAAGACCATATACCAGCATCTATCTCTACGACAAAGCAGTCCATGTGTTTAGGCCTGTGTTTGAGCCAGAAGAATGTCAATGAGAGATACAAGGGAGAGCCCACCAGTGTCACAGTCAGCAACCGGGGAGGAAAAGGGGGAATATGTGAGCACCAACCAAGTTCAGAGAGAACTCTTGCTTGCTGCAGAACAGTTCAGTGAGATGAACAGGTCTGAACTGGGTTGGGTGATGAGGTGGATACTGAGGAAAGGCAGACTTGGTCATTTTAAAAGCTGTTTAGAAGTTTCTATAAAATTGCACTGAGCCTAAATGTATTTATATTATTTTTTGATAGAGCAGAAGTGACAGCCTACAAATGAGAGTATGACCATGGGACTGGCGTAGGATACTGAAAGCATGAGCCAAGTGATTTCCATTGAGGCTTCTGGGTGAAAGAGGGGTGTAGACCATATGATGGCTGACAAGCTGATGGTTCAGAGCAACTAACATACCAGATGAAGGAATGACTCAGATAGTGGAACTGAACGTTGCCTCATGCCCCTCTTTTAAAAATTACTGCAGTGAAGGATCTAAATTGTGCATTTATTTTTTTTGCTCCTACTAGTTTCTCAGTAGATGAAATGGACTGAGAGAGCTGGCCCTGCATGAGAACAAAACTTTTGTGCATCTGCTGCTTTTGCTCACGCCTGAAAAAAGGGATTGTAGCAAAGCGTAAGAAGCCCCTAGACCTGAAAACTCAGGGGATCTAACACAGTGAAATGAACAATGTGTTCAGAAGTCAGGGACAGAAATTGCATGGGACCATGAGAAAATGACTGAGAGATTGTGCAAGCAGTTGTGATACCATCGTTAGGTTCTGCTAGAAGGAGACAGTGTTTCAGGCTTGCCGTGAACGTTCAGTAAGACGTTCAGTCCCAAAACCGTTGTGGCTCTGTATTGGGAGGAGTTGTGGACATAGATGTGGCAGTTAGTTCAAAGTTATGCTTGGAGCATGTGTTTAAATGTCACTACGCTCATGGGGTACTGTCACAGGGTGGACTAACCCTATTAGGGAGTTGGGCTCAGCTCAACGTGGGTAGCTAGTTATCTAGCCCCAGAGGAGGGGTTTGGGTTTGTGGCAGTCACAATGGTTGGGTAAAGTGACCAGGATCACCTGATAGCCTCGTGTGTAGGACTTCCTATGAGAGGGAGCCTGCTCCATCAGTGAGAGAAGAAAGACCTGCAGGGAACTCAGGGTTAGAGACGATGGGGCTCTCTATGCCAGCCAGATGAAAATGTCTAGTTAGAGCAGGGGCTCTCAAACTGGGGTTTGGGACCCCTCAGGGGGTCGCGAGGTTATTACATGGGAGGTCGTGAGCTGTCAACCTCCACCCTGCTTTGCCTCTAGCATTTGTAATGGTGTTAAATATATAAAAAAGTGTTTTTAATTTATAAGGGGGGTTGCACACAGAGACTTGCTATGTGAAAGGGGTCACCAGTAAAAAAGTTTGAGAGTCACTGAGCTAGAGTGACATGCAGTGAAGGGCAGCAGCAGAAACTGTAAGAGGAGAAACAGCCTGAAGAGGCTTAAGGAATTGTCAGGCAGAAGGACCTGTGGTTTGGGGAAAGAACTGTTGAGCCCAGCCAGGAGCTGAAGAAACGGTGGAGCTGGGAAAAGACTTGGTTTGGCTTAAGTTATGCATCTGATGAAGTGAGCTGTAGCTCACGAAAGCTCATGCTCAAATAAATTGGTTAGTCTCTAAGGTGCCACAAGTACTCCTTTTCTTTTTGCGAATACAGACTAACACGGCTGTTACTCTGAAACCAATTAAACTGTGTTGTTTTAATAAACCAGACCCCACAAAAGGACGTTATTTGCACAAGAGTCTGGGGACAGTTGCTTGAGAACCCCAAGATGGGGAAACTGAGGCAGTAGCCGAGTCTGATATCTGTTAGGTATGTTTTTATCACAGGTACAAAATGCAATGCTTGTGTTTAACTGAAGAAATGTAAATGAATTGATGGACTTGATAAACAATACAATGTAGCCAGCTTTACCAGCAAATGCAATATCAGGGAGACATTCTTCTGCACCCTGTACCTAACTCTGCTGGCACCCACAGAGACCGAGGGCAGATTGGGACCCTTAGAATATACAAATAAAAAGGCTTGATGCTGCCCATATTCCTCTTACTCACATTGAACAGTGCCTTATTCTGCAAATAATTAAACTCCTTGAGGAGTAAAGGACCACTCAACACTGGCAAAGAAGGCAGAATTAGGCCCAAAACCACATAGAGAAGCATATGCAGTAGTAGATACTGAGGGGGGAAAATGCTTCTCTGGTAGGGAGACATAGGCACATTCTTGACACCAGAAAGCAGTAAGGGGCTGCAAATTGAAAACATTTGGGAGCTGTAGCAGGACCAGTTTGATGCTGATTTCCTAATAGAGAAATGCTAGGAACAGGTGAAGGCCATTCACCCCACCACACTTTGCCCTTCTATTGGCATCTAATTATTTTTTCTCTGTTCAATCCCTCATTTTCCAGAACACCCCTCTAGCCCCCCCCCCCCCCCCCAAGAACTACTAGGGGTTGTAGTTTACAGAGAGAACTTTTTTTATTGTTGTTTGATAAATAACTGTAAAAAAGCCTGCTGGGGCAATCAAACACATAGTTCCTGCCTTGTAAAGCTAGATTGGGTATTTCTGACCCATGTGTCCAAATGCCCCAGTGATCTGCTTTACCTTACAGACACATGCTGCAGGGGGTGAGATGTGCTAGGCGCAGTAAAACCCTCTGCAAGGTACTTCTAGCTTGTGTACATTGCAGCCCCAGAGAGGGTAGCAAATTATGAATGGCTTGAATAGGGAGGGAATCCTAGCCTGTAACAATCTTTCCAAAGATGTTGTGGCCACCAGTTAGAGCAAAATGATATTACACATGGAACCTTCCCTTCAGACTAGATGAATTCAGGTGACACACTGAAAGTAGTGGAACAGAATGAAGACAACACATACCACTTAGGCATTTAAAAGTAAACCTAACAAGACACTGGAAAACAAAAAACTCTGCCCAGGGATGGGGAGGGTTGTATAGCACCAGAAAGAGCTTCCCCACCCTCTTTCACTTTTGTGAAGACGACAATGATACTGGCAAGGTGATGCTAGTTAAAAATAAAAGACTGCAAATCATTCTTTAAAAATTCTGATTTGCAGGCAAATATTTGCACCTCTTCACCAGGAAATATTAAAACATAATAACATTTGATACAAAATGCAAATAAACAAATTTCCCTTGCTGATGGCCAGAACTTTAATCAAGTTAAAAGAACCCACCCAAATCCAGTCTTCCACTTCAGCTGCTGAAACCTCCTCTGGCTGGACTTGAAGTGCCCTGGCCAAATGTATATGCTAGAAAATGTGAATTGTGTCCTTCCTTGAATCTCAAGCTTGGTGGGGAATAGGAGTGTGCAGCTTCAAATTCTGTGGCCTAGAAGGTCCACTTCATTGGGACTGAGTCCCTTCTCCACATTAGTGATTTCCTGTAGGTCCAAAATGAACCACTGCAGAACCTCAGAAACCTCTCTCTAATCCTCCAGCACTAACCACATTTGGTTATCTGTCTTCTTTAGAAGGAGGAAGTGGTTGACAAGGTTTTGATTGGTTTCAGAGTAACAGCCCGTGTTAGTCTGTATTTACAAAAAGAAAAGGAGGACTTGTGGCACCTTAGAGACTAACCAATTTATTTGAGCATAAGCTTTCAATGCATCCGATGAAGTGAGCTGTAGCTCATGAAAGCTTATGCTCAAATAAATTGGTTAGTCTCTAAGGTGCCACAAGTACTCCTTTTCTTTTTGCAGATACAGGTTTTGATTTGTCACAGAGAGCTATGCTAGACAGAAGGCTCAGGGGAATTATTCAAATCCTTAAGTTCTCTCTAAGGCCTTGTCTATGCTGGCAAGTTACTGTGCAGTAAAGCAGCTTTCTGCGGTGTTACTCCTGAGGTGTACACACTGCCAAGCTACTTTGTGTGCAGAAACTCCTCAGTTGCAGCATTGCAAAAAAAGCCACCTCGACAAGAGTCATAAGCCTTAAAGCGCAGACGATCCGGCACTGTATTGGCAGTGTAAACACATTACAGCACAGAAAGCAATCAACTGGCCTCCGGAAGTGTCCCATAATCCCTCAAGTGGCGACTCTGCTCCTCGTTTTGAACTCGGCTGCCCTGGAGACGTGTGCCCCTCCCCTTTCAAAGCTCGTTTCTGACAGCCTTTGGGTGCTGTGCTGATCTGCTCCGGGACACAAAGCAAACCATTCATGTGGAATGCGCCTGCTGTTGAAAACAGAGGGGTGTGTGTGTGTGTGTGTGAGAGAGAGAGAGAGAGAGAGAGATTGCTGTGCAGAGAGCTGGGAAGGGAGGTGGGCGCCTCCCCCTGCCTCAGGACTGGTTGCTTCCTGCCGCTGTCTGAACTTACAAGACAGCATGCTGACACACTGTTCCCCCAAAACACACTGTCTCTTCTCCCCCCCGTACACACACGCACTCCCTGTCACACACTCTGCCTCCCCCCACCCCCACTTCAGTTGAAAAGCAGCTGGCAATGTAGTAGGATGCCCATGGAACAGTGGGAAACCTGCATCATGGGATGCTGTGCCTGCCCCATGAGGCATTGCAAACCCTTCCCAAAGCACCCTGCTGCCAGTTGCACAGTGAGATAGCTACCACAACGCACTACTGTCTTTGCCATTACAAGAGCTGCTACTGGGGATGCACGCCACCGTCACAAGAAGCACAGTGTGGACATGCAACAGCAGTTTAATGCCAGCGCTTTAATAAAAGTGGTATAACTTCTTGTGCAGAAACTTGCCAGTGTAGACATACCCATAGGGCGTCTACACTGCCCACGTTACAGTGCAGCCACGGCAGTGCTGTGACGTGCGCACTGTAGTCACACTTTATTGCTGGGGGAGAGCTCTCCCGGCGACGCAAAATAACCACCCCAAACAAGCTTTATTGCCAGGTCCTGTCTATACGGGCACTTTTCGGCGCTAAAACTTTTGTCGCTCAGGGGTGTGTTTTTTTTCTACAACCTCTTATGACAAATATGCTAGTACAGAAGTACAGTAATGCAGGCATAAGGCCCTCACAGGGAATACCACTGGCCCAGAGGGCATTCTGGAGCAGAACAAGGATGGGCCAGAGGAAGAAGGAGGTGGGAAGGGACATGGATGGAGCAGTCCAGTGCCTTGGGTAGTCCCATGCTGCCACAATGCCCAGAGGAGTCATGAAAGCTAGGGTGTAATTTAGGGGAGTGTTCAGTACTGCCCTAGCGTATGTCTGGGCCAAACTGGCCCCTGGCAGATACAGATTCAGATAGGCACAAAGCAGCCCCCTCAACTCAGTCCCTATGCTAGCCAGAGTGTCTCTGCCAGGATGAATTCCCTTCCTTGTCTCTACATTTGGAAGTATTTAGGATTGTTTTTGTAAGTGTTAATACAACAACTTGGCCCCATTGTTTATTTTAAGCTTTCATATGGCTTGAGTTTCAAGGAGCTGCCAGTTTCATGTTAACTGCAGTGGAGATGTCTAGCTTCAGGGTACGGGTGTTGTAATGACTGCGTTCCACCTCATCCAGTTGCTATATCTGAATATGTGCTCAGAGAGCTGCAGCTGCTGTCAAGAGGCATTGGGGGCAGGATGAGGAGATTAAAAAGGCAGCAAATGGTGATATTCTCCCAGGAACTGATCCCATCTCTCTCTCCCCTCTGCTTGGGTGAGTCTGAAGCATTATGAGCCTAGTGTGCTCTGGGCTGTAAAGTTGTTATTCTTGGGGGTGTCCCTGACCCCTTTAATTATAGTGATTTTTAGACGAGAGTCCCCTATTTCCACCCAGCTGCAGTTGACGACTGCTTTTCCCTATCTCCGCATTTCTGTTCACTGGTGGTTTGACCTTGGACCTCAGTTGCCTCTTCCTTTTAACATCTACCCCTTTCCCTCCATTCATTGTAACTAATCTATAAAATTCCTTGCATCCATCTTCACTGCTTTTAAAATGTCAACTCTTCCTTTCCTTTAGACCTTGTCCATATCTCTTTCTGCCTTCCTGGATCTCTGCCCTCTTCTTGCAAGTAGCTGTCTCTATATTTGCCTGACTTCCTTACAGAAATAGCATGTCATCATGCATTATTCTACATAGAATACTTGCTGGAGCATATGATTATTGCCCAACACATGGAAAGGGGTTTTTCTCCGCTCTCCCAGAGCAAAGTTCAAATGAGCAAAAGTCACTTTTCTCCTCCTGTTCAGTTGTAATTACTTCCTGCTGCCTGTCAGTGCACAGAGCCATTGGTGGCCCCAGAGCTCCTGATCTGGTTTATTTTTCATTTGCTGCCTGCTGATTAGCTGTGGAGTGAATGAGTCCAGGCAGCTTTGTTTCTATCATCTGCAGTGAAAACAGAGCTCAAAGTCTGTGAGGGTGCAGCAATGGTATTGCATATGGTGGGCAGGACACAGGAAATTTATATCGGTAGGAGATCCAGACTTGTAGAGAACTGAAAATAGGAGGCAGCTGAAGGAAAAGAGGTGCTGCTGTTCTCTTTCTGATCTTGGAGGCAGTGCTAGAGAAGAAGTAGTATCAGATGGAGAACCAATTATTCCAGGGGCTGGCTAATCTCTTCTTGCTTTTGAATTTCATGCATTTACAGGAAGATTCTGAACTTTCTGACTCATCCTCAGTTGTGCTCATCTCCCCTCACGACATTGTGGTGTTGCACTACTTATGCTCCTTAGAATTTACTTTCAAAACCAGCAATGATTCCTTTAGACAACAGTTTATCAGTGAACACAGATAACCTTCCTGATGGAAGCATTTAAAAACACTGGCAACGGCCTTATGTCACAAAGTTGTGTTTGCCCTGTGGTCTCTGCCATCTCTCTCTTTCACCACCCTTCTCCCTAGCATTCTTTGGGCTGACCTCAATAACCTGTGCTTGCTTAACCACCAACTCAGCCAAAACTCTGGTGTGTGCTTCTGTTTTTCCCTCCTGTCTTGTCTGCTGCAGCAGGCTTTTGTGTCTACTTTGCATCCATCTTGCCTAAACTCTAGCCTCTCCACTATCATGTCTTGGCAGGTCTCTGAGGATTTGTCTCATATGATTCTGATGGGTGCTCCTTTCTATCTTGTGCTAAAAGGATTGAGCTGGAAGTTTTTTACCTTGGCATTTAAGGCCCCCTAATCTAGAATGCGATCATATTTGTGTGATTTGTTTGCTGCTGTTTCTCTGCACACCTATCAACAACTTGCACTCAGTTTCTGGGAGTAACCACAATGAGGTTTGAAACCATGTTAGTGCCTTTCTAGAGAACCTGGCTTTCTAGAAAAATTTGATAATGAATTAAAATTTTGATTCAGATTGGGATTTGTTGATCTCATTTATGTTGAGCCTGAGCTCTAAATATTGGGCCTTTGCTCAGTGTGGTGGAATTGTCTCCCTGGTGACATTCATCTTGCTGATTCATTATGTCATCCTAAAACAGTTTTACATTTAAAAAAATCATGTTACACCCTCACCTGGGCAATAAAATTAGAGACTACTAGTATAGAACCCACCCTTTGTTAGAACGGACCATTAAATGTTATCTGCCTAGAAGGATTAATGATGCTAGCAGTCTGTGTCAACTCTCCCTAATCTGAGATCCCTATTTGCCCCTGGCCTACACTGACCTTATTATAAGTTATGGAGAGGGAATAGGAGCCAGAGACTCCTTGGTTTTCATCCTTGCTGTGCCAATAATTTGTTGTGTGATCTTGTGCAAACTGCTCACCCTCTCAGTGCCTCAGTTTCCCAGTCTAAACAATGGGAGACAGTACTTCCCCCACTTCACAGCATTGGGAAGAGAATTATGAAGCTATATTTGCAACGTACTTAGCATTTACAAAACATTTTACATCTGCAGTGTTATCTCATTTCAGAGAAATTAAGACAACATTGCTTAGCTTTTTATATTATGCAGCAAAACCTATCTAAAGCAACCAGCAAGAGTTCCAGCACTGTCTCAGTTGCACTCATGACGATAATAAACTGGCCTGTGTATGTACGTCACTGCCATCTACTGGATAGAATCAGAACTGCTCAACTGTGTGTCACAGACCCTGTGTTCTGCTAGATTCTTCTTTTAGTTCATACTCGTGGAATAGAAGGGTGGGAATTCTGTCCTTGCTGTTACAGTAGTGTGCAGCAGTGATACGTGTGGAGTGACAGTGTTGCCAAATCTGGTAATATTTGCAGGTATAAAAATGTCATTTAAAAAAAAAATCACACCCCAGGCCTCAGGTGTAGTTCTAGGATGGCCACTGACAGATCCCCAGAATCTTGGCCATTTAGGTACCTCCAGAACACTGTGGGTGTGCCCTCCACCAGCATGACCTCTCAAGCACAGTGTGCGCTAGCTCATGCTGCATAGAGGACACCGTTTTAAAGAGCACGACCCTCTGTCAGTACTGAAAACAGGACTGTCTGGCTTAAAACGGAATGAATGGCCTGCGTAGGTCATGCACGTCCTCTTTTCAGTCTTGCTCTCACAGTTGGTCACAGCGCTATGCGTTGATGGGCAGGTCCTGGGCCATGTACAGTCCTCAGGATGGAAGGGGAAGGTGTGAAAGACGCAATGAGAAGTGCGTTATCAAGCTGCTATAACTGCCCTGCAGTTATAGGGTGGCAGACTTGGGTCGAGGGAATAGACCATGGACGTAAATGATTCCTTGGTTGTCCCTCCCCAGGCACTAGCCCCTGTGCTGGCCTCTGCCAATCCCCCCGCCCCTGGCTCCCATGCTGGCTTCTGCCACCCCTCCCAGCACTAGCCCCTATCCTGACCCCTGCCAGCACTGGCCCCTATCCTGCCCCCCCAGCACTGGCCCCCTGCCCGCCCCCCACAGCACTGGCCCCCTATCCTGGCCCCCTGCCCGCCCCCCCCAGCACTGGCCCCCTATTCTGGCCCCCTGCCCACCCCCCCCAGCACTGGCCCCCTATCCTGGCCCCCCCCAGCACTGGCCCCCTATCCTGGCCCCCTGCCCGCCCCCTCCCAGCACTGGCCCCCTATTCTGGCCCCTGCCCGCCCCCTCCCAGCACTGGCCCCCTATCCTGGTCCCCCCAGCACTGGCCCCCTATCTTGGCCCCTGCCCAGCCCTCCCAGCACTGGCCCCCTATCTTGGCCCCTGCCCAGCCCTCCCAGCACTGGCCCCACTACTATGGATCTCCCAGGCTCAGGGAGGTCAGGACCCAGGCGCTGCTCCTTTAAGAAGCGCGACACTTCCTTACGCAGGAATCTGACTCTTCTTCTCTCGCACTCCACCGCCTCTCTCCGGTTAGCCAGTCGGAGCATACTTCCGGCGTAGCCGCCCAGCCTATCGCTGCGCTCCACGAAAGGCAGCGCCGTTAGGGCGTGATTTAAGGCGTGAGAACAGGCGAGTGGCAGCTCCGCTGGCCAATCAGAATGCGACATAATCTCCGGCGCGGGAGGTCGGTTGCTGGCTCAGTCAATGGGGATGTCGGGGTGGGGCGCAGCTGGCGCGCGGTAGATAGGCGGGCGGGCGGCTGACCAGTTCTGGTTAGGGCACGTGACGGGGGAGTTGGGCCTGAGGACGGCGGCTGCGGGGGGCGCGCGCGGCGAGGTGAGTGTTGTAACCCGCGCCCGGTAGAAGTGGGGGGCGGGGCAGGGCCTGCATTTCCCCCAAGCCCCTCGGGAGGCTGGGCAACGGTCGGGGGTGCCGAGGGAAAGGGCTCGCCCGCGGGGCATGCTGGGGTATTGGCGGGGTGAGGGCAGGAGGGGCCTGGGTGTATGCGGAGGGGGTTGTATTAGTGGGGCAGGCAGCGGCTGGGAGAGGGTTTGGGGAGGTGTGGGGCGTGGCAGGGCCTGGTATGAGGGGAGCGCATGGGCGGGGGGCAGGTTAGGCGCAGCTTGGGTGGGTCTAGGCCCCTTAGAGAACTGTTGCGGTGCGGGGGGCCTGGGCCTGTAACGGGTGTGCGGGGTGTGGCTAGGCACGCGGGTTGGTGAGTAGGTGTGGCTCAGCCCTGGAAGCATGGGGCCCTGGGCGGTATGGGGAGGGTGTGTGAGGCAGTCCTGGGGTGGGCATGCCTAAATGGGAATACCGTGGTTGGGTACACACTGACTGAGCCAGGGAGAGGCCAGGCTGAATTGGGAGTCCAGAAACGTGAGGTGAATGGTGATTTTAGCACGTGTAGTCCAGTCCATTGTGCTCACAGGACTCTACGCAAGCAGCGTAAGTGACCCATGCACTTCTATTAAACCCTGTTAGACTTAAAACAATTGTGGCGGACAACTACTAGTCCATTCTGGTAGATTCTGAGATTGTCTACTCACCCCAGCCATGAGAACAGGCAGTGTGACTGACACAGACCGTCCAGGGAGAAGCTAATACGGCATTTAGTCGTCCCAGTGTGATATGCAACAAAGATTATGGGTTTGGGTGAGAGGGATGAAAGACAGATGTAGAGTTGTTGGGTTTTTAATATTGGTTGAAAGTGGGAGGTGAAGTCACTAGGATTAGATCTCTTGTAAAAATCAGGATATTCAGAAATGGCTCTTCTGAACAGACAGCTCTGCAGAGGGGGATGTAGAGAATGAAAGATAATATCAAGACTGTGGCAATATGAATGGAGCTAGGGTGAGAAGGGAAACAGATGGAACTTACTGGAAGGGAAGAGCTCAAACAAGAGAAATAAGAGCCACCAGGTGTGGAGGAGGAAATGGAAATTAAACAATATACCTAGTAAAAAGCATGGGAGAACAAAAGTGACCTACAAAGTGCAGACTATTCAACCGCACCTCCTTAACATTTGCAAAATTAAAACGTATACTTCCTGAACTTAAACAACTTTTTTAGCTGCGTTCATCTTTTTCGAAATAGTATGTAACTGGGACCCTAGCTCTTGTTCAACATTGGGTGTGCCCTCATACAAACCTTGGATTGAAGCAGATGCTTTCTATCTTGCTCCCCGCTAATCATTCTGAAAAGAACAAACTTCCCATTCAGAGTTGAGGGAGAGTTCTCTGGACCGTACAACAATAAATGCTACAGGTGATTGGATTATGGAGTAAGCAGTCATCTGCTTTTAGAGTAACAGCCGTGTTAGTCTGTGTTCGCAAAAAGAAAAGGAGTACTTGTGGCACCATAGAGACTAACCAATTTATTTGAGCATAAGCTTTCGTGAGCTACAGCTCACTTTATCTGGAACTTAGCTGAGCTGACAACTGCCTTTAAGTGTCTTGTTTGGATATAGCATGAATTAATTTCTCATGGCAAATACTAGATAGTAATAGTAAATATTCTCTAAAATGTGGAAGGTAGTTGGGTTATCTCTGTTAGCAGTGCTCTTTAGTTGCTGCAGATATTCTTTGCATGTGGTTATATTAAACTGCAAATCATTCTAGCATGAAGATATTTGTGTGCACTTGAAAATCAGGCTTAGGAGTGTTCTTGAATAGAAGACTGTTTTTATTAACTACTCTGATTTGGCAATAATCTTGTTATCTGCCTCTGGGTGTGGTGCCCCAAAGCACTTGAGGCTTGCTTTGTAGGCAGAATGACAGTGACCATCTGTGCTCTAGTGAAATTGGAGAGGTAACACTAAATAGGATTATACATTTTTTTTCTGAATAGCAACCACTGAGAACAATGGAATATTTGACTTTGTGTACAGCCTGATGCAATTAGAACTGACTTGCAAAACTCTCATAATGGTCTCTTCCAAAGAAAAGGTGAAGTGAGCTGTAGCTCACGAAAGCTTATGCTCAGATAAATTGGTCAATCTCTAAGGTGCCACAAGTACTCCTTTTCTTTTTGTGAATACAGACTAACACGGCTGTTACTCTGAAATCTTCCAAAGATGCTACTGTTGGAATCCAGCCATGATATCACCTGGATTTAGCCAAAGCACTTTAACATAATTTTAAAGTAATTTGGACTCAGATTCAGGATGTATGTATAAACTTCTTAAAGAGACTCAATAGAAATTAAGTTTACAAAATAAAACGTATTGAAATTTCTCTGCAGCATCTGTAATCGAAATATGGCAGTAATGGGGTAGGGTCTGAGATGTTCAGTAAAATCGACCTGGTTTCTCATTTTAAGATGAATAATGGTAAATAGAAACCCCAAACTTTCTTAGCAGGTATAAAATCTCTCAAAAGTACTCCTTAATGTGACAGATCCCTACGTTCCTTTTAAAACCTCATTTCAGCAGATTTCTGCTCTTAAGAATTCACTTTTATTTAATATTTCCCAAATAGACTGTTAATGTCGTCACCCCCCCCCCCCCGGTCTTGATCTGTGGCATTTGTCCTCTTGTCTCTTCAGTGCTTGTCTTCATCTGTTTAACTTGGCACCATACTGGAGGAACTCTGTTGTGGCTGGAAGGAAAGCTGTTGCTTTTCATCCCAAGACAAATTTGAGTTGGTTTGTAGACATGACAGCCGACCGTTAAGAATGCTTTTCCCACTAAAGATTTCTTGTATCTTGAGATCTCCATAATTTTTTTTTTAAGTGCTACAAGCCTGTCTGCCTTGGTTTAATGGTCAAAAAGCCTGCAGTTCTGCCACTGATCTCTAAGGGCTTTCAGGTATGCATGAATGACTTTTTTTGCTGATGCAGTAGTGCATAATTCCTTTCCTTTCCTACATCTCCATTGATGCAGCTTATTTTTGGAAGCTGATGTATCTGAAACACTCCTACTAAAAACAGACTTTACTTGGGTGTTGTAGATTTCTTTTTAATAGTAATTTCTGAACTCATTGGTAGGCTCATGATGGCCCAAGGGAAATCTTTGAAGATTCCAAGTAAAGCTCTGGATACCTGGCAGTACTTGTGAAGTTTATTGGAGCAGAACAGCTCCGAAACACATGCTAGGTGGAGATTGCCAGTCTGTGGCCTATTATAGGAAACAAAAATTAAGAGCCTTAAGATATAAAATTTTAAAACTTAAATTCCGGGGCTCAGATCTTTGTACAAAGCAGGTAGAAGCAGGGTCTGTCGGTCTACCCATGAGCATGTTCACTGTGTGTGATGTCCTATAACTGCAGAGCTTTGAACACACACAGTAGAATATAAGGGCAAAATATTGTGTCCTAATCCTTCCCATACCATCATACTCTCTCACCCTTCTGTCATGTTGATTGATTGCTTTTCTCTGCAGGTAAGTACATACAATTTCTGCATCATCAGCATCTTTTGGAATAAATCTGAATGTTCATACAACTAGTCAACATCATATGTTCTTTGTATTAAGTCAAGTAGTCTGGGGGCTACTTATTATAGTAGCCCCCAGAAGCCCCAGCTGAAGTCTGGGCCCAATCATATTATGTGCTATGTAAGGACATAATGAGACCTCTAAATAGACACAATGAACAAAGGGTGGGAGAGTGGAAAATATATTCCCATTTTATAGGTGGGGAAACAAGCCAAGAGAGTAAGTCTTGGCATAGGTCATGTGGGAAGTCCATTCCCAACTTTACTGTGGAACGTAGGTCTCATGAGTCCCAGTCTGATGCTGCAACAATGGGGCCATGTTTCCTCTTTGTTATAGGCTACATGTACAAAGGATACCAAGCAGTGATTAAGCTGATTATAGTCCAAAAATTCACTTGCTATCAGCTCTTCTTGACTTGGTTGTAAAAAGAAATGCTGTATCAAATGGGCAGAACTTTGGGCAGCACAAAAATGCCAGTAAATAAGTTCAGATGCCTTGTAACAGGGAAAATTCTGTCTATTAACAATTTTTAGTGTTGTAAATCTTCACATTGTACAACCATATACAACTATTCCTTGCTCTGAAGAGCTTATGGTCTCACATGCAAGACAGCGAAGACTTGAGTGGTGTTCCATAAGGCAGGTTGCTGAGGCGGGAAAGGTAGGAAGAAAATTGATCTAAGCCACAGGCTGACCAGTGTCCCACTGACAAACTCAGCTGATTTGGTTAATTTAACTTAGGATGGTATTTAACTTGAAGGTTTGAATTACCTGATCATTACAAACTTGACCCAAATTCCTATTCAGTGTGTTCTGTCTTATTTTTCTGGGATCACTGCTCCCTTTAGTCTGCCTGCTTTTTGAGGAGTTCACCAAATGGCTTTATCAGGTGCCCTTGTTTTATGTACATAGCTTAAGAGAAACTTCTACTGCTTCAAGAGTTCTGGAGTAGTACTTTCTTCTCCCTGTCCACATTGTTTCATTTTAACTACACCACTGGTCAGTATTTCCATTATGACACCTAACTCTCTTTTGGAATGACTCTGTTCCTATTTCTACTTACTGGCTGAATAACTGTCTGTGTATGTGGGGGATCGTCAAGTGTTAGAACTCCTTTTATGGTGTTACTATAATTTGCTGTGGTTTAAAATTCATCATTATGGAGCAGACTATGAAGGCAAAGCTATTAACATCTTAATCTTTATATGCATTCATTCTTTAAGCATCTTAATTGCACATAATACAGACTCTCAATACCAAAGACAGATTCCCTCATGGATTGTCATAATGGTTTTAAGAATGTTTTCCTGGCCAGGAAAACAAGACTCCCTAAGTATGGTCTGTGCTTTCATGATTGGGCTGATGTAGGTCATCAGAGATGTTTTTATTTCAAATGTGTATTACAATAAAATTTTTTTAAGCCTCTATTTAAGAAACATTAGGGCTGCTGGGAGACTGTCAGTCAAGAATTTAATAATCCAACATACTCAGGGCCTGTCACTTTCAGTTTTTATTTTATTTAATTTTTCCCAGGAATTTATTCGTGCTTATTACTACAATAACAAAACCAGGTGAAAATTGGTGCAAAAACCTTAATTTCTCTGGATAAGTATCAGGGCTCATTTTGATGGACTGAAGGACGGGGGAAAAAGTATTCAGGAAATGAAGGCTTCGATGAATGGAATTCAGTATGGTTTGCTGCAGAACGAAAACAGAACTCAAAACACAATGCCACTTCTGAGTTTAAGAAAACAGTATATCTAATCTCCAAATAAAACTTTTTTAATTTGAATAAACAGATTGCTGTTGTAGACTTAGAACTATTAGCCTATAAATATTTACATTATTAATTGGGCCACACAATTTGCAGCACATACACTAAACTTTATGCTTCCTGTTCTTTAAACTTTCAAATACTTTTTTGAGTTCTGAAACAGATTTTCACTTTCTTCCTATTTTAGTGTGTAAAATCTTTAAACAGTTATCTGCTAACTGCTTGAAATGTGTATTTGGTAGGCACAAGATTCATCAGTATGTTCAGATGTGCATGCACTTCAAAGCTTGCATGCATGCCAGTTTGTGTGTATCTTCTAGACTAAATACAACAACAGGCACCTTTGCATATACACATAGACTAATGTATTATCATAATACATTATTTCATGCAATGTATTGTATTTTCCTAATAAAACAAGTTATTTTTCACATATTTGAATGATACGGAAGTAGGGTGAAAATCGGGGAGGGGGATGAATAATACTTTTTGTAAAACCTGGGATTTTTTGGTAAAAATTGGTTTAAACTGAAAAGGGGGCTTAAACATACTCCATTCTTCACTCATTCTGAAGTACCCTGGTGTTGTAGAGCTCCCCTTTAAGTGTTGCCTGTGTAGATCCATGCTCCTGGGAGAAGCGCATCCTGATGCACAAGTTCAGAAGCATGTAGCAAGAGGTGTCTGTTTTGACCATTTTCCCCTCACTCTAAACCAGTGGTCTCAACCTTTTTATGCACAAGATCACTTTTTTTGAATTTAAGATCTACCCAGGATCTACCCTGCCTTGCTCACCCCATTTCCTCCATCCCTCGTTGTCCCCCTCCTTCCATCACTTTCACCAGCTGGGGCAGGGGGTTGGGGTGCAGGCTCTGGGCTGGGACTGAGGGGTTTGGAGTGTGGGAGGGGGCTTTGGGCTGAGCCTGGGGAAGGGACTTTGGGGTGCAAGCTCTGGGAGGGAGTTTGGGTGTAGGGGTCATATGGTCACACTGCACCTCATCTCATAGAATCCACTGAACATTTCATGAGTTTTACTTTTTGTTAGTGTCATTTATGGTTTATAGATCCAAAATCCTTCAGGGATTGTCACAAATCAATGTAACATTCTCAACTACTGGGTGTGCATTGGCTGAGCCTGGGGCAGTGGGTTAGGGTGCAGGAGTGAGGGGTGCAAGCTCTGGGAGGGAATTTGGGTGCAGGAGGGGGCTTGGGGCTGGGGCAGGGGGTTGAGGTGCAGGAGGGGGTGTGGGGTGTAGGATCCAGCCAGGAGGCGCTTTCCACAGGCAGCTTGCGGGGCTCAGGCAGGCTGCCTGCCTGCCCTGACCCCACGCCTCTCCTGGAGGCTGCTGGCAAGTCTCTGCAGCCCCTGTTGGGGCAGGGAGGGACGGCAGGTCTCTCTGTGCTGCCTGCGCCATCCTTGCTGCTCCCATTGGCCGGGAACAGGGGGATGTTGTCAATGGGAGCTGTGGGGGCGGTGCTTGCAGAGAGGGGCAGCGCGCAGAGCCACGTGCTGCCCCTTGCCCCGGGCTGCAGGGGCGCATTGGCCCCTTCGGTGAGCGGTATGGGACTGAGGTAGGCAGGGAGCCTGTCTTAGCGGCAGCCACACTACACCAACCGGGAGCTGCTGGTTGGTGGTGATCGGGAGGGAAGTATAAAGAATAAAGAACCACGACCTTTCCCAAAACAGGTAGGCAGTCTTGTGCTTGACAGCCACATACCTTTTTAAATTGGGCATCTTTTAAGTTGGGACTTCATCATAATTCAACTCTGGAAATGTTGAAATTGGAATGATTATACCTGAGGTGGAAACTTGAGAGCTAAAATCTGGCCTGACTTATACCTCAGACAAATGCATTAATTTTAAATGGCATAGCACAGAGGAATTGGTAAGGCAGAATTTGACCCCTAGTAACTCTTGATCTGATTGGTGAAGCATTTCCCTGTAAACTCTCTAGTCACCTGGTGATGTTCAGGCTAACATTCCAAATGAAATGTTGGAGGCTCTTGCTTCTCCACTGGGCAGTATCCTTTGTAAAATCCTGTGGGGCACTCACTTCCAACAGTGGCCAGTGAGCTAGCACAGAGACCAAATTGCTTACCAAAAAAAGAGCTTGAGCTTTTAAGGATAGCAATGTTTGCTTTGTGGTTGTGGATTTATAAACTCTGTTCCTTTGATTTCATATTGTGGTTCTTCAGTCACAAGACAGACACTTGACTCAGGTTGTGCCCCAACCCTAGTAATACCCTTGCAGGGTCCCAGAGACCAGGCTCCAGCTGGAGCCTGAACATCTGTACTGCAATTAAACAGCCCCATAGCCTTAGCCCCACAAACCAGTCAGCAGACACAGGCTAGCATGGGTGTTTAATTACAGTGTAGGCATACTGTATGACGGGTAGTCAATTATTTTTTGCCAAGGTCCAGATTTCTTAGTCAAGGTAGTCGGGGTCCAGACTCCAGAGAAGAAATAAAAACAACCCCATAATAATAAGTAAATAGATTTCAGGGTCTCTTAAAGAGTCTGGTGGTCTGAGCTGGCCTGCAGTCCACCTACTGACTACCCCTGCCCTGTGAGGTCAATGACCGCTCTGAGATTCTGAATGTGGTTTATGCATAGTGCAAAATATATATAGCTGTTGCGTAGTGATGTGTAATGTCTTCTCCCTTTTAGTTGTTGGATGAACTGAGACCTGTTTAACACAGAGCTGCTTGGTGCAGCAACTGTCTGGTTGGGATGTTGCCATAGGTAGAAAGCATATAATACAAGCTGAAGATGGATTTAGCGTAGGACTGTAAAAATACAACGTTGCTATAGTCTTAAAGCTTCCCTTTTTGTTTAAAGATTCTATTCTATTTTTTTCTAATCAGACTCTCTAGATGTTGCGTATGATAGTAAAATCTGAACTTTAGCTTTCCCCCTTGAAAGACTTGACGTTCTCAAGACTTGTTTCTTTAGAAAGTTGCAACATTTTGTTCTCAAAAGCATATATGTGCACCAGATAACATTGTTTACAAGCATACTGTCAAATTGCCCACATATAAGAATTTTCAATATGTAACAACAAATTATTAGGAGAACTTAATTGTGGTCTCTTTGGCCTTGCAGTTGCAGCTCAATTTTAGAAGGAAGCTGAGACATAACTTACTGTAAGTAAACAAGTGCACAGTGTGACAGAGATATTGTATGAGCAATCAACAAATGACATTATGCTGAAACTTGTCATTTGAATCTTTTGTGGTGTGGCAATGATGACCTACAAAATTGCTGGCAGTGCTACAGTACTGTCTTATTTGGAACTGCAGAGTCTCTTGATTTGCTTTTTGTCTTGGGTTTTTGCAACCCAACAGATTCATTGATATAGGTTTGCAGACTTGTTCAAGTAACTGGTTTAGCTTTCTGCACTGATTCAAGTGTTGAGATTTTTGTTGAGGGAGGAGGGACGGGATTTTTTTAAAAAGCAATGTTTAAATTGCTGTACTTGTGCATAGGAATGCATTTTAGGCTCAAACTCTACTGTTCCTGTAATGGAATACCTGCAGATGATGATGGCAATGCAAGATGTTCATCTGCCTTGTATCTGTCCTCAGAATGATCTGTCAACTTTATATAAACATAGGTTTTTTTTGTTTTTTTTTTTTTAAATAGTGGTATCCTTCCATGGAGGGAGACATTTCGTGTCCTTGATTCAAAGAAACAATACTGTCTGTCTGTGGGAGATACTTTTGTACGTGAGCAGCAGAAAATTACAAGTTTTTTGGGGGGAGACTGGAGGATAAGGTGGGATTCATGATCTTGAAGTTGGAATCTTTATCTAGAGAACACCTAGTAAAAACACAATGTAGTAAGGCTACCTAAAAGGAATACTGTACTTTTCTGCTTTGCACTTAGGCACCATAGTAATCGGTAGGGGTGGATAACAATATAGGGTTGTCAGGGATTTGCTGTCAGCTCCCTGTGTCAGTCTACTTATTTGGGAACTGCACATTCTCCATCTCTGTTTCTTCTGTTCAAGAAGTAAAACAATACTTGCAACACCCCAAAATATCCTTCTCAGTGAGTAATATCCTTTGAACTACAGCTCTGAGAGTCTAGCAAACATTGGTCATCACCTTATGCTCTGGTTACTTCAGAGCATAAACTTTAATGAGCTATCTAAAAACGGTTACAGTATCATGAGTCTTTGGATTCTGGATTATTTTTCTTATTACTCTTTTGTGGGGGGTGGGAATTGAAACTACTCTTTAATGGGACTCAAGTGGCTGAGTATATCTGGTGAGCTTGCATCAGCACACAGCCATGTCTAGGCCTCTGTTGGCAGCATCAATTGACCATTTTAATATAGAGTGGAGGAACAAAATATGGGGTAGAGGGGAGCAGGGACAGAAATCAGGGTCTTCAGATGAGGGACAGTGGCCTTCACAAGCTTTCTGATGGTGGGTGGATTGATTTTTAAATCACTAATTTTAATTGACTTAAATCAGGAAGCAGAAAACTTGATTTAATTTTTTTTTTAAATTTGCTTTGTATTTGTACTACTTTGTTTTCCTAAAGAGGTTGATTCTCATTATGGATTTTAATGGTTACCATGTTGATTTGTAACTAAATATATAGCCTTTACACTAACTTGGTGCTTCCTTTTTGCTAACTGGGGAAAAACACTATATCTGTAGTTAAGCAATTACGTTGTGTATGCAGTGTACTTGTAGCCATGTTGGTCCCAGGATATTAGAGACTCAAGGTGGTTAAGGTGATATCTTTTATTGGACTGACTTTTGTTGGTGAGAGACACAAGTTTTTGAGCTGACACAGAGCTCTTCTTCAGGCCTTCAAGGGGTATGTTGAATTGAAGACGAGCTTTGAAAGCTGGAGAGCTTGTCTCTTTCACCAACAGAAGTTGGTCCAATAAAAGATTTTACCTTAACCACCTTGTCTCACTTAATATGTTAATATTTACATTATTTGTTTGGAAATGGTGGATGAACTTATTTACTAGATTAATATTTCTACTTGTGATGGAAATTAAAATTCAATTATGCACAAAACAGCACTTTAAAATGCTTTTATTAAATATACTTGATACATAGGAAAGAAAAGCTTACCAAAACACACTTTTTTAAAAAAATTCAAACTAAGGAAGCGTATGTAGTTAAACTCACTAACTGATTTGTTTCTGGTCACCATGTCATTCAAGATTTTTAGAACTAGTAGATCTCATCCTCTTATGATTAGTTTTTATTCATATATTGGAGAGGAAAACAGTTTTTTCTGTTTTTTAAACTCCTAATTGATTTCTTAATTTTGAATCGGCAAGTCATTGAATTGAACTAGTTGAGTACGTGAAAAGAAAAAAAATTCTATGCACCTGCAGAAGAGGCTACTGGAGTCAAAAGTTGGCTTAGTACTTCAAATTTTGGTTCCACATGTTTAGCCAGTGACTTCCACCAGTTCATTCATTTGACTTTATTTTAAAACTTGTTAGTGAACATGTACTGCTTAATAATTTTATTTTTGTTTGTCACTAAACTGTTATAGTAAATTTAGGCCTTAACATAGGTTGTCACAACTTAAATCTATTTAAAAAATTGATTCAAAAAGAAAATCTGTACTTTTTAAAAAATAAATTAGATCTTTTTAACCACCCTGGTAGGTGATGGTATAAGCAGTAGTTAAAACATGTAACTGCCTATGAGAACTGAGCTGCAGAGCAGTCCATAGTGCTTCATCCTAGAGAAAGAAAGTATCTTTTTCAAGAGTGATCCTGCATGTACTGTGCCTGGCCAGTTGATCAAGGCCTGCATCACTCTTAGGACATGGCTACACTTGAAGATGTAGAGCGCTGGGAGTTAAACCAGCCTTCAGGGAAAATGCTGCCGAGTGTTTACAGTCTCAGCTGGAAGCGCACTGGTGTGGCCTCATTAGCAGCTCTTGCAATGCCACAAAGAGCAGTGCATTGTGGTAGCTATCCCAGAGTTCAGATGGTTGCAACATGCTTTTCAAAAATTGGGGGTGGGGTGGAGTGTGACAGGGAGTGTGTTGTGTGTATGTAGGGGGAGTGGGTTTTTGGGGTGCTGAGACTGTGTCAGCATGCTATCTTGTAAGTTTAGACCCCCTCTCCCCCCTCCTCTCTCTCTCACACTCACATCAAGCAACATTCCACATTAATGCCTTGCTTTGTCCCGGAGCAGATAAGCATGCCAGTAAACACAGGCAGGTGTCTATGGCTCCTATTTTCATGCTGTAGAAGAGTATGTGTAATCCCTGTATAGCAATTGATGCTTCTGTAGCATTTCATACAGTATACTCCAGATGTTTGGTCTCATTAACACTGGTGCAAGCCATGTACAGAACAAGATATGCACAGGACTAAGAAAAGCAACATAAAGTGTACCGAGAAAGAAAGTTAATAGGCTTACAAAGTACAGAGAGTTGAGAAACATAACATGAAGTGATCTCTTCTGGACTGCACTTGCTCATTTGCTATTGGGTACTTGTCACTAAACTACAGAAGACCGTGCCCTTTATCTTGGTAGTGGGTATAGGGTTATAATGCTTGATCTTTTCTGTGTGTACAGACCATGGAACTAAAGTGGCTGCTGTGTGTGACATTGCTGATACTTGGGTTAGTTGATGTCCACACACATGATGGGGAAGATGACCATGGTGGTGATGTAATTGATATTGAGGATGACCTGGAAGATGGTGTTGAGGAGGTAGAAGAGTCAAAGCCGGAAGCCAGCAGCCCTCCTCCATCCCCAAAGGTTTGACTTAAATTTACAATGATAAAACAGAATTACACTTGGGTAGTCTGGTTATTGTAACCTGTCCCGTCTTGGTCTGATCTGGAGGCTATCTTGAGCATAAAAACTCAATATGCCAACAGAGTGACTGCATTCATTTTAAAGAAGCATTGCAATGAAACTTGAGCTGCATTTCTTCCATAGGAAAATTTCTTTAAGGACATTTGAATCTTGCGATGAGATACCAGGATTTTGCAGTGCTAGTACTCTTAGACTTCGGTATTTTTATCTTCAAAATAAAATTATAACTTTCAAGCAATGGCATCCAGATTTTGGGGAGTGTCAATAACTTAAGATGCTTCAGGCAGAAAACTTGTCTGAGTCAGGAAAAGTGGGATGAACTCAAAGCCTTCTAATTTCCTAGGGCAGCAAAGATGTTTAAAGGTCTGTGTAGACTTTTTTCTTCTCCTCCTCCAATAGGTTACCTACAAGCCCGCAGTTCCAACAGGAGAGGTTTATTTTGTGGAAAACTTTGATAAGGGAACCCTGGAAGGGTAAGTGCGATCCTCAAGATGATTTAATAATGTAAATGAATTAGTCAGTTTGGACCTTCAATAAGGTGTAATAAAATACAACATTTCCAGAGTAACCATTCTTGAATAGCTAATGTTAATATGATTAAAGAAAAGGAGGACTTGTGGCACCTTAGGGACTAACCAATTTATTTGAGCATAAGCTTTCGTGAGCTACAGCTCACTTCATCGGATGCATCCGATGAAGTGAGCTGTAGCTCACGAAAGCTTATGCTCAAATAAATTGGTTAGTCTCTAAGGTGCCACAAGTCCTCCTTTTCTTTTTGCGAATGCAGACTAACATGGCTGCTACTCTGAAACCTGTTAATATGATTAGAGTTCAAATGACCCCATATATAACCACCTTACTATACATTTCTCCTAACCTTCATATCTCTTGAAACTTTGGAGGATGTTCAAATAAGCATTTCTGTTAGGTGCTCATTAAGAGGGTACCATGTGCACATCCAGAATCATGTAAACTGGCTTTCAGTAGCCTTTCTTGGTAATATGACAAGATAGAGATAATGGAGCTACAAGCACTATCCCTAGTGGAATACTGATAATAGGATCACCGGTACAAAGCTGCTTTGATGCCTACTTCTGAATTTGCTTCATGTGTTGGAGAACTCAGGGCAGAACTCCCAAAGAGACAGACCAATGATGGGGTTCAGAATACAGTAGGGTCTAGTTAAAGGGTAGCTCTTGCAGGGGCTGGGTATTTCTTTAGAGCTGGCTTTGTATAGAAGTCTGTAACTGTATGTCTGTCCCTTACCTCTGCTGGGGATATCATTTCAGATGGGTTCTTTCCAAGGCCAAGAAGGATGACACAGATGATGAAATTGCAAAATACGATGGTGAGTGCCATCTAGCTTTGGTTCAGAAGGTATATTTTTTTGGTTGTCTGTACTGCAGAGCTAGACTTGAGGTGCAAATCTTACCCTGACTAAATGGTCACGAGAATATCCTGCATATGAAAAGTGGGTGGGCATTTGGGTGTTTTATATTGTACAGAATAACAATTTTTAGTTTCTTGTTTAAAGTTAATTAAAATGAGAAAACAAGGAATTGTGGGTTATAATAGTAATGAAATGATATGTGTTCCTTGCAGGTAAATGGGAAGTATTGGAAATGAAGGACACCAAACTTCCAGGGGACAAAGGACTAGTACTGATGTCCCGGGCCAAGCATCATGCGATCTCTGCCAAACTGACAAAACCCTTCATATTTGATACCAAACCCCTCATTGTACAGTAAGTGGAAAATAACAAGTGTTTACTTGTCCAGAAAGGGCTGATGGCTGTTAGCGGCTTTTTCCAGAATTACGTAAAGTTTGTTGACCAAACGGTAGTAAAGCATGGTAGCCCATTACCACACACAATATTGGCTACCATTCTTACGTGCAAAAAATAAAATAAAATACAATAAAATAAAATTGGGATATTGTAGTGTACAATAACTTTCTGTTTCAAGTTGGTGGAGATGCTGCTTTTTCCATCTGAATAAACTAGCTGTGTCTGAATTTCTGGAAATTAGCTTTTCCTTGCAGTGTGATACTGACAACTACAGTTGGTTCCACTTCTGTGCTGCAGCTCTAATAGTAAGGGCCTAGTGAACTGACTTGTCTGTTGTGATTGACAAGAAGAGTCAAACAGTTAGCAGGGGCAATGTAAAGACAATTCATGAATGAACAGATTTTTTTTGTCCAGCCAATTGTCCTTTTTCCCTGGTAGGAAGGCAAAAACAGTTTGTTAGTGGTCTTCAACTGATTCAGCTCTTTTTTGCCATGGGACACACAGTGTGTCCAGTTTAGCAACAATTCTTAGATGGGTCATGGCAGATATACAAGAATCCAGACTTACTGGGAGTAGCTGATACGTTGGACTTTTCAAGCAAGAAAGGAGGGTAATCAGCTCATCAGTTTGCATGAGATAACGAGTTAATCATTCTGCCTGTTGCCTAGCTATTTACTTTGTGGTTCTTATGTATCTGCCTAAGATCCATTATGAAATGTGGGAAACACTCTTTTATTTAAAAAACCTTTTTAATTTGTATGCAAGCTCCATTACATCCTTATATGAAGGGAATGTTGTCTAGTTTATTCCATGTACTATAATGTGCTCTCTGCTTCTCTGCCCCAAATGAAAATCAGGTATGAAGTGAATTTCCAAAATGGGATTGAGTGTGGTGGTGCCTATGTGAAGCTGCTTTCTAAAACCACCGAGCTGAACCTGGTGAGTGGTGTGCATGCTGTTTAGTTACTACACCCTAAAGACAAGCCTGTCTTTCTCTTGCTCCTCCCCAAAGAAACTCTTATGATCCTAATGGACTGAAGGCAGCTGTTCGTGTTTAGGGGCAGACTTGCAGAAGTAGTCTGCACCCAGCAGCTTGTATTGTCCTTAGTGGGAGCAGATGGTTGCTGAACTCTTCTGAAAATCTGGTTACCACAATTGACTCTGGGATGCTGTAGGGGCTGAGCATTCCTGCCTCTCCCCCATAAGAATCCACAACATTCTTTTTAACTGCCACACACTTCTGGGATATCTTTCTTTCTTTTCTCTCCCTCTTACTATAAGAGTAGCCATCTCATATGGGAGGTCTGTAGAGGGCACACTAAATCGTTTATCTTGTAAATTTCCCTTTAGCTGTTCCACAATTAAACTGTACTCTTTATGCAGAGGGAAGCTAGCTGCCTGGGATTAGACAGTTGTCTTCTAAAGTGTGTTCCACAGAGGGCCTGCAAAGCGAAATAGACTGAGATGATCCTAATTATATTTCTCTGCACCAGACTTCTTGCATTTCAATCTGCTTGTAAGGAGCTTGGTGTCTGAAGTACTAGAGACTTGCTGCTTGCAGCATGGGCTAGCAGGATGCACTATGTGCAGTAAGTGTCTTGGACTAAACACATCTTGTACCTGGCCCGTGGGCCACTTTTCCAGGAGCATTATCTGAAAGATAAAATTGAGAGGATTTTGTGTCTAGCTACTGGATATTTTTAATCAAAGCCCTCCAGTTTTCAGTAGGCTTCCCCTCATGGAAGTAGAAGTCAAAACTGTTGTCCCAACTCTCCTTCCCCTTCACTGTTTTTTCTGAATATTGATACAGATCCACATCTGACCAGGATATGCCATTCAAGATGTGAAAAGCTACTTAGTGATTGTACAATCACTTCTTCAGTTCTTTGTGAACTGAATGCGTGAATAGGGTCAGTGAGAGTAGACAAGCTTGCTTGCAACTATTTTTGTTAAAGGGATGGCGTTTACAGATATCTAGTTAATTCTTAGAGCTTCATATAATACATCAGCCCTGTGCGTGGTACTAACTTCTGTGGTTTTTCAACTAAATTTACTCTAACGCCTTGTATGTTCCCCATTGTGAGAGAACTACCCAGACTGGGAAACTGAATGTACAAGGGAAACTGTAAGACTGACTAGACACAGCAATGTCAAATACACAGTTAAGATTTCAGTTTCTTTCAGTGCTTATAATGGCTGTTGACAATAGCTTTGTTTTAAAAATGAAACTTCTGTGTTATGGGGTTTCTGTGATTTGGAATTTTTTTTTAATTGATGTCTGGCTATTCTAACAGGTTATTTTACATTTGCATACTGTGCGCCCACTTAGGCACAACTTTATGGCTTGATGCTTTAATCTTACCTGTCACTCTTGAAAACTCCCTTCTACTAGTGAGGGGAAAGTAAAGATGGTTGGACAAGATGATGGAAAATGCAGGGCCCATCTAAAGCGCAAGTAGGGAGATGGATTGGATTGTCCTAACTGGCTTCTTCCACTTCAAATTTCTGTGACTCTATCAACCATCTGTTGCTGGTTTTGATCCCAAGTATAATCAAACTGCTTAATGAATGAAGTGCATTGGCAGTGAACGCTGTCTTGTCTAAACCCGAACTCTAGAATGATTTATTCCAACCGTTCTCTTTAAAGGATCAGTTCCATGACAAAACTGCCTACACAATCATGTTTGGTCCTGATAAATGTGGAGAAGATTATAAATTACACTTCATCTTTCGGCACAAGAACCCCCAAACCGGCAAGTATGAAGAGAAGCATGCAAAGCGTCCAGATGCAGATCTGAAGACCTACTTTACCGATAAGAAGACCCACCTCTATACTCTGGGTAAAGCAACTATAAACTTGGGGCGGGGCGAGTGTTTCAAAAAAATGTGTAGATCTCAAAGAAGTTAGAGTGAAAATTTATTTTGTGGTTTTGGTGCAAGAGAAATGGAAAGGAGTCCTAAAACAGTAACTGAATATACCATGTATGTGGACTTCATACAACTAAAACATACATTCTAAATCCCCATATGCGAAAATTGTTCATTCTTTGTTCTGTTCTTCCGTGCAAGAAATCTCATCAAGGAGCATGCACTGCTTTGAGTCTTAACTCTTGCAGGGAAAATATGGGACTCTGAACTTAGTAGGTAAAGGAGATTTGGCTTTCCAAATATGGTCTTAAATCTCTTAACTTTTAGTATAATTATATGCATTCTGTTACTGACCTGGGATCTTACATGTTCTCTAGTTGTATGCATACCTATCCATTCTTTAACTTTTTGGGATGGTAAGCTCTAAACTCTGGAGGAAATAGCAATGCTGCATCTCCCTGGGACAAAGTATTAGAAGCCCTCCTTTCAGGCAACTATTTCAACATAAGTCATTTTAATTGGCTTTCATTTTCACTGGCTGTACCACTGAGGTTTTCAGAACTGATAAAGTCAGATAGGGAAAATGCAATGGAAAGTGAATGGCTGGTCACACCCATGGTTAAAATAGTGATAGGAGCATAAGAATTGCCACACTAGATAAGATCAGTGGTTGTGGTACTATATTCTGTCTACAGCAGGGGTTATCATCGGAGTCCCCAGAGAAATGTTCAAGAGGCCCTACGCTAGGAATAACTTACCTTATAGGGACAGTCTCTTCCTAACACCCATCTGTTGAAGGCTGGCTTATGCCCTTAACTATGAAGGAGTTACTCCTTTCAGAACTCTTGGTTTAGTTCTTAGTCCTGTTATCCTAATTCTGAATGTTCTTATTGGCCATATGAATATTGACTTCTGCTTAGATCTTACACTCTTGGCTTGGGCCTAAGCTCTGCTAGGTAGCTTTCGGCTTTGGAGCTCTGACTGCTACAACTGCACAGCCAGATATTTTGCTGCTAGAGAGGGGACTTATCCATAATCTATATGCAGCTAGTAATGAAACAAGGCTCCAGACTGCATGAATGGAAGCAGTATAGAAACACTGAGCTGCTGTCTCACTGGTTGCAAGATTAAACACGGAGTTTGTTTCTGCATTTCTTCTTTGTGGAGAATAGAATGTGGAGCTGTGCTCTGAGGCTGACTGACTGAAGGGGGAGTTTTCTAAGCAGTGTGGGCAGGTGTGGGATCTAGTCTGAAAAATGACTTAAAAAAAAGAAGCATAGTGGGGTCCATAGAATCATAGAATATCAGGGTTGGAAGGGACCCCAGAAGGTCATCTAGTCCAACCCCCTGCTCAAAGCAGGACCAATTCCCAGTTAAATCATCCCAGCCAGGGCTTTGTCAAGCCTGACCTTAAAAACCTCTAAGGAAGGAGATTCTACCACCTCCCTAGGTAACGCATTCCAGTGTCCAATGTGTTTTGGTTTCAATTCTTTATCAAACATGATGAATATAAGTATAAAAAGGACACTCTCTAATTGCTGGTCCAGATAGAGAGACCCAGTTTCAAACTTCATGTCTCATTGCCAGTAATGAAGATGTCTTTGGTGAACTTATCAAACCTTCCCCCCACCCCCCCATTGACAGTTGGGAACTTGTTAAACAATTCGGTTGATGGATGGGGCAGAATAGAATCCACAGTTCTGCTAGTTTTACATGTGATACCTCTGCAAGCCTAAAGGGAGTAAAAAGCTTTTTAATTTCACAAAAAGCCAGAGATGGGACCATGAATTTATACAGAGCAGATCCATTAAGGGTGGTGCAGTTTTTTTCCACAGTTACTTTTCAAGTAAATAAGGAATTACAGTTCTCAGTCTTTAAAGTACATGTCCTTACTGTTAAGAAAATAGAAGTGGCAAAGCCTGATTATCTTTTTTTGTGTGTGTGGAGGGGGCAGAAGAGGAACCTGATAAATCTCACTATACTAGGTTCCCCTTTATAAGTAGGGTAACAGGTGTGAGTGTGTACAGAGCAGAACTTTTTCCAGATGTAATTGATTTGGGAGGGCTGTGTAATACGCAAGCCTATTGGGTACCCAGAGTAAGACTTTCCATAAAAATCTTTGTCTTTATACCTTGATAAAAGACTAAATAGGTTATTTGTTTCCCTTTAGCAGCCCCATTTGGGCATCATTGTTTAGCTGTGGAGGTAACTTTAGCTAGAAGGATGATTGTTATAGTTTTGAGGTTTAGAAAAGGGTGGTAGAGCAGAAAGTGGCAGTGAGATGTTCTAGAGATCAGTTTTCTCCTTATGTTAACGAAAAAGGCTCCATTAACTCTTCCTCCCTGTCCCTGTTCTTCCAGTCTTGAATCCTGATAATAGTTTTGAAATCCTGGTTGATCAGACTGTGGTGAATAGTGGGAATCTCCTAAATGATGTGACTCCTGCTGTGAACCCACCCCGAGAGATTGAGGACCCAGATGACCAGAAACCAGAGGACTGGGATGAGAGACCCAAGATTCCAGACCCAGATGCTGTTAAACCAGAGGATTGGTGAGTAGCTTGGGTGGTGGAATTGGGGAAAGTTGTTGCTAGATAACCTAGTGCTGGTCTAAAACAGTTCTTAGCTAGTCATTTGTCCATTTTATTTTTATTTTTCAGTCCCCTGTATTCCAAGTTAATTGGCTAGTGTTGACCAATCTAACATTGGACATGCAGTCATTTGTGTGTTAAGCTATTTATCTCTGTTTAAACTATAGCTAAGCTTGGCAGAATTCAATTTTTATCTTTTATAATTTGGGAGGATTATTTTAAAGCTTTTTTTAAAAAAAATTTATTTCAATTTTCCCAATTTGGAAATTATGGGGGTCAGACAACTATTTAACATATAGACATTGAGATTCAAAAAGTTAATGCTTTAACTGTTAAAACACACATTGTCAACATGTCAAAATACAGAGTTTAATTTATTTACTTGAAGTTCTGAAGCAACATTTTTCTTTGTCTGTACATTTTGATTGAAATTTTTTGTCAGTTTGTGTACATGGTAAAATTGATATTTGTTTACATATTTACCTGCAAAAATTTAATTATTCCAAGCCTAACCATAGTATCTGACTGGTGGTAGACTGCAGATTGTGATTCTATGCCTTTGCACTCGAATGAGTGTCCGAATGAAGTTCAGCACTGATTAACATTGGCAAGCCAGGTAACATTTACATGAAGTTCCTTGCTTAGCCATAGATGTGCTTCATTTGATGTCTGATCAAGCATGGGATCAAGTGCTGGAACACTTAAAATAATGAAATGCTTGGAGCTTATTTTGTCAAAAAAGCTCTTGTGATGGGGTCAAATGGCCAGTTAGAAATCTGACACCTTCAATCCAGATAGTTATGAACATGAATGGCCATACAGGGTCAGGCCAAAGGTTCATCTAGCCTAGAATCCTGTCTTCCAACAGTGGCCAGTGGCAGATGCTTTAAATGCAATGAACCTAACATGGCAGTTATTGAGAGATTCATCTACTGGCAGTCAGAGGTTCAGGGACACCCAGAGCATGGGGTTGCATCCTTGACTATCTCCGCTGATAGCCATAGATGGACCTCTCCTCTATGAATTTATCTAACTCCTTTTTGAACCCAGTTATGCTTTTGGCCTTCACAGCATCCCCTGGCAACTAGTTCCACAGGTTTGCTGCGTGTTATGAAGAAGTACTTATGTTATCTTTAACCTGCTGTCTGTGAATTTCATTTTGTGACCCCTGGTTCCTGTGTTTAGGAAGGGATAAATAATACTTCCTTATTACTTTCTCCACCCCATTCATGATTTTATAGACTTCTATCCTCTCTCTTTTCTAAGCTGAACAGTCCCAGTTTTTTTCATCTCTCCTTATATGGAAGCTGTTCCATACCGATGATCATTTTTGTTACCCTTCTCTGTATTCAAGATGTGGGCGTACCATGGATTTATACAGTGGTATTATGATTTCTGTTTTATCTATCCCTTTCCTAGTGGCTCCGAACATTGTTAGCCTTTTTTGACTGCCACTGCACATTGAACAGATGTTTTCTGAAAACATCCATGATGTCTCCAAAAATCTTTCTTCAGTGGTAACAGCTAATTTAGACCCCACCATTTTGTGTGTATAATTGGGATTGTTATACACTTAATATTAAATTCAATGTGCCATTTTGTTGGACAGTCACCCTGTTTTGTGAGATCCTGTTGTAACTCTTTGCAGTTAGCTTTGAACTCTTTGTAACTTCATATCATCTGTAAACTTTGCCACTTCACTGTTATCCATAATTGATCTGGAAAAGGGGGTATGTTCATCATAAAATGCTGAATCAACATGATTGAATTTTAATTGGTGTTCCCTTGTCAATTTGACTAATGACATGGTAAATAATTAAAAGTTCAGGGGTAATAGAATTAGGTCCTGAGATGGAACACATTTTTACTGGGTACAATACATCACATATTCACTCATTAACATGCTTTCCCCGGGCTGCTTCTTTCTGAGGATACATGAAATGTTACCACTTCTCTCCATTGTGTTTGGAGGAATGTGCACTGAGACAGATAAAGGAATAGGAGCTTCATCTGACTAGCATGGTGGGGTAGCAAAAAAAACTCCAACAGTTACTACCTGGCCTTTTCATATTCAAAACATAATTGCTCGATCAGTTGGTAGTCCTGTTCATATACTCATTGTTTTAGGAATCAGTCTAGATGAGGATCTGTATCTAGTACAACAGTGTCTTAAGCCTTGTGGGTTTTTTTTTTGCCAAATCTTTTTGGAAGGAATATATAATAGCAACCTTGTATCTCTTTCCCAAGGGATGAGGATGCTCCTGCAAAGATTCCAGATGATGATGCTGTGAAGCCAGAAGGTTGGCTGGATGATGAGCCAGAATATGTAGCCGATCCTGATGCAGAGAAACCAGAGGACTGGTATGCTGTCACTAGGCTTCCATTTGTCCATCTTGTATGAAAGCAGTAATTGCTGTGCATCAATTTATCAGATACTCACTTCGTGACCCAAAGGCACTGACTGGGTTTCAGGAGCATAATGGGGCACTTGAGCTTCCATGGACCAGACATAAACTGGTAGGGGAAGGTGTTGCTATGATGGACTTCCCCGGGGTGCATCCTGTAACTGGGGTACCGCTGAGCCCTCTGTCTCATCATCCTGGGCTCCCTCACTCACTGTGATGCTGTGACAAGCTGCAAACCCCTCCAGATCCTGCACTTATACAAACATTCATAGACAGGGACACCCTCAGCTGCAGTTACATGAATGCTTTTCCTAGCCACTCATGAGCTAACAATAGAGGCTCCAGCCAATCCCCTTCCTCAGCCTAGGACTCCAGAGCTTTACTGTCTTGCTCTAGTCAAAAGCCCGACCAGTGTAAGTTTATTTCCCAGTCCGCCCCTCTCTTAATGTGGAGAGGACAATGCACCAGCCCCTGCGCTTGAGCAGATTTCCCTTTTTGCACTTGAGACACACTGTTTTAGATACAATCTCTCTGTAGTTAAGAAATCTTTTATATTTTAAGTGATTGAGTTATAGTGTACAGATCAAAGTTGGTTACCTAACAAATAAACAAAATCGCAATGGATTTGAATCAAGCAGTATCTCACTTTGATGGTACAAGCAATTTGCCGATATTTCATACATAGGCTGGGATTCCTTCTTTCCTGCCTGGGACGACATTCCCCAGTTCAGTCTTTGTTCCTAAGGCGTTTCCAGATGTTGAATTGTAGGGGGAGTGAGATCCAGTGGTGATGTCACTTCCCCCTTTTATAGCTTCTTCCATGTGGAGGGAACTTTTGTTTTGACTTCCAAGCAAATTCCCCTGCAGTTTGTGGAAAAGTACAGGCACAAGATGGAGTCCAGAATCACATGATTTAGTCACATGCCCTTACATGCTTTGAGTCATAGCAGCCATTACTCATATATTGGCTGAAGCATCCACAGGAAAGCCCATCAAGTGAGGATAAGCTTTTTCCATGGCCCATTGTGTTCATCCATGGGTCATTATCTTGAATAGTCCACTCCCAATGTGCTGGCTAGACTGAATGTAAACTAACTTGTGGGAGTTACCCAGGAGCAAGCATATTTGAAATACAGATGCATAGTCAATATTCATAACTCCAGATACAAAAATCCTACATGCATACAAATAGGATAATCATATTCCGCAAACCATAACTTTTCCATTGACACCTCACATGACATATTTTGTACAAGATAAATCATAATTATATCCCTATGGTGAATATGGGGTGCAGAGTGTCATTTGGGGGCACAATGTGTTTGTGCTGGAGTAAGACACAGGTCTGAGTAGCAAGAACAGAACATAAAGCTAGTGTCTAGTTTCCTTGTGCTCCATCTGTATCCTTCTGTGGTCTCTTTGGGGCAGGATCATCTTTTTGTTCTGGCACAGTGGTATCCTGGTCCATGGCTGAGGCTCTTAAGTGTGGTTATAATACTAATAACTTTACTCTTAAAACATACGACTAATGCTTAGCCCTTACAATGCTTTCCATCCATAGAACTCTTTACTTCTTTACTTTACTTTGTCAAGTATCATCCCCATTTTACAATGTAGAAGTGGTAAGGAGGCACCCCTCTGCCCCCCTCCCCGTTTTTTTTTAAAGACCTAGAACAAACTTTTTCCTCTAATGAGTTTGCTTTTCCAGGGATGAGGATATGGATGGAGAGTGGGAGGCACCTCAGATTGCAAATCCCAAATGTGAGTCAGCCCCTGGCTGTGGTACCTGGCAACGACCTATGATTGACAATCCCAACTACAAAGGCAAATGGAAGCCTCCTATGATTGATAACCCCAACTACCAGGTAGGTCGCATGTTTCTATGTAACTTGCTGGCCAGAATCAGAACACTGCTCCCTCTTAGGGTATACCAGTTTACTAAGCAATACAGAAAGACAAGAGACTTCTTATAGCATAGCCAGGAATGCAAATCACATAACCTCAATCCTTATGCACTCTAAGGGGACAGGTTCAACTTTTTATTCCCTTGAATAAATAAAATGTCACAACTTATCCATGAAAGCCAAAAAATTAAGCTTCAAGCTGCTGCAGCAAGGGAATGTTTAAATGGGGATGGAATGGAGCTCTTCTAAATATTTTTCCAATATTGTAGTTGGTTTGTAAACCTCTTTACATAAGAAAGATTTACCTAAACTGACTATCCATTGTAATCAATAATGAAACTTTTTTGTTGGTACAGGTGTGGGGAAACACCCCCCCCCCCAAAGTTTTCCAACCCAAATAGAAAAACAGATTTTGTGTGGTGTATGATGCTGAGTTTTCTTTGCCTTCTCCAGGGAATCTGGAAGCCCAGGAAGATCCCAAACCCAGATTTCTTTGAAGATCTAGAACCTTTCAGAATGACTCCCTTCACTGCTGTGGGCCTTGAATTATGGTCAATGACCTCTGACATCTTCTTTGACAACTTTATCATCTGTTCAGACCAAGTCGTGGCAGAAGATTGGGCCAATGATGGTTGGGGTCTAAAAAAGGCAGCTGATGGTGCTGCTGAGGTGAGGAGCAAAAGTTTATTTTTGTATACTTCTAACAATAAAAAATGGTATCTGTTACTTGTCTAGAAGAGCTTCAAGCTCCTCTAGCTTTCACTCTTACAAAAAAAACTATGCTGATAGTCCTTAACTTTTTTTTTCCAAACATGAACAGATATAAGCTTTCAAAATGAAGGATATAATCTTCTCTACCAAAACTAGGCTACATAAGTATCTCTTAAAGATTTTTCCTGTTCAAATGTAATGTATTTTAGTAACTTATTTTTAAAAATAGTTTTTTTGCGGGGATGGCTGCCTTTATCGAATGCCGTACTCTTTCCTGTCTTTTTACTATTGGAAGCATAACTTTTTAATCATGGCCATGACAAATGGCCATCCTCATAGCCTACTGTTGCATGTTTATAATCTTTAGATTGTGTAAATATTGTTCCATGACTTCAGAAGACTAAAATAATTCATAGAAGACTAAGCTTGGGGCAGGGACCATTTGCTTGAACAGTGCCAAGCACGGTATTGTTCTGGTTCATGATTTTGGGCTCCTCGGTGTTACAGTATAGTAAATAATTAGCTTTTGCAATACAGACTAATTCTGTATATATCATGAGGCTGTGTCTACTTGGTATGATGGGAGACAGTTATCAGTCCCCATGGGTAGCCATAAAACTTGCTGCATACAGGAGTAAGAGAGCTAAATACACAAGCCTTCGGGATTCAATTTATCTTCTAGCCTGGTGTTGTGGGCCAGATGATGGCAGCTGCTGAAGAGCGTCCCTGGCTGTGGGTAGTATACATCCTAACTGTGGCTCTACCTGTGTTCCTTGTTGTCCTCTTCTGCTGTTCTGGAAAGGTATGAATTTCCTTCTGAAATATCTAGAAATAGGTCAAAATGGGGTTGTGCAAGAACCTGAAAATGGGCAGTTGTTTATTGCGGGACTCTTCTGACAAATTCTAGAAACAGCCAAATGCTGCAGAGTACAAAAAGACTGATGCTCCTCAGCCTGATGTGAATGAAGAGAAAGAGGAGGGGAAAGACAAGGCAGATGAGGAGGAGGAAGAGGAGGAGGAGGAGGAAGTGGAATCAAATGAAGACAAGCTGGGTAAGAATAATGGAGGCGTCTTGAAATATGGTAGGAACCTGGAATTGGTTTACTCTTTCATGTAGAAAGTGAGAACAGGAGTACTGGTAGACCTAGACTGAAGCCAGTGAAGAACTTAAGGTGAATCATTTCTCCCTAGAAAACAGAACATAAATTCATTTAATTCTTGATTTTGTTTGGTTAGAAGAGAAGCAAAAGAGCGATGCTGATGTTGGAAGTGCTAGTCAAGAGGAGGAAGAGGATGAGGAGGAAGAAGATGGAAAACCCACATCAGAGGTAAAAGCAACGTTTTGGTGCTCTGTGAGTAGAAGTGGTGATCATGCAGGTGGTCAACTAGTGGTATTTAATTATATAGCTTTTAAAACACATGATCCAACTCCACTGGAATGTGACAAAAATATAGTTGAGCTTAGTCGATGGTGGCTAAAAAAATTCTGGTGGATACTCTGCAATTTGAGGCGATGCTAATATAAGAACTTGAGACTTAAAGATATGAAAACAGAAAAAAGGGGATACACCAGTGTCCTTGTCTATACTAGTTTCTATAGTAAAATGGGTTCTAATGGGCTATGATACCTAAAACATTGGAGAAGCCTTAAGAGAGGACACTTGCCTAGAGTTACTGCACTACTACAATGATGGGTAGGATATGAGAACATAGGTAAACTTGTAAAGCTCTTATACTTACATATATCCGTTTCCCAAATTTGGGGGTGGAGGGGCATGCCCCCAACAAGAGCAGTATGATGAGGTTATTGGGGGAGCAAGGACCTGATAGGGCTGCAATGAAGGGGTGGTGGCTTTGTCTGACAGGTTAAACCGTTAGTTCTCTGTGTGGGTGACTTCACTGCAGGGGCCAGGCTCCCTTCCCATCTCACTCATCCACTGCCACAGCTACCAACTGACAGTTACCTTCCTCTGCTGTGAAGGGCATGGGTACTCTGCAAGCGGGGAGCCAGAGGGTACACCCAAGGAGTACTGACACAATCTGTACCTCTCCCAACCCTTCAGCCTGGGAACGTTGACTTCTTCTGCCAGATAGAGCCTGCACAGGGGAACTGAAGGACCAGGTTCAGGAGGTGGGCTCTATTATGCAGGGAGCCCCAGTACTCATGGGGTGCAATTTTCTGAGGTGTTCATGATTTGGCTAGTACAGAATCCAGTAATCTGTAGTAATGGCACTGGGATGGACAAGATGATCCAATATTGGTCCTTAAATCTTTGCAATTTTAAACCATACCAGAATGACTAGCGCAGTGGTTCTCACACTTTTGTATGGTGACCCCTTTCACACAGCAAGCTTCTGAGTGCGACCCCTTATAAATGAAAAACACTTTTTAATATATTTAACACCATTATAAATGTTGGAAGCAAAGCAGGATTTGGGGTAGAGGCTGGCAGCTTGTGACACCCCCCCATGTAATAACCTCGTGACCCCCTGAGGGGTCCTGACCCCCGGTTTGAGAACCCTGGACTAGCGTGTGTATGTGGAATGAAATCCTCCAATTTATACAGAGCAGCAGCAAAGCACTACCCTACCAATATGCTTCATTCCTGTTTTGGGAGGGACCTTTTCTAGAGGTGAAAGAATAGTTGAGCCTTTCTATACAGTGTGTTTGGGTGGCTTTTTCAAAAGCACTCCATATTGGCCTGACCGCTACCATATGGTAGGTGTGGTGTGTACCGAATCTATGGTAAGACTCCCACTGACTTCAGTGGGAGTAGTTAACTCTATTGAACACTCTGGAAAATCTTGCCCTCAACTATCTTGCTGCTCTACTCAGGCAACCAGCAAGGATTCCTACTGCTGTAATGGATTTTTCAAGTACTTGTATTTAATAGCTGACTGAAAGCTACATTGGTACCCAAATATCTCATCGGTAGAATAGTGTAACTTATCCTTTAAGATTGCAAAGAGGTGGGCTGGAATAATGGCAGCAGCCTGCAGAAATTGGAAGTCTGCTAGTAAGTAGCTGCCCTGTAGAGAACAAGCAATTGTGGTTGGCACAATCACAGTAAAAGACAAGTGTACAAGCATAAAACCAGTAAGCCAAGAAATGAGGACACAAACTTTCTGCTGTAGTTACAGGGAATTTGGTGTGCATGCATTCATGGTAGCAAAGCATTTGCCTCTTAGAACGCATCACGGTATAAGAACCAAATTTTAAGGAGAACTTTAATTGTGAAAACAAAAGATCACAGTTCATCTAAACCTCAGAGTAAATACTGTGCATAAGCCCTGAAAAGTGGGCTAGTATGTCAGCAGTTCCAGCGGGAAAAAAACAAGTGGAAGGTTTGCTAATTGTTGTTTTTGTGAAAAGTTCATTCTGTTTGCAGTGTAGCATTGCAGTAGTTTGAAGCTAATTTATGAATTAACAGTTGTAGAGTATTTACTAACCTTAATAGCAAAATCAGAAGAGAAGACCAGACTTTTTTTTTTTTACACACTTTCACTTTCTTTTAATACTGCAGGAGGAAGAAAGCATGAATAGATTGAAAAAATCGTAAGAACTTCATCTATGATTATTTTTCCCCCCCACATGGTTCTGGGAGAGGACCTTGGATACCTTATGTTGAAACTCAGACAAACCTCAAGACTTCACCATCCGCAGGTTCCAGTCACACTATCCAATGTAACTGAGTGTCTAGCAGTAAAATATTTGCAATCATCTGTTTAAAGAGAACATCATTCCTGTAGAAAGATGCATTTAATGTAATGGGCTGTGGATTTTGAAATGTAACAAAACTAACCTTTTATTTTTGTTTTTAAATAGATTGGTAGAACTTTGCCAGTCTCTCAACCTTAGCTTAATTTAATGTATTAATCGATCAATGAAAAATAACAAATCTAGAAAAATGTTAGTTGATGAAATGCAGTTTTTATAACTTTATTTTTTTTTATAAACATGGAAATTCCTGGCAATGCCTGTGTATCCCTTAAATTTGGTCATCATGTCAGTTGTCAGTGGCTACATTGACTTTTTTTTTAAATCCTCTCAAATAAGGAAATTAGGGGTGGGAAGGAAGTTAAAGTCCATGTAAAGAAACTATATAACTAAGATGTGTTAACGTTCCCAAGAAAGCCCTCTCATTTATTTGTTGAGGGAGAAGCATAGGTAGGCCATGAAATAAGTGTTGCCCATGGCTGTTGCCCAGTTAAGTGTTCACAATTGGCCTAAGGTAGTGGGGGTAGGTTTTACTATGGTACTTAGTCTTGCAAGACTCACAGAGGCCGGATGTCTGATTTCTTTAGTTCTTGAGCTTTTCTCAATAGGGCAGTGGGTGTTTGGGTTTAAAAAAATAAATTATACACACTTTTCCCTTCCTCCGGCCCTAGCTTTCTCTGCTACTATGCAGATTCTTCAGAGTGTAGGTTGGCCTCCATTGCTGAAGATTACTTTGTGCTTGGCTCACAATCAAACTTTTATAGGTGGCTCTTTTTTCTTTTTTTTTTTTTGGTGGGGCAAAGGGGTGCTTTTGTTTAAGCTACACATACTTCTTTCCAGGGTCCAAACACTGGATACGACAGTGTCCCTAATCTCCTTATTGTTACCGCTGTATGTAAACGCCTGCACAGAGACAGGGAGGTGGGAAAAGAATAGGCAGGTTGACCTAAAGACTCATATCAGAAGCAAAGATGTCAGTATTTTTAGATGGGGAAGGAGCATGTGGAATAACCTACCTGGTATGTGTAACCATTTGAGTCTTTCATCTGCTCTTCATGTAACAGTTGCATTCTAAATTATATTGTGAATATAGGGGGGTTCCAAATCCAGCTAAATAAATTTTGTTTTAAAATGTCATGTCTAGTATACTATACTGTTCTAAAGTTTTTTTGTTTCGTTGTGGAATGCAAATGACCACCACCAGAGCATACCTCTAAGAGGGTAAACTCTGATGCTTTCATTAGTGTACCAAAATGTATTAGAGAGGGAAGGTTAATGTCTACATAGACTAGCTTTTTGCCCTCTTTGTTCAAAATAACTTTAAATGTCCTAAATTGCTCTCCTTGGACTGAATAGAAACACTCCCATGTTCCATTTGTGTTTTTGTTTCGGGTACAGTAGAAAGTGAAGAGCAATTACCCCAATTTTTTAAAACCATCTTACCAATGTCTAACATTTAAAAACAAAAACTCCGGCTGCCTGTCCTTAACCAAGAGAGTTGTTGTTGTGGTGTTTTGTTTTTTTTTTAAATACCAGTGGCTGTAAATGCATAGCAGGATTGCTTGACCACTCTGTAGTGTGCAAATAGAACATGGTAAGTTTAGACTTCTGTTTAGAACGACTTACTTCTAGAAATCTGACCCCTCTCCAAACACTTTTTAAACACTGCATCTTTCCCTCTCCAAAATAGCTTCTGCTTTGCTGTTGGAAGCTGTCATGTTTTATAGGCACTGCTTTTAATTTAATTCTTCTTGGCTCTCAAGATGGCTTTTATAGAGGAGCGGTACTATTCATGACTTAGTTCCTCCCAGATAAAAATAGTGTAGATGGCCTCTGGTGGTCAGCTACCATCTCGGGCACAATTTACAAACCTATTTTAATGCACTTCAGTTAATGCTGTTTTTATCTTCATGTACAAACTGCCTTAATTTCCAGTACCTTTCTCCTATACACACACACTCTTCCAAAATACTACTAGAGGTGAAATTCTGAAACGCTTTTCAGACATCAGTTATTAAATGGTATTGCATTAAAGCTGAGTGTTCAAGTCTTTTTGCTTCTACTGGACCTCTTTGAAAGGGTCTCCTGTTGGCATGTGATGACTTTCTTTGGTACCATAGTGTAAATTTTGAATAGTCACTATATTAAATGGTGAATCTCCACAATGGATAGAAAAACTTCAGTTTTTAAGATTTTTGTCATGGCATCTAACTTTGCCTCCAGTGTTAAACTGCAAGCCTCTTTTGAATAGATAAAAGGATATGATGCCAGCTTCATTAAAAGGGTTGTCATTGTTAGCTGTCCACTTCCAGGTAAAAAGAGAATATATTTATTAAGGCTAACAGTATTTTCTGAATACCTGAAGCTCCAGTTGTCTCCCACCTGTGACTTGGAACAGTTAGTGACTCTTAAAAGTACTCGGAAAGAAGTCTGTATTTTAGTAAGTGTAAGGGAGTTCGACTGCACATAAAGTGCAGTGGTAAATGGACCTCTTATAAAGGGTGGTCTTTGGCCTTATATAGTAAAACCTGAATTCTCTCCCCTTTTTAAATGAAGAAATGTTGTGTTAGATAACTGGTTCTACAGAGCCAAAAGACTCTCTACCATAGATTTGAGTGTCAGACTGTTCACTTGGCATTTTTAATATCTGAAATAGTAAAGAGTATTTTGGAAATACTGAAAAATAGTTGTCTTGGAATTGTGATCAGTGAAAGGAGGTAAAGGAAACATAGCAAACTTACTAATATTTTCTTAGTAAAATGTAAGTGGGGATGTAAACTGGCCTTTCAGAGTGTTTGGTTATCCAGTGAATTAACAGAACTTGAGAATGTGGATTTTTAAATGTATTTGACAATGTCTAAGATTTGGATCTCTGGGATGGAGAGGGTATTCTTACAAATACTCATTACTGGTAAACAAGTTTTATCTCCTCTACATATGGCTCCACTCAACCTGTGGCAGCAAACATGGTGCTAGTGACCAGTTTCTCTGCACCCCTCTGCCATCCCCATATGCACTTCTCTAAATGCCAGTATTGCCTCCATAAATGGTTTCAAAAGCAAAATCCTCAAGTGTTGCTAAATGAGAACTGTGACTTCTCTCACAGAAAAGTCCTGTCTGTTTGAAAAAGGATAATTGTAGATGCAGTATGCATATATAAATATATTGGATAAGTTATAAATGTAAGTTTACTCTGATTAATAAAGAAACTTAAATCTATACAGTTTTCTTTGTCTAATTGGCTAAAAAATAGCTAAAGGCTTTAATCGCTGGGATTTCAGTATCAAGGTGAAGGGGAGCTGCAGCCTTGCTTAATGGCTACTCTAACAACCAAGCAAAGGGCCACGGTGCCTTCAGCAGGTTCTACAGAACACCTGGTGAAAGGGGTAGCTATTGGAGCTGAATGCCAGATGAGATTTATTACAGGCCCACAGTATGATTAGAAGAGGTAGTAAATGTAGTGTTATAATGAAGCCAGTAGCTATGATGGGTCCAAAAGCTTTGGATTTGTTTAACCATTTTTAGCACTGGATCATGCAAGTAAACTAGTCTTGTCTTGTGGGGTTTTTTATTATAAATAAAACACTCAGATTTTATTTATGCTCTAACTGCAGGGCGTAGGCAGCCCATGATATCTGCCAGCTCTGCTTTAAAGGTTGCCTTCATTGCTAAAAGCTGTGAATCCTAAACATTTAAATGAAGTCTGTAAATTGATCTTTTCAAGATGGTAAAAGTAAAATCTTTGGAGTGTAAATTGTTTAAAGCTAGCTAATACACCGAATCCAAGGATTCGGTATCTCTGGAAATCTGTTAAAAATACTGATGTGCCCCTTGTGGTGTGCATTTAGGATGTTCCAACCTTGTTGACTGATTCTGCTTTTTAATAGTCAGAGCCTGCAGTCTCATTCCATTTTAATAAGCAGGGGGGTTTGGACTACTGCAAGCCCTGGACTTGGAGAGTGGTAGAACCTCATCTCTCTACCTTGCTGCACATGCACTTAACTAGCTATACTTGCATATTTCTCCTACACAAACTAACAACTTGCTTACAACTGAGTTCATGTTTAATGCAGCAATATTCTTTCATATGTACAGTTCAAGTGATGGTCCCTGTTGTATTCTACTGAGGGTTTATACATGTACATCATGCATCTGGAGCCAGAGAATTTAAAAGTAGTAGCGTCCATTGGTCTGCTCATGTGCCCTGAACTCCCCTATGGTTTAGTCATAAGGGCTAGGGTGGACCGACTGCATCTCCCGTTCCTTCTCACTGCCCCATGGTCCAGGTCAGAGTGAGTGGTGTCCATTTGCTTGTGACACACTTTCTTAAACTTGTATATAGTCTTTTTTTAAACAGATTTTTACTGTTTTTATTTTACTATTTTATTAAGTAGTCTTTAGTCGCTTTAGAGTAGAATTGCGTGGGGGCCTGTCTTTTGTCTGTGTGCCCATATGCAGGTATTGTGCCGAAGATCCCTCACTGCCTCTACTGCTTGGGAGAGGGCCATGTTGCATCCAGGTGTAAGCTGTACCTGAAGGTTGATTCTCCACCTAAAGAAACAAATCACGGAAGTTGCCATGAGGCCCTGGATCCAGGCTGGGGAACCTTCCTGTACATCAGCCTGAGACAGTCGAGTGCCCTGGCTGCTACGGAATCAGAGTCCAGGACCAGCAGTACCACCACTATGGATCCTGTGCTGGGGCCTAGTCAAGAGGCAAGGAAGCACGATCATAAGCATTCCTCCAAGACCAAGAAAGGAGACTCTCCTTCCACTTCCTCCAGTCATGGTGAGAGAGCATGTGCCAAGCCCCATAAGCATGAGAAGAGGTCCCACAGGAGAATTGATCTGTTGGTACCAGGGATGGAACTGCTGATGCCAACAGCATTAGCGCCCCATAAAATACCTTTCCACTGTGGGGAAGTCCACCACTTTGGCATCAGTACTAAGTATGAAGAGTGCCCTTAGCTCCTGGGAGACTGGGGAGGGCACCAGATCCCCAGGACGTGTTTGCACTGGGAGACCTAACCTCTCCATGCCTGTCTAGACCTTCCACTTCTAGGAGATTGTACCTTCCCCTATGCACATGCTACACTTGGCCTATCATTCACCTCCCACTCCAGCAATCCACATGCTTCCAGTGGTGCCACCTATAGAACTTGTTTCAGAGTTCTCATCTTCAGATGAGTCAGATAAGGGGCATGGTCTATCCATCACATACTGCCATCAGGACTACTAAAGGAAGCAATCTACACCATGGCACTATATCCTCAGCTGCAGCTGCTTCAGAGCCATTGGTTTCCCACGCCATGGGGGTCATTCTCAGCACCCTCCGGATCAGTCATGCTGGCCCTATTGGGGACCATGGCCACAATCCTCATCATCGGAACCCACACATTCGGCAAGGGAGAAATCTCCAGTTTCCCTGTTCTGCGTGCCTTCCAGCACATGCTCAGAACCGCTGATAGAAGAATAGCTGCTCAGCCTGGTTCTGATGGTAACAACAGAGCAAGACAGAGGTTTCAGTCTTCCCCTCTGGATGTGGCACTTGCTTCGGTGTCCTCTTCGCTCCCTGGTGACTTCTGCCAGTTTCAGGATCTCCGAAGGAGGGTGGCAGGGGAGCTTTACATCCCACTGGAGGAGGTACAGGATACCCAACACCAGCTCCTGGACATCCTTTATTCATTGGCACCGGGTAAAGTTGAGCTACTCATCAACAACACTCTACTCGAGCTGCCCAGGATAGTTTGGCACACACCAGCTGTGTGTACACCTACTCCAAGTAATCATAGAAGAGGGTAAACTGGTGGTGAGGACTTCGCTGCATCCTCAGCTGATTGACGTGGAAACTGGAGCCATGGGTATAGCTTGTGGCAGGAATTGTGGCTCCACACCTCTGATTTCCACAGGGAGGTACAAAGTATTACCTGAGATCTGCCTTTCAACAAATCCCATCTTTTAACCAAAAAACTATTCCTTG